>NC_040084.1:93257583-93560614 GCF_003369695.1 Bos indicus x Bos taurus | reverse complement strand
TTACCCTCAGGAAAGATGAAACGAGCGCAGGGGGCTGTCCTCTTGCCTGTCAGAGAGGAGGGAGGTGACCCTGGCCTTTGGCTGGCGCTCACCACACTGCGGTGTGGGGCTGTGCCCCCCGCACAGGCCTCCTGGGGGCCCCAGTTTGGGTCCGGCCACTTTCCTGCCCCGTGCCCCAGCTTCCTCTCCCCTGTGGTTTCTCTGGGATGGGACTGCTGCTCTCCAGGGAGGAAAGTGCTTCTTGCCAGCTCCAGTCTTCCACCACCGCCCTCCGTGGGGATTCGCACTGTGGAATCAGTGTACAGACCAAACCCGAGTGTCACAAAATAAATGTTGCACATTTCATGTTAAATCATATCCTAAAACAAGTGTGAATCATTGGGATTCAGTGAGAAACGCACATTTCAGGGATCGAAATGGGTTTTGATCAGGGTGCAATCCTAGCAATGCCCTTCCCTGTCACCACCTTCTCTTGGGGGGTCTGGACATTCGTCACCAACAGTGGAAGGTGGCAAGGCAGGCGTGGTGGGTGGGGTGGACGGAGTTCCACTAGCCACACAGGGACTGCGCATGTGGAAAACAATGTGGGGCTTGGGGCTCAAGAAAAGTCATCTTTCTGATTATGCATCAAAAGTTAACAGAGGACACTGGGGCCGGGAATAGCCACAGATAGGTACATGCAGCATCTATGAGGGGGCTTCCCTGGTGGCTCAGGTGGTAAAGATTCTGCCTCTAATGCAGGAGATCGAGGTTTAATCCCTGGGTTGGGAAGATCCCCTGGAGAAGGGAATGGCATCTGTGAGATTAGTTCAGCATGTTTTCACAAGTGACTAAGGATTCCAGGCCCCGGAGCCTGTCCTTAAATGCTGCCCCTGCCCTTGCTTTGCCCGGTCTTTGCACGCAGTGGCTTGCAGGGCTCCATGGTTCTGTTATGTGGGGTTGGCTGTTCGGCTCCTCTGTGGCTGACAGGTGTCCTGGGTGTGTCCACAGCTGGGGGCGGTCCTGTGTGAAGCCGAATCCTGGCAGGTCCGGGAGGAGCTCCCCCCACCATGGAGGTCCTCGCATCTCCTGGCCCTGAGCTGGGGCCATGGTGGTTTCAGAGAAAGGCAGGGCTCTGGGTGCTCAGGAGAGCAGGGAGGGGCTCCATGGTAGGAAGCAGAGGACAAGCCGAGCACCTGGTGGAAGTGAGGCTGACCCTTGAGAGGAGCCTTGGGCCTCCATCCCGACTGAGAGGGCAGCTAATTTTTACTTCTTCCCTTCTTACTTTGCTGAAGTGTTTGCTTATTTAATTAAGGCATTACTGAGATTTTGTTTTTGTCTTTGATGTTGTGATTCTATGACAAATAACTGGTAGATAACTTCATGAGAAAATCATTTTTTTCCATCAGGATTTCTGTGTGGGTAGTCTCCTTGATGTGTTATGTATCTGCCTGACCTGACACATATCTTTGGGATGACTGTGTGGATCCCAGTCAGTGCTTGATGTGTTATCAATGGCCCCGATAGCGTCATCTGCCTTGTCACCTGTCATCGGTCTTCAGTGGTGAGGTGGGCATCTCCCGGGGGAGAGAGGCTAACCCCAACTCGGGTACCTGCATTGTCACCCTGTCTCAGTCCATTTTGCAGAAAGCGTGGCCCTTGTCAACCTCGGGTTCACAGATGTGCAGAGACCCCCTCTCCTGTTTATACTAAGGCCATGTCCTTTAGCCTGCAAGGGCGGGCAGGGCTGCTTCTCTGCTGCATCTTCCCCGTCTTACAACTCCACTTTACATGGAGGCCAGGACGGCTGTAAACACATATTACATACTGAGGGTGTGGGGGAGCTTCAACAACACGTTAATTTCCCCACCATTCCGGAGCCTGGAAGTGTGAGGTCAAGCTGTGGGCGGGCAGGGTTGTTTTCTCCGGAGGC
Organism: Bos indicus x Bos taurus; assembly: GCF_003369695.1. NCBI lineage: Eukaryota > Metazoa > Chordata > Mammalia > Artiodactyla > Bovidae > Bos > Bos indicus x Bos taurus. Next base: position 93,558,702 of record NC_040084.1, on the reverse strand, counting down.
CTCCCCCCTCAACATGCAGACGGCGTGCGCGTCTTATGAGGACTGGCTTCCCTCAGAGCTCAGTTGGTAAAGAATCTGCCTGCCATGCAGGAGACCCCAGTTCAATTCCTGGGTCAGGAAGATCCCCTGGAGAGGGGATAGGCTACCCACTCTAGTATTCTTGGGCTTCCCTGGTGGCTCAGCTGGTAAAGAATCTGCCTGCAGTGCGGGATACCTGGGTTCGATCCCTGGGTTGGGAAGATCCCCTGGAGAAGGAAAAGGCTACCCACTCCAGTTTTCTGGCCTGGAAAATTCCATGAACTGTATAGTCCATGCTGTCGCAAAGAGTCAGACACGACTGAGCGACTTTAACTTTCACTTTTACTTCTTATGAGGACACCAGCGATATTGGGTTGGGAGCCACCCACGTGACCTTATTTTAACTTAATGTTTTCCTCAAAGACCTCATCTCCAAGTCCAGTTGCATTCTCAGGCACCGAGGGTAAGGACCTCAACGTAAGAATTTTGAGGGCCGTAACTAAGCCCATTACAGTAACTGGACAAAAGTGACCAACAGCCAGTGACCGTGACATTTAGACAGCCCTAGAGGGAAGGGGAAACAGAGGAGATGGTCCTGTTACCAGCAGGTAGCACAACTTTGGTGATGCTGGGGGCCCACCAGGCCCTCCAAGCCTGTCCTCAGCCTGGACCCCCACCTCTTTATCCTTTCATCTGTTGGTGAACCTGGGTGGCTTCCATGTCTTGGCTGTTGCAAACAGTGCTGCTGTGAACACTGGGCTGCATGTGTCTTTTTGAAGTGTTGTTTTCATATTCTTTGGATATAGATCCAAGAGTGGAATTCCTGGCTCATTATGGTGGTTCTGTTTAGCTTTTTGAGAAACCTCCATACTGTTTTCCACAGTGGCTGCACTAGCAGTGTACAAGGGTTCCTTTTCTCAGCTTCCTTACAACATTTGTTATTCGTGGTCTCTTTGAGGCTAGCCACTTTTCATGCTCATAGCTCATTCTTAAAGCACAGGTGAATTTAACCTTTTACTGATTGGAAGTGTGTTCCCAATTTCACTGAGCACACATACCTATTCAGTTCAGTTCAGTCACTCAGTCGTGTCTGACTCTTTGTGACCCCATGAATTGCAGCACGCCAGGCCTCCCTGTCCATCACCAACTCCTGGAGTTCACTCAGACTCACGTCCAGAGAGTCAGTGATGCCATCCAGCCATCTCATCCTCTGTCGTCCCCTTCTCCTCCTGCCCCCAATCCCTCCCAGCATCAGAGTCTTTTCCAATGAGGCAGCTCTTCGCATGAGGTGGCCAAAGTACTGGAGTTGCAGCTGCAGCATCATTCCCTCCAAAGAAATCCCAGGGCTGATCTCCTTCAGAATGGACTGGTTGGATCTCCTTGCAGTCCAAGGGACTCTCAAGAGTCTTCTCCAACACCACAGTTCAAAAGCATCAATTCTTCGGTGCTCAGCCTTCTTCACAGTCCAACTCTCACATCCATACATGACCGCAGGAAAAACCATAGCCTTGACTAGACGAACCTTTGTTGGCAAAGTAATGTCTCTGCTTTTGAATATGCTATCTAGGTTGGTCATAACTTTCCTTCCAAGGAGTAAGCGTCTTTTAATTTCATGGCTGCAGTCACCATCTGCAGTGATTTTGGAGCCCAGAAAAAGAAAGTCTGACACTGTTTCCACTGTTTCCCCATCTCTTTCCCATGAGGTGATAGGACTGGATGCCATGATCTTCGTTTTCTGAATGTTGAGCTTTAAGCCAACTTTTTCACTCTCCACTTTCACCTTCATCAAGAGGCTTTTTAGTTCCTCTTCACTTTCTGCCATAAGGGTGGTGTCATCTGCATATCTGAGGTGATTGATATTTCTCCCGGCAATCTTGATTCCAGCTTGTATTTCTTCCAGTCCAGCGTTTTTCATGATGTACTCTGCATATCAGTTAAATAAGTAGGGGGACAATATACAGCCTTGACGTACTCCTTTTCCTATTTGGAACCAGCACTAGTATAATATAAAAGAAGAAACGGGGACATTGAACTGCGATTCCTGGTGTTCCTGCGGCTTGTTTGTGACGACGTGGTGTTTGAGAATGGACATTTTGGAGCGCAGGTTCTGGCTGCTGGTGTAGAAGCAGCTGGTGGGCGGGCTGTGGAGTGGAGGTGGGCCCAGATGAGATAACTGTCCACCACGGCGGGTTCAGGAGCCCATGAGATGACCGGCACAACATCCCAGTGCCACGGAAGTTGCTTGTCCTCTCTTCTCATCTCCCTAGTGAAAATTCTTTGTGAATTCCAAGGCAGTACTTCTCAGTGCAGGCTCTCAACATTGCACTGCCTGGAACTTGTTAGTGGTACATATTCTTAAACCAGAAATCCTCGGAGGTAGAGTAGGACCTAGTAATCTGTATTTTTAATGAGGCTTTCAAGTGATTCAGATGCATGAGAGGGTTTGGGAACCACGGCTGTAAGGCCACCTGATACAAGACTGAGATACTACTTACTACCTGCTCTTTGCAGGCTGGGATGGAGTTGATATGTGTGCACACAGGCGTCTCAACTACGGTAATCTGGTCATCGCTCATAGATGAAATAGCGTGTCATCATCTTACTCTGTTCAGCAAATGCTTTTAATAATTATCACATTTGCATTTCACAATATACTTTTAACCGGTGCGTGGTCACCTATGAGTCATTTCATTCATTCACAAAAATTTGTTGGACATCTATTACCTGCTGCCAATTTGTTGGCTCTCAATTTCAGTGGTTAGCAAAACCAGAAAGTATTCTTAGGCGACTTCAAGAGTGTGTATTTGAATGTGTGATGGTTGGAGGAGGGGTATGCATTAAATAAATAATCAGAGAAATTACAGTTGTGATTAGTGCTTTAAGGAGAAGTAGAGAGTGCATTCAAATGACTAAGCAAGTAAATGTAAAATCACAGATCTGATACAACCTATGAAGGAGAAGTATGTGGTAGATTGAGGGATCAGGTCACTTCTCTGAAATCTTCTGGAAAAAGTGGCTTTCTCTTCTTGAACATCTTCTTGAACAAGTGACTTTTAAGCTGCAATCTCAGGGGCCACAGGCCTGGTGTGGGGAAGCAAAGCTCATCTAAGGAAATACCTAAAGGTAATGAGAAGCCCCATATATTAGCATCCAGCTGCTAATGCTGTGTAACAAACAGACCCTAATATCTCATGAGCTTCTAGGAACAAATGTGTGTTTCTTGCTTGTGTGATGTCTTGACTGTGGGCCAGCTGTGCTCTATGGGGCACTCTAACGTCCTCACTACACTGCAGGACTCAAGTTGAAGAAGCAGCTCAAAATAGGGGGTCCGGCCTCTCTCAAGGCAGAGTGCAAAGAGCAGGAATAAAGCCCCCAAATGTCTTTGGGACTCTTCCTCAGTCATGGCACCCGCCGCCACTGGTCACGGCCTATCGGTCACGGCAAGTCACACGTTTGAGAGTGGCAGCAGTAGCTCGGACGAGGCCTCCTTCCACTTGGCCCTGGAGGAGTCTTCTGTGTGGACGTGTCTGGTGGGGACATCATCAGACTGTTTTGGAAAGTGCAGCGGCTGGACTAAAGTGGATGCCAAGGTTCATCGGTGCAAGCCTGTTCTCTCTGGACGCTCCAGGTGAGCAGTGACAGCAGCATGCACTGGGGAGGGGGCAGTGGGTGTGGGGAGAAGTGCGTGTGAGAATGTTTTGAAGATGAAATGAGTGACCTTGGTGATTGACAGGGGGGCCTAGGGAGAGTGAGCTTTAAGGATGACCCCTCCATTCTGCCTGATGCTACTGAACGAAAATGAATCACTGACGAATGGGACACAAGATACCACCATTTGGGCCAAAAATATCACGAGTTTGGTCTTGAGGATGTTCTGTTTGAGATTCCGTGGAGCCATCCATGTGGCTGCATTCTACCAAGTAGGCAGCTGGTGCAATTAGTATATTGTTGGTAACAGAATTCTTTTTTCAATTTCTTTTAAGGTATTACCTAAAAGTTAACCTGAGAGTAACTTTCTTTATGTCACCATTTTTTTTTTTTTAACCCGTGGAGTACACAGATATTAAAACGCTGTCCATGGGTAATAAATTTTTCCTGTTTTTGTCTCAGGCTATCCAGTGGAAGGAAAAGCACCCTTCGCTTGTATTTCTCAGGTGGCTGATACAAGTGTTCCTGCCTCTCCACAAACTAGAGAACACGCCTCCTTTTCCTTGGTAACGCGTTGGGGTGGGAGCCGGGGGAATCAGTGTGTAAAAGTCAGCATCTCTTTCCACCACTGTGTCTGCTGACTCGCGAACGAGGCGCGGCACTGAACACCTCCGCTGTTTTCACATCAGAAAATTGGCAAATATCGTCAAGGACGACGAGCAGCTGAACTTACAAAGGGCTCCTGGACCACTGAGACAGATTTTAATCCTTTTAGGATCAGCCAACCTTTTCTGAATGTTGCTTCATCTTATGTAAATTTTTGGAGTTCAAGAAAATTCAGTATTTATCAAACAAAACAGGACGGATCAGAGCCTTCTTTTTTGTTTCTCCCGGTTTTTCTAGAGTAAATACGGTCTCAGAAGACCCACCATTTGATTTTTAAAACAAATCTTGGCCAGAGTCAAGGCAGTACCCCTTCTTATGATAATACCCTTCAGTACTGGAAGTTAATGGGGACCAAGATGACAAATGTCACGGAATGTGAGATGTCTTCACAATCTCACGTGAAGTTCGAAAGATTTGCACAGAGTGTTTTAGTAAAAATCAAGGCATTCTGTTTTCTCATCAGTTGCCATCCAGTAAAGTAAAATTTCTCAGTTTCTTTTAATACACAGCTGAGAATTACCATGTTTGATATTCCATATTTCTCCAAACTGAAGCCTGATAAGTCAAAGAGAGGACTCACCAAGTATCTGTCTGTGAGATGTGAGCTCCAGAGGATCCAGGCCTGCCTCACCCTGGTGCCTTAGAGCACCTGCTGCAGGGCCCAGCCTGAAGAACATGCCCCACTGGGGCTCACTGACTTGCCTGGGATGCCTAAGCTTTGGTTTGCAGGGGGAGTACCCACCTGCCAAGGACGGCTGCCCCTGCTGGCTGGACGAGATGAGTTGCAGGAACTAAGTGAGCTTGGCAGGGGCCAGTGTGTGTTCCGCAATCAGAAGACCCCACTTGGGAGTCCTGGCTACGTTTGCCAGCCATGGAATCTCAAACAAGAGCAAGTTTTGGGGTTTAAGCTTTCGTTTCCTTTGGAGTGTGTATTGGAATTGAGTGATGCAGGGTGCAAAAAGCACAGAGGCAGCTAATAATAGTAGCTCAATAATGGGGCTGTCATCACACCCAGAGTGGGTTACAAGATCCACTTGCAATATGGATTCCTGACTGACTCAGGATGCAGCTGTCTATTAGCTGGACTCTCTCATGTGAATTGTTGCCCCAGGGCACTTGACCAGAATCAGGGCTCTCAGCACCTGTGCCCCCTGAGAGCTTTGTCCCAAGTCCTGTTCAGTCGGATCTCTGGCCAGAGAGGGGTTTCAAAGCCTAAAGGGATTTGGTGCAGTTGGCAGCTTGTTGAGTCCACTTCACTTGGCTTGAGCCTGAATATTGCACCCTTTCTCCCCACCCAAGTTTCCTTACCTTTGTAACCAGGTCTGTAGAAGAGTTTTGTGGTCAGGATGTACAATCCCTGTAAATGTTAGTGTGAGGGGTTGTTTCTGCCTAGTTGGTCTTTTCATCTCTCCCTGCTGGGGAGTTGCACTTGCATCCCAGAAAGAAGTGTCTCTCCATGTCAGTGTGCAGGGGAGTGACGGGAAAGCCTGTCTCCTGCACCCGGGGAGAGCTGAGAGCTCTGGACGTGAGCGAGAAGCCCTCATGTGGATCTAAGACCTGCACCGTGAGGGTGCGACGAATTAGCCAGGAGCTCAGATTCCTTGTCGGAAAGATGAAGGTGTGGCTTGCCCTCCATTTTTTCCTGGCAGCCTTCTCCTGGGTGTCAGCTACGAGAATGAAAGTGCGAGAGTATTATTCAGCTGAGTAAAGGAAGGGAGCCCGGGCACACGCTGAGGCATGACTGAACACTGAGCACGTCGTGTTCAGTGAAACAAGCCGGGCACAAAAGGGACAAATGTTCTATTGTCCTCCTTTCATGTGGTGCCTAGAACAGGCAGGCAAGTTCATAGAGGCAGAAACTAGAAGGGTGTTTGCCAGGGACTGGAGGAGGAGGACATGGAGAGTTCGTGTTTAATGGGGACAGGGTTTCAGTTTGGGAAGATGACATAGTCTGGAGACGGATGGTGGTGGTGATGTGTGACGTTGTGAATGTACTTAATGCCACTGAACTGGACACTTGAAAATGGTTACCATGGTGCATATTATATTATTTTACCACAATACAAAAAAAATTGCAGAAAAAAAAAAGAATGCAAGTGTCATTAACATTGCAAGATCTGGTACAAACTCAGGTTATAATATGAAATGTTAATTTTTTGATTTGCTTAGTGGGATACCAGAGGACAGAATAAGAGGAAGTTGGGGCTAACCGGTGTCTCTGGTGGCCTTTGCATCTTCTGGCTGTGGTCGGGGTTGTGGCGAGGAGGACACGGGCTCAGAGTCAGGCGAGGTCTGGGAGCGGTCTGGCCTTGGTTTGTTAGTGAGGATGGTGTGAACTCCCTGGTCCTCAGGTTTCTCTCTGTCAGATGAGGGGTTCATCTCTGCCAAGGGAAGAGATGGCCTTCAACTCCCCACCCCACCCCACAGAAGTACAATTCTAAAATTTCATTTTCCTTCTTTTGATTCTATTCTATTCATTTTATTCATTTATTTTCATAAACACGTAGGAGCACATCATATTATTTGGTTACTAAAATTTTAAAAAGTGAAGCACACACTCACACTCACACACACACACATGCAGATGTCTGCAGATTCTGGGGGAAAAAAGCCAACCTTTCCAAGGAAGAAATAAACACCCCAGACTGCTCCAGTGCCCGGGTGGCCAGTCCCTGGCCCTGGAGGGGGCAGGCTGTGCTGCTCTGGGGCGCCCTCTGGTGGCCGCTCTCCACCATGGTCACTGTCACTGGAGGGTTCTCCCCAGTTGGTGCCTTGGGCTGAGTAGGGACACTTGTCCGAGGAAGAGATGTACTCAAACAGTGGGTGTTTGGTGCTTCCAGCCGAAACATGGAAAGTGACATCTGTCTTTTCTGAAGGTCCCTTTATCAGTAGCCAGTGATGGAGATGCAGGGGAAAAGTGGCCTATTCATTATATTTATGTGGTGTGATATTACAGCATAGAGGGTAAAGTCAATGAGAAGAATTAAGTAATTGAAACAAGCATTTTTTTCCCTTGGCAGAAATTCACTCATTAGCAATATACCTTTTTACAAAGGGAGATTAGATAAATTAGAGATTAAAGAAAGTGGAGCAGATGTTTTTCCTCTGATAAGCATCACTCTATAAGAAAACTCTAGAGAATTAGAACCAGTGCACGAATGCACCTCTTTTTGGTGCTAACGAATACTAGAGGGAGGGAGCGCTGCCCCAGCCCCGGTCACACCCAGGCCGCCGGCTGGCACGCCGACAGCAGTGTCCCTGGTGGCGTTGTCTCCTGTCTCGTGAGCATCGGCAAGCAGCTCTGTGAGCCCCGTGCTCTGTCCTGATGGACCTTGTCTCCAATCCCTTCAATAATAGCGGTGAGGCAGCTATTAATATTATTATCTCTGTTTCACAGATGAGAAAGGAGACTGTGGCTCTGAGACAGATAACGACTTGATCAAGATCAGGGGCCGCGTGGTCTCAGCCGGCAGCAGCAGCAGCATTGCCTGGGAGCTTGTTAGAAACACAAATTCTTGGCGAAACTCAGTTATGGGTTGAAGCATTCTGTTTTAACGAGCCCTCCGGATGATTCTGTTGCTGCTAAAATTGGAGAACCCCTGAGCAAGAGTCCCATTTCTCACCCTCACCAGGCATCTGTACCCCCTGGGAGACTTAAAAAACAAACAAACAAAAACCACAGGTGTCTGGATCACAACCCCAGGAGACTTAGATTTAATTTCTCTGGGATGAGGCCCAGGTAATTCTAACATGTGGCCGGGACTCAGCGCCACTGGGGTAGAGGAAAGACGTGGTGGGAATTGAATTCAGATCTGTCTTGTCTTGAGACCTCTGCTTGGAACCACCTGACTGGCCATTTCTTTGGTCCGCAGCCTGCCTCAGTGGTGGGGAGAACGTGAAAGACATCCGCCCGACTAGTTCAGAAGGTGGAAATGGCCAGATGGCAGCTGCATCTGCCCTCCAACCCTGGTGACCAGGCAGGCAGGATTGGCTCAGGAATGGGCCTCTAAACTTTGTTGTTCCTGGAGAGGGGCTCCATGATGAACCCACCTGGGCACAGCAGCGGGGGAGGACCCATTGGCTTGAGCTGTTGAGAACACCTGTCTTTGGGTTCAGCCAGAGAACGAGTTCCCTGGCTGGTTAGCACCCAGCTGAAGCTGCTGTCCCTTGCCGGTGAAGCATCCTAACCAACATGCCACTGGTCCAAACCCCACCCACCTTAGGGCTGCCTTCCAAGTCCTGCTTCTCCTCCTAAGGCGCCCCATCTGGAAGAACTCTGGTGCAGTTGTGACCTCCCATGCATCTTGCCTCATCGCCTCTTCTCCACTAGTCAAGTTCTGTGTGACAATGTCGTTATTTCTGTGCCTGTCTTATCTTCCTCTGTGAGATTTTGAGAGCCACGTTCACATTGGGATTTGTCTCCCTGCCCCACACGTAGTCTGGTGGGCCTTGGACATCTTCAGTGATCAATGAGTAGTTCTTGCAAAATGAACAACTGAAGGACTGTTGATGTCTGAAAGATCCAGGAACTGGGGTAGAATTACAAGACATGAGGCGTAAAAGAAGCATTCAGGAGGCGAGTGAGAGAACTGAGGGCCCAGGAGAAGTGACTCGCAGATCTGAGTGAGTGTCTGGGGGCTGAGGGGTGGGATTTCTCTGGAGTCATGGTTCCCAGAATCAGACAAGGGCCTGTCCTGGTCCTGCTGCTTCATTAGGGTCTTGCTTTTCTGAAACTGCAAGGTTGGCTCAATCCCTCATGTCTCCAGCTTTTGACACATGGAGGTGGCCTGACACTTGCACGCTTTTTCCTTCTTACAGATGCCATTTCAAGTCCTTCGTCTCAAGTAGGAGGGGAGATCCATTTCTTCCTATAACAAAAAAATAAGCTTCCTATAACAAAAAAGCCTTATAATGGGGCCCCTGGAGCTGGCAAACTGCCCCTGCTGCTGCTACTAAGTCACTTCAGTCGTGTCTGACTCTGTGCGACCCCACAGATGGCAGCCCACCAGGCTCCACCGTCCCTGGGATTCTCCAGGCAAGAACACTGGAGTGGGTTGCCATTTCCTTCTCCAATGGGTGAAAGTGAAAAGTGAAAGTGAAGTTGCTCAGTTGTGTCCAACTCTTAGCGACCCCATGCACTGCAGCCTACCAGGCTCCTCCGTCCATGGGATTTTCCAGGCAAGAGTACTGGAGTGGGTTGCCATTGCCTTCTCCGGGCAAACTGCCCCAGGAGAGAACAATAAGTGATAATGATAATTTTTCAGTTTCAGTTCAGTTCAGTTCAGTCACTCAGTCATCTCTGACTCTTTGTGACCCCATGAATTGCAGCACGCCAGGCCTCCCTGTCCATCACCAACTCCCGGAGTTCACTCAGACTCACGTCCATTGAATCAGTGATGCCATCCAGCCATCTCATCCTCTGTCGTCCCCTTCTCCTCCTGCCCCCAATCCCTCCCAGCATCAGAGTCTTTTCTAGTGAGTCAACTCTTCGCATGAGGCGGCCAAAGTACTGGAGTTTCAGCTTTAGCATCATTCCTTCCAAAGAACACCCAGGACCGATCTCCTTTAGAATGGACTGGTTGGATCTCCTTGCAGTCCAAGGGACTCTCAAGAGTCTTCTCCAACACCACGGTTCAAAAGCATCAATTCTTCGGCTCTCAGCTTTCTTCACAATCCAACTCTCACATCCATACATGACTACTGGAAAACCATAGCCTTGACTAGATGGACCTTTGTTGGCAAAGTAATGTCTCTGCTTTTGAATCATTTCTTCATTCAACAGATGTTTATTGGGTAACTAGTGTGTACTGGATGCTCAGTTCAATGAGATAACGAGAAAGTGAAGGACAGTAAACCCCCTACATATAAATAAATTCCATTCTGAGCGCATGTTTGTAAGTCCAATTTGTTCATAAATCCAATAGAGTTAGCCTGGGAACCCAACTAACATGATCAGCTTACAGTACTGTACTGTAGTAGGTTTATAATACTTTTCATACAAATAATACATAAAAACACAAAAAATGTTTTCCATTTTATAGGACAGTACCTTGAAAAGTACAGTACAATAGGTGCCGTACAGAGGCCAGGGTCAGTGAACAGGCAAGAAGAGCAACTCACGTGGGAGATAGTAGAACTGAAGGATTGTCAGCAACAGGAGATGGAGGGCAAGCTGCAGTTTCACTCACACCTGATGCTGATGGCACAGATTCTGGTTCCTTGCTGGGTTCAATTCAGTCTTCACCCCCTTGCTTCTGGACATCATGGGCTTGATGGTGCATGACTGTATACAGTACTGTACCATAAAGTACACAAAACTACAGCCACCTGTAGAACATGCACGCATGGGACAATGTACGCCAGACACGAGAACTCACTCGATCTTACTCGATTGGACGTGGAAACACGTTTGCCTCTTTGAAAGTTTGCCACTTGAAGGTTTGTATGTAGGGGACTTACAGCGCTACTGTTTAAAAGGTTCTGTGGTAGGGAGAACATGTTTCTCTGGAGGCATCAAGGACAAGCTCCTAATCCAGTGCTGGGGCGGGGGCGTGGTGAAAGCAGCCCAGGAGAGGTGGGGAAGATGCCGTCTAAGGCAGAGGGTTTGGCAGGTGGGGAGGAGGCAGGCATGTGCCACCTTAGGCATGGGGGCCAGGAGGGGAGAGGAAGCCTGGCTATGCTGGTGGGAAATGTGGGCAGAGGGGGAGCAGAGACAAGGCATCGCACCTGCCCGTCGGGAGCTCATCCAGAGAGCACGGGAGTCTTCCTGGAAGGCAGAGCGGAGGGCAGCACCAGTAGGGTTTGGCCAGAAGACATGCATTTAGCTTGGGAAGTGGGACACTGCAGGCCTGTTTAGAAGCACAGGGAATGACGAACTGAAGCTGCATGTGCCCATCGCCCACTTTCTTTCTTTTTTAATATTTATCTGTTTGACTACTCCCAGTTGGTCTTAGTTGTGGCACATGGGATCTTCCATCTTCATTGCAGTGTGTGGGATCTAGTTCCCTGACCAGGGATTGAACCTGGGCCCCTTGCCTTGGGAGCACAGAGTCTTAGCCCCAGGACCACCAGGGCAGTCCCCCATCACCCACATTCGATAGTGGTCAATTCACAGCTCACTTGGTTTTCTCTCTTCTGTTGCTCACTCTCCTTTACCTCTACCTGGATTATTCTGAAGCAGGTCCCTGGCATCTTGTCATTTCTTCCATAAACATTTTTATATGTGTCTCTGAAAGATACTGCTAAGTTGCTTCAGTCATGTCCGACTCTGTGTGACCCCAGAGACAGCAGCCCACCAGGCTCCCCCGTCCCTGGGATTCTCCAGGCAAGAACACTGGAGTGGGTTGCCATTTCCTTCTCCAATGCATGAAAGTGAAAAGTGAAAGTGAAGTCGCTCAGTCCTGTCTGACTCTTAGCGACCCCATGGACTGCAGCCTACCAGGTTCCTCCGTCCATGGGATTTTCCAGGCAAGAGTACTGGAGTGGGGTGCCATTGCCTTCTTTGCTCTGAAAGATAAGAACTCCTTTAAAAAATAACCATGGTATTATTATGGGAAAGATTGAAGGCAAAAGGAGAAGAGGGTGGCAGAGGATGTGATGGTTGGATAGCATCACTGACTCAGGGGACATGAACCTGGGCAAGCTCCAAGAGATTGCGAAGGACAGGGAGGCCTGATGCGTTTCAGAATGTGGGATCACAAAGAGTCAGACATGACTTGCTGACTAACCAACATCATTATGTAACAGTTCTAAGTAACACTAAAGAACTAAATAAGTGAGTGAAGTTGCTCAGTCGTGTCCGACTCTTTGCGACCCCATGGACTGAAGCCTACCAGGCTCCTCAATCCATGGGATTTTCCAGGCAAGAGTACTGAAGTGGGTTGTCATTTCCTTCTCCAGGGGATATTCCTGACCCAGGGATTGAACCCAGGTCTTCTGCACTGCAGGCACATGCTTTACCATCTAAGCCCCCAGGGAAGTTCTCCAAGAGTACTGGAGTGGGTTGCTATTTCCTTCTCCAAGGGATCTTCCCAACCCAGGGATTGAACCCAGGTCTCCCACATTGTGGGCAGACACTTTACCACCTGAGCCATCAGGGAAGCCCTAAATAACTAAATACCCAGTCTTAAGTTTCTCCTTACTTCTATATGTATACACACACACACACATATACACAAACTGACTTTATATATAAATGAGGAAATTGTATAAAATGTTTCTTACAGTTTTTTTTGATCCAGTAACATTCATATGTTACAATCATTGATATTTCTGAAGTATTTTATAGTCTGTACCCCTTGCATCTCTCTTTCTATTTCTCCTTGTATTTCTCTGCAATATATTTGTTGAAGAATGCTATTTATTTTGGGTTCTATAGTGTTCTCCACAATTTAGATATACTGCCTGCTCATGGTGGTATCATTTAGCATGTTCTTCTGTTCTCTTTAATTCCTGTAAATTGGGGGTGGATGAAATTCAGGGTTGGTCCTGTGAGTGAGTGGACCTCATAGAATCTGTCTTGGTTCAGGACTTTCTAGTATCTTAGTAATTTTTCACGGTCCCAAAGAATATTTAACAGTTCAGTTGACTGAGTAGTTATATTTAAACAGCCTACTAAATACTTATGCCCTAGCAACTTAGTGGCCTTTTGAAAATTAATATGCAGAAATTGAATGAAAAAAATTTTAATTGCATTTTAAAGCACAATTTCTTACTAGTTGAGCATGGAAGAGCTTCTCACACCTTGGAATCCTTTTGGACACCACCACCCTTATTTCCTCTTTCATATTTATTTTTGCCAGATTTTACTTTTTTTGTGGTAAAATAGACAAAACACAGGGTTTCCCAGGTGCTTAGTGATAAAGAATCTGCCTGCCAATGCAGGAGATGTGGGTTTGATCCCTGGGTGGGGAAGATACCCTGGAGGAGGAAATGGCAACTCACTTCAGTACTCTTGCCTGGAGAATCCCATGGAGAGAGGAGCCTGGCGGACTGCGCTATAGTCCATGGGGTTGCAAAGAGTTGACCATGTCTGAGCGACAGTGCGCATGCAGACAAAACATAAAATGTGCCATTGCAACCGTTTCAAAGTGTACAACTTAGTGGCATTAGCCCATTCAAAATGTTGTGCGACCACCACCATCAAACCCATTAAACTCTAACTCCCCAATCTTCCCTTCCACTAACCCCGACCAGTCATTATTCTTTCTGACTCTTAAGAAATTAGCTACTCTAGCTACCTCAGCTCAGATGGTAAAGAATCTGCCTGCAATGCAGGAGACCCAGGTTCGATCCCTCGGTCAGGAAGATCCCCTGGAGAAGGGAATAGCAACCCACTCTAGTGTTCTTGCCAAGGACAAAGGAGCCTAGCAGGCTGCAGTCCTTGGGGTCGCAAAGAGTCAGACGTAACCAAGCAACTAACACACAGCTGCCTCAGAAAAGTGGAATCATACGGTGTCTGTCCTTTTGTATTTGCTCGTCTCATGTACATGATGCTTTCCAGGTTAGTCTGTGTCGTGGCGTGTGCTAGTTCTGCCTTCCTGTTTAGGGCTGAATAACATCCTGTGGTACGCATGCACCACGTTTTGTCCGCTGTTCCTCTGTTGGTGGACGTTCCTCTGTCTGGGTTGTTGCCCGCTGTTGGCTGTTGTGAATAATGCTTCTGTGAACCTTGATGCAGAAGCATCTGCTGAGTCCTCGCTTTCATGTCTCTGGGGTATTTAGCAAGATGCTTGCTTCTGTCACGTCAGCCCGGGTACCCAGACTCACAAAGATGTGCTGTCCTTGGAAAGAGTGTGGGGTGATCTCAACGAGGAGAACGAGAACTGCCTGAACTCATGGTTTGCACTGTGCCGACAGTTGTTAAATTCTGCCGCATCCCTTAAAAATTCAACATCTGTGGCAGCCGTGTGAGTTGAAGGAGGTGCCTCAGCTGCAGTTTGGCTTGGAAATTGTAGGTGTCAGGTTTATATTTGGGAAGACCTTCTGACTTGGAGGGGGTTGAGGAGGCTGGGGACCCAGACACAGGAGATGGTGATGGGGGCTGAGGCAGGGATGCTGGACTTGAGAGGTGCGGAGGGAGCTGGTGACTCTGGCTGGAGTTGCTTTTTGTTCAGAGGGAGAAACGTCTCAGAGCCGCCGCAGCCTGGTGCGCACAGGAAGGCACCGTGCGATGGGGTGGCCACCTTCGGTCTCCAAACTGTAGTGCTGGGCCCGTCACGAGGCTGAGGCCAGTCACCACGGTGACCTCCATCCCAGTTTCTGAGTAGCTCTTAGGTGCAGCTCTTATCACTACAAGTGCTTCACAGATAAATCAGTTGGCAAATCAACCCGTTCTTGCTTTGGCTTTTCTTCGTCTATTCGGATCTTCTGCCTGGAAAAGCAGAGGGGAGGCAAGTGTTGAACCGTCTATACCAGAGCAGTGGCTTCAGTTCAGAGGTGGAGACCCTGGCTCCGTTAGAATACTCTTCTTTGCTAGGTTGAAGGAATGAAAATTTCTTATAGATTTGATGGGAAAAAAAAGAATCCAGTGTTTTGTCTAACTTGCAGTGGATCGCTGAAACTGCCCTAATGACCGGCAGGCAGGAGACATTCAGCTCTGCTTCTCTTCTTGTTCTGAGGGTTATGCTTACCTGCCTGTGACGGCTGATGACACTATCAGAAATTGGTCTGTGACCCTGGAAGAGGTTCTCATAGAGCTTGGCGATCACCCTGTGTGGTAGGACCAGTGTCTGGTTCAAGTCTTCACTGCTTTATCCAGAATGAGTTCTCTGACAGCTCTCTTCTGCTGGACTCAGAGACTCTCCAGCAGGGAGGAGGGCAGAGCCAGCCCTGCCAGTTGTGGGAACTTGGTTCTCCCCTGTGACATGAGACTTCCAGGGCCTCCCGCACAGGGTCAGGGGTGGCTGTCGGTCTCCTCAGATCACCTCAGAAGCTCTTCAGGAAGAGCTTCGCCAAGTGCCAAGAGCCAGTCAGGCAGTATCCCAAGCCAGGAATCCATGACCCGGAGCAGGCTCTAAGCTGTGGAAACTCAGGAAACCAGGGGCCCAGCTGTGTCCCCACAGGTGGCAGTCGGTGACGCCAGGTCTCCTGGCAGCTCTGAGTTCTCACGGTGAGTTCGTGTTGGTGCCCAATTGATCGTGTTGACCTGAGAGTCAGCGCATCCCTGTCCCATGTCATGCTGCAGAGAGAGGCGTTTACGACGGGCAATTCCTCAGTATTTATAGAGCACCTCTGAGGAGCCAGCGTTGTTCTTCACTCCGCCAACACCAGGAGGACAAATAGACTTTCTCCTTGGTCATGTGGGGCCTGCTGTGAGGGTGAGAAAGACATGAAAAAACCACAACAGCAACAGCAAATAATCCCCACGCGAATGAATGTGTGGCTGAGAACTGTGACAAATGCCAGGAGGGAAAAATGAAGAGATTCTCACAGGAGGGCTGAGAGGGGGAGTGGCTCTGTAAGGAAATAGCTTGGGCCCAAGACCTGTGGTGAATGGAGGTGACCCAGGGAGACCCCCCCACCCTCCAAGGAAGGCCTGAAGGCCAGTGTTATCCAGTTAGCCATCAAGGTGACTGGCGATGAGCTGGAAAGGGCAGCAAAGCCGTCACCCAGGGTTCCACAGCCCATGTCATCTGACCTACCGTGGAAACTACCCAGGGTTCATAAGCAGGGTGGTGCCCCGCATTTAGAAGGGTCTGTCTGTCTCCTCCCATGGAGGAGAGGCCACAGCAGGCAGAGCAGACATGGGAAGCACTTAGGCATCGCCTGTGTCCCCAGGTGGAGGTGGTGGGGCTGCAAGAGGAGACGTAGGATTGCAGAGAGCTGGGCTGGGCTGGATGCACAGGGCGCCAGCGAGGGAGGCAGCCAGGCCCGGACGTGGCCCAGGCTCCTGATGAAGGTGAAAGTCACTCAGTCATGTCTGACTCATTGTGACCCCATGGACTATACAGTCCATGGAATTCTCCAGGCCAGAATAATGGAGTGGGTAGCCTTTCCCTTCTGCAGGGTATCTTCCCTACCCAGGGACTGAACCCAGGTCTCCTGTATTGCTCCTGATGGGTACAGCCAAATGCAGGAAGCCCTGTTTACTGAGGGGACACTGGAATCCTGGGCCAGGCATTGTGTTAGCTTCCTAGAGCTGCTGGAACCGAGTGCCACACACTGGGTCTTGGGTGTGTGCTTAGTTGCTCAGTCGTGTCCTACTTTTTTGACCCCATAGACTGTAGCCCGCCAGGCTTCTCTGTCCATGGGATTCTTCAGGCAAGAATACTGGAGTGGTTGGCATTTCTTGCTCCAGGATGGAAGTGGGTTGCCATTTCCTTCTCCAGGGTGTCTTAAAGCAAAGCAATTCATTTATTTGATTTATCTTCTGGAGCCAAGAAGTCTGGCATCCACGTGTCTTCTGGGCTGTGCTGTCTTTGAAGTTTCTCGGGGAGGACCCCTCTTCACCCCATCCAGCTCCTGGTGGCCGCAGGTGTTCCGTAGCTGGTGGACCATCGCTGCGCCCTCTGCCTCTGTCTTTGGGATGTCTCCCTGAGTCTCTGTGTCTGCCCATCTCTGTCTTCTCACAGGGACCCCAGTCATGTTGATTTGGAGCCCACCACCCTCCACTGTGACCTCTCCTCAGTCACTGACATCTGCAGTCAACTCCCATTTGGAGGTACTAGGGGTTATATCTTTTTTTTGGGAGGGTGGGTGGGTGGGGGGAACACAATTAAACCCATAACAGGCATGCTGCATTTGAGATGGTTGTAGACCTCCAAGTCAAGAATGGCTGTTGAACCTCAGAAATGAAGCTTGGGTTTAGACCCCACATGAGGATGGATGAGATCCTCTAATGAAGAAACATTGGATGAGAAAGAAGAACTTGAACTCAGTCCTGAGGACCTCCAGAGGCCAAGAAACTTGAAAAGGAGACTCAAGAGGGAATTACAC
The DNA here is from genome assembly GCF_003369695.1 of Bos indicus x Bos taurus. Lineage (NCBI taxonomy): Eukaryota > Metazoa > Chordata > Mammalia > Artiodactyla > Bovidae > Bos > Bos indicus x Bos taurus. Next base: position 93,541,434 of record NC_040084.1, on the reverse strand, counting down.
AGATCAAACCTCGTGTTCTTCCGCAAACTAGAAAGTGTCCCATCTGGGACATGGCAGACCTGAAGAATTCTGGATCTTAGAGGTTGAATATTTGTTACTACCCAGTGTTACCCATAATTACTGATTCATGAAGTTTGTGCTCTTGCTAGTGAAAGAAACTTTGATTAATCTCTTTTTGAAAAGAGAACACACCTTTTCTGAGGGAAATCAGCCACTTAATGTCTTCCTTCTCAAGTTGATCGATTCACCTCTCAGTTGTACCCAGCGAAGCCTCTCTCATTGGACTCACTCCCAGGAGGTTATGAAGGATGCTGTTGTTCCAAGGTAGTCGAGATGCAGAGTGAAATGAAAATGGACAGATGTACACTGGCCTGAGCCAAGGGGCAGGTTCCCCTGATGTCTGTCCCCTGGGTGGAACCTCCTCCCCCATGAAACAGTGTGCTTGCTCAGATTCTCGGTCAAGGCTGAGCAGGGAGCCGTGGAGGAACGGGTATGGGAACCAACATGTGGGTCAGTGGGCTCGGCACTTCACGTCCGCTCTCCCGGGAGAGGTGCTAGCATCCTCCCCACGCTGCAGACAGGAAGTGGATGCCCCAGGAGATTCACTGATTCATCCAGGGTCATGTAGCAGAGCTGGGATGTTTTTTCTCCCCGCTAAGTATGCCTTCAATATGGTCTATCTGACTGCTGAAGGAAGCTTGCTAGGCCCGCCCCCAGTCACATTTACGAGACACAGTGGCTACCTATCGTAGAGAATGAAGTCCTTGTTCCAGGGTGGCAGGATGAAGGAATTCTCATGGCTTTGTGTACCATCTGGGGGAATTTGGGATCTTTTATCTGCTTCTCACGTCATGAAGCCTATTGACTCAAAATCCCCCCACTGGTGGAGGAAAGAGTTTTATTTGGGAAAATATCCCTGGTGGTTTTGATGTTTCCTGCTCTTCCAGATTAAGGATGGTCTCTGCTGTGCCCTGGAACCGGAGGGGACATGCTGGTTGGATTGGCCCTTCCTTTGGCCTTGCTGAAGGGCCTGCTGAGTTTTCATGTGATCTGAAGCTTTAAGACCTAGGAAGCCTCAAGTGCCCATGTGGTGGAGCCTGTGACCCTGGGGCGCAGCACGGCACTCCAGCTTAGCTGGTGTTTGGTGGCCTAAGCAGAGCTGGAGGTGACCGTCAGAGCCTCCAGAGAGATCTGGAATTGAATCCCAGCTCTCCTGGCTGTGACTTTGAGTAAATTGTTTAACATCTTTGGGGCTGATTTTCTTCATCTCAAAATGGGTGAGTAAATTGTTTAACATCTTTGGGGCTGATTTTCTTCATCTCAAAATGGGAGCATCTTTCTCATACATTTGAGAAGAACATGAATGTTAGGACACAGTGAACCTCCATTATGGAATAAGGGCAAGAGTAAAGCTGTGCTAGACCCTGATGCTGGGAAAGATTGCAGGCAAAAGGAGAAGGGAGTGACAGGATGAGATGGTTGATGGCATCACTGACTCAACGGACATGAATGTGAGCAAACTCCGGGAGGTAGGGAAGGACAGGAAAGCCTGGAGTTCTGCAGTCCATGGGGTCACAAAGAGTCAGACACGAGTGAGTGACTGAACAGCAAGGGTGACCAGCTTGCCCAGAAGTTTCCTGGTTTAAACCTAAAAATCCCTTGCCCTGGGAAGGCTTCAGTCCCAACAGATCTGGGGCATTTGGTCACTCTGTGCTTGATACAAGTTAGCCACTCAGTAATAAAGATGACTAACCTGCTTTGTTGCCTTCCCTCAAGTTACATCGTATTGGTACTCACTGGTGGAGCCAGTTTTTCCTTGAGGCAAAGGAGGGAAGTCTTCTGCATCCTTCCCGTGGATGACGGTGCCTTTGAGACAGAGGTGTTGAAATGACAACTCTGTGAGTTCCCTCTGATCTACACCAGGTTGGGTCTGAAGTCCCCTGAGGTGTGTGCCCCCCATTTACAGAACTGCCGGTCCAAGCAGAAGTACAAGCAGTGTGCCTGGAATCTGGTGCGGATTACAGTCCTTGGGGAAGCAAATGACCTCCTGAGGTGGGCCTGCCAGGTGGTTATTTCTTATTTTGGGGTGGACAGAGCAAGGCACAAAGCTTCCAGAATCTAAATCCTCTAGCAGCAGGAGCTGAGGCAGGCAGGAAAGATCTCCCGTTCTGTGCAAGGAAATCCAGATCTCCCCATGAGCAATCTCTATGTGAATTAAGCTCCTGAAATTGTGCTAAACTATTTGATTTAAATACTGGTCTGTCTAGGGATGAAGACCCAGGCAGTGTGGATTCCCATTAATAATGAATGATTTGCTGCATCCTAATCCTGTTAAGCATACAGCTCTCTGCAAATGTATAATATTAGTGGCAACGTGTGTTTGTGAATTAAGCCCTTGGTGTATCAGGTTTATGAGCCTAATTGTCTATTCAAAAGGCTATCACTTTATCATGTCATGAAAATTAAAAAGGTCCCTTTTGTTGGAGTGTTCTGTTAATCCTCCGAACGATATTTTCTCTTTCTTTCTCATTTTCTTCTTATTGAGCTTTATTAGGATTTAAATGCAACTGAAGCAAATCCTGCCGTTCCACTGAAATTGATTATTAAAATAACTGATAATTATACATAGGTACTAGAAAATAATACATATGGCACCCTTGCAGGGAGATTAAGGGTTCCTCTCAGATTATGCGAAAGAAGACACAGGGCACTAAGAACAGAACAGTACAGTGCATCTCTGAAATGGGTTAAAGATTTAATGACGGTTCTACCTCAAGGAAGTCTGAGTGATTTCTGCTAAAATTATCATCTGGATCCAAAAATGACATTCGAAGGGAAGGTCTGAACAATTCATTTGCTGGTAATCCTAACATCAGGCACTTCCATGGTTGGGAGCGCTTTCCTGTTTAGCTCTTTTATTCATTTTCTTCCAACTGTGTCTTTTTCTTTCTTGAAAGAAAAAAATCCTTTCACATGAAAAAATTTTGGTGCCTGGTCTCAGTCATAAAATAGCACTCAGGGGAAAGTTGTAGCTAAATTCTGCTGGGCTGTATTTGAACACCAAAAGAATTCATTGCTTTTTTTTGAAAGTTAAAAAAACAACCTTTCTTTTAGTGTGTGTTTAGAAAACTCAGAAGTATCTTTGTTTTTATACTTCAACTGACTCAGGACTCGTAACTGCTTTGTTTGAAGAAACTGGCTTTTGAAAAACAAAGTTTGGGGAGCAGAGAAAGTGCAGGCTCAGCGCCCTGCCCCGCCGCCTGGCACGTCCCTCCCTTTACAGGGACATCCAGAGAGCCCATGTCTGAGTGTTCATAGCAGTGGACCAAGGGACAGATGACTGAACGTAGAGAAGGCGAGGGGCTGACCCAGGAGGGGCACCTAGGGAGTCACGGGGCTGGTTGTTCAGTTAGTCAGGTGAATGTTCCTTTCAAAAATAATTTCATTTTACTGATTTAAAAAAAAAAAAATTTTTTTAATGTGGGCCATTTTAAAGGTCATTATTGAATTTGTTACAATATCGCTTCTGTTTTGTGTTTTGGATTTTTGGCCACCAGGCATATGTGGTATCTTAGCTCCCTGACCAGGGATCGAAGCTGCACCCCTGGCACTGGAAGATGAAGTCTTAACCACTGGAAATCAGGGAAGCCCCCCAGAATAATTTTAAAAACATTTGTGTTGGGAGACTAGACAGGTTTTCCAATTAGGCTCCAATTAGATTAGAATCACAGACTGTAAAGATGGAAGGGACCTTCTAGGACACGGCATAGTCCAGAAAACATATATGGATGGATGCCCTTGTGGTAGGATAGCTTTTCTCCTAGAAACTTCATTGGGTGCTTGAAAATTGCCCAATGCCAGTTAGCGTCATAGTTGGGAAGTAAGGTGGCTCACCAAACAGAGAGCTTTTGCCCACTTGACGTTTGCCGTCCTTCTTTTGATGCTGCTCCCTAATTTTTATTCAAGGAAAGCACCCACTCCCTGGTCTCAGTCTGCAGGGATGGGAAGGGACCCACTCACCTTATACCCCTGGCTTTTGGCCATTGGCAAACCCTCTCTTCTTCATGGTGATTGTCCAGGATTGACACGCCTAAATGAGCCAGTGAGAGTCAGGCCCTGAACTTGTGTTGCCACCTCTGGGGTGAAAGGAGGGTGAATTCTTGAGCTACTGGCTGACATCTTGCCACAAGGGAGGAGCCAGCTGGGGAAAAACACAAACTCAGAGGAGAACTCACCTGGAGAGAGACCATGGCTGCAGCCCTGCCTGCACCCGACTTTCCAGTCTTTCCCTTTTTATGTTTCAAGCCTGTTTGAATCGGAGTTTCTATCACTTAAACACAAAAGAGTTCCGCATGTTAGTGTTGGCAAGCTGGACAAAATACTGTAGAGAACAATGTTTGAAATAAAGTGATAGATTAATATTCCTACATGGCTTGGTAAAAAAGGAATTAACGATTCTTTGTGTCCTCATCATAGAGCCCATGTCACCTTTGGAAGGTAGGGTGATACCGTGGTTAATGGGAAAGAGCAGAGTGTGGTCTTCCATCTTAGAGGCATCTGATTTTAATTCTGGTGGAAATAAGAAAGTCTATATTTGCATGTTATAGGTGCCAGTCACGTTAGATCTGTATCCTAAACTCTAATATGTTATGTACCAGTCTCTGCACTGGCCTCAATCCTGAATTAGAAACTGTTGGTGTAGGTGTTGGGCTGAGGTGGTCCAGAAGAAGCATAAACCCACAGTTTTGGAAGAGGGTGTGTTAGTTCCCAACACCTGTGTAACCAAGGAGCAAGAAGCTTAGTACGTTTATCATCGGATGGTTTTCATCAGTCAGGATCTGGGCACAGCTTAACTGGGTCCTCTGCTTGGGGTCTCATAAGGCAGCAGTCATAATATAGGTGAGGCCAGTTTCTGTCTGGAACTTGAGAGTCCTCATTCAAGTTCACGTGGTAGTTAGCAGAATTCAGTTGCTCTTGGTGTGGGTCCCGTTTTCTGTCCGTTGGTGACACTGTCAGCTCCTTCCTAGGTGCTCTGACAGCATGGAAGCGTACTTCCTCAAGGCCAGTCTGCAGTCCTTATTGCTGCTGCAGCAAATTACCACAGAGGTAGTGGCTTAAAACAACACCAGTGTATTACTTTATGCTTGCCGCTCTGCAGAGGTCTGGGCACAGTTGGAATCAACTGGTTTCTCTACTTTGGGTCCCACAAGATGTGATCACAAGGGCTGTGATCCTTTCTGGAGGTTTTGGGGAAGTAGCTGCTTCTAAGCTCACTCTGGTTGTTAGCAGGATTCGGTTCCTTGTGGTTGTAGGACCGTAGCCCATTTCCTTGCTGGCTGTCAACTGGGGGCCACCTTCGGCTCCTAGAGACCTTTCTCTGGTCCTTGTACTTGGCCCCTACGTCTCAGAACCAGCAACAGTGCCTTAAATCCTTTGACTCTGGGAGCCTCTCTAGCTTCCTGTTGGCCACATCTCACCTGCCTCTCTACTGCAGCACTTCTCTGACTCCCGCCAGAGAAATTTCTGTGTTTTTAATCGTTTATATGATGAGATTGAGCCCACTCACATAATCCAGAGTAATCTCCTTAGAAGTCTGTAATCTTAATCACATCTGCTGAGTCTCTTTTGTTACCCAGTGAGTTCTGGAATTAGAGCATGCCATCTTTGCTGGGGTAGGGGTGATCATTCTGCCTACCAAGCCAATGAAGAGAATCTCATTCCCTTGGCTAGAATGGAGGTAGGATGTGACATAATCACAGGAAGGACTATCCAGTCACTTCTGCTCTTCTCTGTGGGCCAGAAAGACATTCCAGGTTCCACTTGCACTCAAGGGAAGGGGACTACATGAGTCTGTGACCCACAGGGGTCTCACCATGGGGGTTAACTGAGAGCTGGGTGGCCTCATGGTTGTTGAACTAGGTGACCTTTCCAACCAGTGCTCCAGTGAGAAGGAGGCAGGCCCTCTTCTAGCCTTACCAGAATATTCTTTCCCCACCCAGGTCAGCTCTGGGCAGCGTTCTCTTGCCTGGGTCTTCCCTCTCTGATTTACTACTGTTTCTCCCCACCTATGTGAGTTTAGTTGGGAATTTTGAGGTTTCCTTTAGAGTGGCCTGGCCAGGCCTTACTTTTATACTTTAGATCTGCAGCTTCTATTTCTCTGGGCTGAAAAGAGTGAGTCTAAGGTTTAGATGGGGAGTTGTTTTGTGCCTGAGTGAGGGTTGTGCTGCAGGACATGTAGTGTGTCCCTTTGGGTCCACGTATAGGGCGGACTCTTGGACCCATCTGCCTCTGGTACAGCCTGTGGAGTGAGGGGATGTGGGATAATGCAGGGAGAGTGGGGTGGTCCTTCCTACTCTGGGGGACATCCGAGGAGAGCATTTAAAACCATGCACACACTCTTGTTGGGAATGTAAATTAATGCAGACACTATGGAGAACAGTGTGGAGATTTCTTAAAAAACTAAGAATAAAACTACCGTGTGACCCAGCAATCCCACTACTGGGCGTATACCCTGAGAAAATCTTAATTGAAGAAGACACATGTACCCCAGTGTTCACTGTAGCACAATTTACAATAGCGGGGACATGGAAGCAACCTAGATGTCCACTGATAGATGAATGGGTAAGGAAGTTGTAGTATATACATACAATGAGATAATACTCAGCCATAAAAAGGAGCTCATTTAAGTCATTCTAGTGAGGTGAATGAACCTAGAGCCTATTTACAGAATGAAGTAAGTCAGAAAGAGAACAAATATTGTATATTAATGCATATATATGGAATCTAGAAAAATGGTACCAATGAACCTATGTGCAGGGCAGGAATAGAGATGCAGACAGAGACAACAGACTTGTGGGCACAGCGGAGGAGGAGAGGGTGGGGGAAATGGACAGAGTAGCACTGAAACGTCGTCACTGTATGTGAAACAGACGACCAATGGGAAGTCGCCATATAACACGGGGAGCTCAGCTGGGTGCTCTGTGACAGCCTGGAGGGGGGATGGGGAGGGAGGCTCAGGAGGGTGGGGATGCGTGTGTGCTTACGGCTGATTCACATTGTTGTGTGGCAGAAGCCAACACAATACTGTAAAGCAATTATCCTCCAATTAAAAATAAATCTGAAAACACACACACACACAGAAGTGTTGTGCCGAGAGCCCACTCTCCTTGGCCTCGTTCACCCTGGCTGCATTCTCAACCCTCTTCTTCCCGTTTCTCCAAAAATTATTTGCAAAAAGTTATTCTTACTGACATTCCTAACCATTTACCAGGCATCAGAGATAGAGCCCCTCTTAGGGTGTGAGTGAGTCCCAGTCCTCCCGAGATAACGGCTTGGCTGTGGTCTCAGTTACTGCAAACTGGGTGTCTGGTTAAGTAGAGGTTTATCACAGTCACAGCAAAAGAGAATACAAGATGCCATGAAATATCGGAGTACAAAACCGTTTCTTTATTTCTATTTTCCAACAAAACACAAATATGTTCCTCTCCCAAATAGTGATACTTCTTTTATGTCTTTTCTGAAATACACTGTTTTGCATTTTGTCTTATCTAGAAAACAGCCAGTTTCTGTCTTCCCTGCCACCTGCCACCTGCCACTTTCAGGCTCTTTGGGAGTTGTGAACTGTGTGTGTGCATGCGCGTGTGCATGTATGTGTTTATGACTGGCTATCTTTGCGATAGGTGGGGGTCCAGAAGTTGACTGTCTTTAAATGAATTGAATAACACTAAAATATTGTCCCTACTCTTTGTCGATTTTATGCTGAATGTTCTAAGCCGTGAAGTGGCAGCTGTCGTTTTGTGTTTCCACTGAATAGTGGATAGCTCAAATGTCTCCCCCTCTTTAATAAGACCCAAGTCTACTCATCTACCATGTGTGGAAAGAGATGAGAAAAATACATACATGCCCTGTTGGTTCTGGCTATGCGTTTTGTCAGTGCCGTGAACTTGCTGGGGATCAGTCTTAAATGTCCAGCTTAAGGTGAAACTCAAAGAGAAACTGTAAAATGTGATGTGATGCTCTTGGTCCAGTGGTTTTACAGGCAGATTAATTCTGAGATGTATTTAACTAGGCTGGAGTATCAGAGATTTTGATAGATAAGAATAAGAGCTCTAAAAGGATCCTCTGGTAAATTAAGACTTATTTCACTGTCTTATCCTGGTCCTTTGACAAAGCCCTTTCATCCAAGTGTGTGGGCTTTCACCTTCATTACTACATCATTCTTTAGACAGATCATCTTATATCATTTAACAGATCCTAAGCTCTGAGGGTCAGTGAGCTCTCTTCCCTTTTTTGACCTGATTTGTCCTCGTAGCCGCTGACTTGTTCCTCTTTCTTGCTGTGAAGACTGGCAGGTGGAAGAGAACCTCAGGTTAATGGTGACTTTTGCCCAAGGTCCCAAATGTTCCCAAGTGGAGATGGTGCAGAGAATGCAAAGTGATGGAGAAGGCAATGGCACCCCACTCCAGTACTCTTGCCTGGAGAATCCCATGGATGGAGGAGCCTGGTAGGCTGCAGTCCATGGGGTCGCTAAGAGTCGGACACGACTGAGCGACTTCACTTTCACTTTTCACTTTCATGCATTGGAGAAGGAAATGGCAACCCTCCAGTGTTCTTGCCTGGAGAATCCCAGGGATGGGGGAGCCTGGTGGGCTGCCGTCTCTGGGGTCGCACAGAGTCGGACACGACTGAAGCGACTTAGCAGCAGCAGCAGCCAAGGTAAAGTTTTTTGTGTGTGTATGTGGTTGTATTATAGACATACAGTAAAGCAAAAAATATGGAGCACTACTCAAGTATATAGCTTGAGCTTTTAAAAAAAGCGTATGTAAACACTCGTGTATCCATCATTTAGTGACGATATGATATAACATTTCCAATATCGCAGAAGTTTCCCTCGTTCCCCTTCCCAATCTATACGCACCCCTGTCTTTTCCCCGCTTTTTTTTTTTAAAAGAATGCAAAGTGAATGATGCCTTTGCTGTTTAGTTTCTATTAAGACCCATTTTCTGACTTATTAGTAAATAGCCAGGTGCCCCCATAGCCGAGTGGAATGAATCTGAGGGGACGGGGGCTCCCCGGTGTGCCCAGCTGCCCTGTGCACGTTGCCTAATGTCCTGGGCTCCACAGAACATTCAAAAAATTAACACGCTCACCAAATATGTTTTTCTTGCTCATTAACTCGATAAAGCCCACTGGTTTTTTAGAATCACAGCAGCAAGTTGTAAATGATGTATGAAATGAAAAATCTTTTCTCGCCCAGTGAACAGGGAGAGAGAACTGAATGCTTTCTCACTGTGGCGCTTACAGTCACATCTAAACGCAGAGATGGCCACGTACCAGCAGTGACCTCAGCAGACGTCCAGGGCGAGCAAGTGTGAGCTCACCGTCAGACCCCTGTATCCCCAGGAATTCCTCCTCCTCCACATGCTCTGCCGGAGCCCAAAGAGTATGTGGCTGAGAGAAACGCAGCGAGTGACCCAGCTGTCTGCCCTCTGGGGACAGCAGCGGCCTGGGTTCTGATTGGATGTCAGGACCACCCCTCGGGGGCCACTGGTGTCCGAGGCTTGGTTTGCGTCATGCAGTCGCAGTGGTGGTAATATGTCGTCCAGCTGCTGCTCTTCACTCGCTTGATAAACTAACACCTATCTGCAAGCTCAAGCACCCAGCACTGGGCCAGGGATTGTGAAGGACAAAATAAACATAAAATAGAAAATTCCAGCTCCGCATTCAAACTGCCTGTAAGATGACAAAATGGGGAATTTACTAGACATTTCTCCCCCAAACGGAATACTTTTATTCTTATTGTTGCCCTTGTGGTGTTGTCACAGTGATTCATACAGAGTGATCAACAGTGCCTTATATGTTTACTCTTGTAGATCATGTGCGTTCGTTGTTTTGAGAAATGGGGAAAGACTGAAAAATGGAGGAAGACAGTTTTCAGTGGCTCTGTCTCATGGGGATGGACCCACATTAACCCAACTCAGGAAGGCTGATGGTGTAGACCAAAATGCTGATTTATTGTTTTGAAATGTGTTCGTGACCTGGGAAGGTGCATTATAATCAGAAGATTGCAGGTGAGCATGGACTCCTAACGAGGGGCTCTGAGAACCCACCCTAGTCATCTTTCTCAGAGAAGCTGGCCTGCCCCCGGGACGGCTGTTGGGCGTCTGGACCAGGCAGCTCCCCCCTCTCAGTCAAGTCGGGAGTCTCCTTCTTCTCCATCTTTCCATGACTGTCCATCCCTCCTGACTGATGTATTCTTTCTTTAGATATTTAACCTCATCAGCCAGTTGACAGTCATGTCCTACAAGCCTGCAGGTCTTTCTTTCTCTAGTTTTAGGAGACCCTGCATGTCTCTTTGGTCTGCAGATATCAATTTTATAGTTCAACCTCAAGAGGAAACGTTGCCTCCAAGTTTATAGCCCCCTTTTGTCCCTGTTACCTTCTTCTGTATGGTAATTGTCATGACTCACCCACGACGCTATGGTAGAACAGACAACATCAAGTTTGGAAGTCTGGAAGTCTCCCAGAAACCAAGGCTACATCCCCACCATGAACACTAACTATGGATTTTAAGTTTGGTTTTGGTTTTGGGGTGAATTTCTGGGAGGTTATCTTTACCCATTTAATCCAGCTGCTTAAATGATAGCCATTCAGCAGCTTGGTGGTACATGAATGTAAATGTGTTAATGTCTTCTTGGGAGAAGACAGAAGGCATCCCCCAGAATGGCCGGGTCATGACCTAACTGTCTGATCGTCTGTCCGTCTTAATAGTCACTGTGTATTTCTATATCATTAGTTTCTCTCCTGGTGCTGCCCTGTCCCTCATGATTGAAAAGGTAGCTGAAATAACTGGATTGCCTTGCGTGGTCAATTTTGGGGGTTGTGTGTGTATATATACACACACATATTATACACACCCATATATATATATATTCTGACTCCTCTTAATAAAAAACTGCTGATAGTTCAAAAGCTTCCTATGCTTTCATCAATACAATGAATGTGTCCTGAAAAAGACAGTATTCTAAGATGAGAAGTACATCGTTGACATCAGTTGCTCCGTAAATGCCAGAAAGACATTCATGCTCGGGATTCAGTATAGCCACATTTGTAGAAGATAGAATTTCCACATTTCAATATTCATGGAAATTACTCCATTATTTGCCACCCCTCCCCTGCCCTACCCTAACAGCACTGCATTGGAGCCAATTCCATTTTGCATAAAGATGAGCAAATATCAGTCCGAATCCACACAGACGTTTACATAATTATGACATAAGAAATATCATTTTTAAACAATGAGACTCTGAATAAAGCCTCAGGTGAAGTTATCTCAGAGGCCGTAGGAAGCATGCAGTTTTGAAACGTTGTCTGCAGTGAGGATTTCACCCTGACAGATGAGGAGGTTTGGGGTGGGTAGAGGACCCGAGAAGGAGACAGATGTGCTGGCAGTGGCCAACAAGCTCCCTTCTCAAATTAAAGGGTTGGTAGAAGGAGGTGGACCTCACTTGGAATCCCTTTACAACCACAGAAAGAATGGAAAGTGAGCATGGGCCATAGAGGCTTAAAGAATTTGGCAGAATGAATGTAAGATAGAAGTGATGTGTCTGCTCTAGAAACAGATCTCATCTCTGACCAGAGATTTATCCCTGCGAATGCTGGCTGTGTTTACATGCGTCCTGTCTCTGGGAATGCGCATGCTCTCAGTTTCATTTTTCCTCGTAAAGAAGTTCTGTGTGTAAAATGTCCTGGGAGTCACCTTCCATACACTTAATCTGCCTCAGTAGCCCGGGTCATTCCCAGAAAAGCACATTGGGTTTTGCTGTTTACATATCTTGACAAACTCAGCCTCTGAGGCAATGCATATCGAACCAGCTGTAAGGACATTAAAATGAAAAGCTAGCATCTTCCCTGTTCAGTGAAATATTCACTTCAAGGCACACTTACCAGTCTGAATTTAAAAGACACTGCTCGAATGGAAGTTGGAGTTAGTTTGAAAGTTGGTTCACTGCAGAATGCCCTGCAATCAAAGGGGACATTGCCCCTTAAATTTTGAAAGTGTCAAACATGCACCCCACCCAGTAGGACTATATTGATGACAGAGGATAAAATACACATGCATATTTATGACACTTACCTAGGGTTTCTAGGAAGCCTTTCTTCCAGGAACTCAAAAGCTTCACTAGAATTACCTCGGGGACTTCTGATGCTGGGGGAGTCCCCCTAGACTGCCTGGTTCACCTCTTTGCCTCCAGGCAGCCTGATCTCGACAGGTTCCCGCCTCTCCTCCTACAGTCTCTGGGGGAAGGGGACTCGCAACCTTTATGATAACCCATCTAATAATGAGATTCCTCTGTTACCCTTGAAGCACATTTGTTCTTTTCTTTAAAAGAGACGTTAATAGTCTGATCACAATTTATACACTCAGCCTGTTTTAAAGTCACCTTCTCAGCATGCTTTTCTTAAATACTACAAGCCATTCTTTTCAGGTCTCACTTTTGGATTATCGAGTTGATTTTCTTGCTTTCCTTTCTTCCAGGTGGAGTGGGGCCCTGGGGAGTAAGCATTGGGTGTTTAAGGGAGAGGCGTCTGGGGTCAAATAGACATCAGTGTGAGTGTTTTGAGTGTCAACTCCAGTATTTACTGGCTGTGATTTGGAGCAAATTACTTGGCCTCTTAAAGCTTTGGTTTCTTCATCTGTAAAATGAAGATAATATGGTTGTGACTCACTGAGTTGTCCTGAAGATTAAATGAGATGATAAAGAATTTATACCACGCTGGGCACAGAACTGTTTCTTCCACTACATTATCTTCAGATTTGGTGTTCCTTATATTCCAAAGGAGATACGTCTTTGAGAAGCCGTGCAAGAGTTCCAGTTTGAAAGTGGGGTAGGGGTTTGGGTCTTTTGTGGCCCACACCTGTTCTGTTTAGTCCTAATTTCTTTCCATGTGGTCACTGTTCTTCCCATGCCAGTTGTCAAATATTTAGAAATGAATGAATTTTGAGTTAAGCTGGGAGCTAGCTGAAAGGATATGCAGTCATCTTGAAGTTGCTAAGTGGAATGGATCAGAGACAAAAGGACAAGTACTCTGTAATTCTGCATAGATGAGGTACCTAAAGGAGTCAAGTTTATCGAGACAAAAAGTAGATAGCCCCAGCCAGATGTGTTGTGGGTGGGGAAGAGATGAGGAGTTATTGTTCCATGGGTAGAGTTTCGATTTGGAAAGAAGAAAGAAGTTCTGGAGATGGCTATATATATGCACAGCAGTGTGAATATTCTCAATGTACACTTTAAAGTGGTAAATTTTATGTTATTCTATTTTATCACAATAGAAAAGAATATATAATGGATAATTTCATTTCTGCAAATAGGAACTCCTTTGATACTTAAATGATCAGTTTTTTTTTTTTAGTTTTACCGAGGCACATTTTTACATATTAGGCTCTCAGTCAATCAACCAAAAATATATTCCCTGCTTGCTTGACCTCAGGGTGTGTCAGAGAATCACAGACGTGGTGAAAGACAGCTCTCTTGTCAATACAGTTGGGGAAAAAGTGAGCACTCAGGCAAAGGGAGGGGAAAACAGAGAAAGTCTTGAAGAAATCAGTTCTGTGCTCCTGCTGAATCCCGAGAAAAGGCAGGGGGAAAGAATGCGAGCTGGAGGCTGTGGAGGGTGGGAGAGAAGGTTGAGATAAGCAGACCCACCTTCTGGGCAGGAGAGAAGGGAACCCCTCCAGGTGAGAGAGACGCCCCGCCCCACGCAGGCCCTGCTGTCTGAGGGCAGCTTCCAATCGAGTGGGTAAATGAGAGGCTTTCATGGGACCCGGGGAGGCAGGCAGAGAGGCCTTTAGAATGCAGTCAACAAGGAGCCAGTGTCGAACTAGAGAAAATAAGCCCTGTTTCAGCAAGGCTTGTCTGTGGGCGGTGGGGAGGGGGCGGAGTTCAGAGCGGCCTATCTTTTTTCTCTACGCGGCTGCATTGTTTCTGAGGCCTTGTGCAATTCTTTTTGTCTCAAGGGCCCCCCTGCCCTGATTTGGATTTCTCTGTCTCCAGGAACCTGCTGAACGGATCTTAACTCTCCCCCCCAAACCACGTTTCCCTCCCCACTTCCCAGTTTCTGTTTTGGCAACACGTTTCAGACACACACACTTGAAACACTAATATTGTCTTGGCCTCCTGCCTTTCCTTCAATCTGCATATTGTAGACATCAAATCATTCTGTTTTTTTTTTTTTTTTTTTTGATGGAGGCCTGGTTACAAGGGTAGGTAGTCTAGTGTTATGAAAATGAAGGAGAATAAGAACTTAAAAGGAGCCAGGGGATTTGGCAATGAGGTGATCACCCGGCGACTCTCCTGACATTGTTTTCAGTGTAACATTAGGAGCATGTGTGAGACCCTAGTGATGAAGCAGGGACTTGGTAGGCAAAACGTGGCTGAGGAGGGCACAGCACCTTGTCCAGCTTTATTTCTGTTCAGGACGTGCGTTCATTTCAAGGGTAAAACATGCAAGACTAAGTCGCTTCAGTTGTGTCCGACTCTGTGCAACCCCACAGACAGCAGCCCACCAGGCTCCCCCGTCCCTGGGGTTCTCAAGGCAAGAACACTGGAGTGGGTTGCCATTTCCTTCTCCAATGCATGAAAGTGAAAAGTGAAAGTGAAGTCGCTCAGTCGTGTCCGACTCTTAGCGACCCCATGGCCTGCAGCCTACTAGGCTCCTCCGTCCCTGGGATTTTCCAGGCAGGAGTACTGGAGTGGGGTGCCACTGCAAGAAGATTCTACTCGCCCAATAATGCAGTCCAGCATCTGAGCCTCTTCCCTGCCTTCCTTCCGCATTTCCTGGAGGGTGGTGGAGGGGTGGCAATGGGGACTTACCTGCCCTCCTGTTCTGTCTGCAGTAAATGAACACTCACCTGAACTTCACTACCGCACGGAGGTTGGGGGCTTAATGTGTAGCAAGGACTTGGCATCACACACGGTGTAGATATAAAGAATAATGCAGTTTCCCCCTCCACGCTTCTTTTGTCCAGATTATTCACCTTTTTTTTTTTTTTTAAACAAAAGCTTATGCTTAAATGTACAGTAGGTGCCAAGACAACACTGGATTCCAGCTATAGGTGGCAACGGATATCATGGCTGGGAATCCAGATGTTTGAACAGGAATGGAACTAAGGGTCATCATTGCCTCAGGCACAAGGAACAGCTTACTTTTTGTCAGACTTCTTAATTCCACCCGTGGCTAGGGGGCCTTTCACCTGGGCCTTTGGTTTTAGCTCCTTGAGTGTCTTTTGCCCCTCCTTCTGTTTCCCCTTGAATGCCTTGTCTTCCTCATCCATGTCCTAGGCCTGCTTCTTGAGCTGCTTCAGGGGCTTCTTCTGCCACCTTCCCAGCCCAACATGGTGCCTGCTGCCCCTCCCCGGACCCCACTGCAGGACTATTCACCTTCTTGAATTAAATAATTTTTGAATATTACTGAGTTTATTATTATTATTATTTTTTTGTCTATTGTTGTCAAAACCACACCTATTAATGACCCAAGAAAGTGAAAGAAAAAAACCAAGAATTTGATTTTCTGGACAATGGAGTTTTCACTGCTGTCCAGAATATCCCTTTACACTTGGCTCTTCCGCTCAGGCTCTTGGGCTGCACACCAGACAGAGCTGGCGACAGCAGCGCCTTGGCCAGCCACCCGGGCCAGATCCCCCAGGAGACGCCGCGTCGCCTGCGCCTGCCTTCCGAGCCCTGGCTGTGGGCTCATGGCCCCCTCATGCTGGGGCCTGTTACACTTGGATTCCTCCTTGACTTTTTCTGTAGAGGCTTCTGGTCACTCTGCTCTCCTGCCCTCTGGTGTGGGCCTCCCCAGAGGTCTCCACGGCTGGGCCCTGCCTCCTCATCTCTGGGCGGAAGGTGAAGCTTTGGATATGGTAACAGTCAGTGGTTCACAGATGTGACATCATTAAAAAATAAAAAGAAAAACAACATGAATCAGACCATGTAACTTACCCACTTAAAACTGTTCCCGGGGCTCTTACTCCTCCCTTCTGACATCCTTTACTTTGGTCACTCCGACTTGCTTTCCACTTCCTGAGTCTGTCTGTCTGTTCTCTTTCACCACTGAGCCCTTGCAAGCAGCCATTCCACCCTCAATTTTTTGCCCTGGAGGGTCCCCAAAGTATGCAAGACATTCCCCAGGGGCCACACTGCAATCCAGGCTGGATGGAATATCGAAAGAAGCCAATGGCTATTCTAGAAGGACTGTGAACAGCAGTTTATGGGGAAGGGAGCAAAGTCAGGGATCAAGTATATGGTGGGGAACTTGGTCTCTCAGCAGAGGGATCTTACAGATAAGCGACAGGATCTTTTGTTTTTTAGTTGCAGCATGCAGCAGTTAAATAAATAAAATATTAAAAAAAAAAGAAAAATGACAGTGATTGTTTCCAAAGTTTCCAGCATTTGACTGCAGAGCTCTGTGGTCACTGCTGAATTATTTCAAGGGGTTGGTGAATCCAAACACTGCCTATAGAATAAAAGTTCCACATAGAACTTTTTCATGTATATTTATATTGAAATGAATAAAATACAAATTAAAGTATAACTGAGTTCACTGTTACTTAAAAAAAAATGATGGTGTATTTTCTCTAATAGTGCCTTCTAAAGGTATAATTTGAAGTCGGTGTACTCAGATTTTCAAGAAATCTAGGTGCGAATCCTAGCTTCACCATTGGGTGATGTTTTTTAACCTTTTTAATCTCTGTTCCACCTATTGAATGGACTTTATAATTCCAGACTCATCATACTATTGTGAAGTTTCAATGCCATATTAAATACTGCAGTTTATAAATATGCTCCACAATACTTAATTGCAAGAAATGTGTGAGAATCCTTTCTTTTTTTTGAAAACCAGACAGTCAGCAGAAATCCCTGTCATCCACCAAAATGGTGCGCAAGTCAGTCATAGGATGCAGTGGTGATCTTGTTGCTAAATATGTAACAACTGGGATGCTGAATTTAGTTAGGACACAGGTATCAGCTGATAGTTTCAATTTTATTGCTCAGTCATATGGAAGTGATATAATAAGGCTGTGTTTTGGAACTTCATTAATTTGCAACATCAATAGATATAGGTATCTTCTTTACTGAATTGGAAAACAGTTTTGAATATTAAAGAATATTTAAAAAATTTTTTTGTGCTACTCAAACACAACTCCAGGCAACAGATAAAACACATTTTAAAGTTTAATTTGCATTATTAACATTTTATCCATCACTTTCTTAAGTCTATTCTGGGGGTCAGCAAAATTTTTCTGTAAAGGACCAGGAAGGCAGGCCATACCGTCTTTCTTTCTTTTAAATTAATTTTTATTGGAGTATAGTTGCTTTTCAGATGTTGTGTTAGTTTCTGCTGTACAGCAAAGTGAATCATATATCCCGTCTTTTTTGGATTTACTTCCTCTTAAGGTCAGCACAGAGCACTGAGTGGAGGGTCCAGTGCCATATAGTAGTTGCTCATTATTATCTGTTTTATACATAGCAGTGTATATACCTCTGTTTCAGCTACACAATTCCATTGTTGCAGAAAGGAAGCAGGAAAAGCAGCCATTGACAAAGCATGAATGAATGAGTATGGTTACATTCGAATAAAACTTTATATATAAAAACAGGTGGTGGGCTGGATTTGTCGTGTGGGCCATAGTTTGCTAATTCCTGGTCTTAGAACATCACGCCCTGCTTTGCTGCTGCTGCTGATGGGCGGGGGTTGCTAATTTCTGCGGTGTAAACACTGTCATCCAGGCTGGTGGCAAGCTACCAATGTGACATCACTGCACACGGAGTTGGCTAGAGCTATCCCCATGATGGTATTTCTACGATTCAGGTACAGCCAGGGTAAAGGACTCCAAGAGCACAGATTTTAGTTATAGTCCAATCTAGTCAAATACTGAAGAAGTGATTAGTTTTAAGTATTTATTGCTTCTTATATTTAATATAATTTATTTAGTTTTAAGCTTTTATGATTTCATTTTAAAATAATGACCGTGTTTAACCAACCAGCTCACAAAAGGCCTGAAAATTTAACAATTGATTCTCCTGAGCCAGTAGAGCCTGGTTGCCTTCCCCCATCAGGGACCACATGAAAGTTCCAGAAAACAGAAGAAAAGCTCTAAAGTCTGCCACCACCAGTGCCGGTGAGGTGTCCTGGCCCAGGCTGGTGGTTCTGTTCTGATGGCTAGTGGAGCACAGAGATCTCACTTCAGCTCATCGGGTGCCTCATGGGAACTGTGCACAGGCCCCAGCCCCTCATGGGACCCACCTTTTCCACTCATCTCCATTCCCCGTCCTCTGGAGCACCCCCTCCCCCAGGTAGAAGCACCTCGGCCTCCAGCAGCAGCACATGCAGCCACCTCTCCTCTTACGTCTCTGTGTGCAGATGCGATCCTAGGGGGTGAGGGCCTTCTGGACAGGTGCCTGCTTGGCTTCTATGTCTCTGGTCCTCAAATAAGAGGGATGTTAGAGTCGCCTTAGCTGAACCCCACCACCAGCATCCAGTCAGAGTGAAAAGCAAAGGGGAAAAATAGTGCCTCTCATTCTTTTATGATTCCTCTTGTAATGAGAATAAAATAGGAATTAACTCATTTAAAAAATTATCTGGCTACTTGTTTCTCTTGTTTAAAGCAGTGTTAGCTATCACTGTTAATAAATAGAAGAAACTAGATGTCTAGTGTTTACAATAAACTTCACAGTGAAATTTTAAAAATTAGGTCAAAAAATTGGCTCAATCCATGTGTTTAATTTAGATTTCTAAAAATGCCTAACGAAAGTAGGTAATTGAGGCCCAAGTGTGTATTAGTGACACTAGCTTATACAGAATTTGAGAAAATCAGGGACTTCCCTGGTGGTACAGTGAATAAGAATCTGCCTGCCAATGCAGGGGACACGTGTTTGATCTCCGCTCCCAGAAGGTTCCACTTGTCACGGGGCAACCAAGCCACTGCACCACAACTACTGAGCCTACACTCTCCAGCCCCTGCATCCCAGGGCCCGCGCCCCACAGCAGAGAAGCCGCCCCAGTGAGAAGCCTGTGGACCACAGTGAGAAGTAGTCCCTGCTCAATGCGACTAGAGAAAGCCCGTGCAGAGCAACGGAGATCCAGTGCAGCCAAAAATAAAGTAAATAATTAAAAAAAAGAATAATTTGAGAAAATTAGAAAACCATAAGAAAGTTCTATCTACTGCAATTGAACTTTTCTACAAAACCAAGACAGAGTTACAGATGTAGAAAATAAACTTATGGTTAACCGGATGGCGGGGAGGGGTTGGGGGAAGGAGGGGTGAATTGGAAGATTGTTACTGACGCGTACACAGTACTGTATATGAAGTAGATAACTAGTAAGGACCTACTGTATCGAACAGAAAATTCTACTCCATGCTCTGTAATGTCCCATATGGGAAAAGACTCTAAAAAAGAGTGGGTATATGTGTAACAGATTCATTTTGCTGTATGCCTGAAACTAACACAGCTTTGTAAATCAATTGTTTTGTTGTTTAGTTGCTAAATCGTGTCTGACTCTTGCAACTCCATGGACTGTAGCCCCCCACGATCCTCTGTCCACGGGGTTTCCCAGGCAAGCATACTGGTGGCCATTTCCTTCTCCAGGTGATCTTCCCAACCCAAGGGTCGACACCGCGTCTCCTGCATTGGCAGATGGATTCTTTACCACTGAGCCACCTGGGAAGCCCAAATCAATTGTACCCCAATAAAAATTTAAAAAAGAGAATTAAAAAAAGAAAAGAAAATTCCAGCTATTTAAATTGCTTGACTTTCAGTTCAGGGCATGTGGCAAAACTGGGTCTTCAACTTCCCCAGTAAGTAGGCATTTCATTTATGTATTTATTTTTCATAATGCAAGTATCAATGTTTAGGCCAAAGTAGGTAGATATTAAGTTTGATCTCTTCCAAGTATCATCTTCAGGAAGCACAGTTTTTCTTTTCTATATCCTAAGGTATACTCATCAATAAATACTATTGTCCTATTAAAGGTATACAACAAAAACAGCAAGGCTCCTAATCCTGACCATATGTACCCCTGAGGTAGCGCACTAGCCTGAAGAAAGTTGAACAGAATGTGGAGGGCGCGCAGCTGCTCATCTTCATGCTGTGTCCTGACATTTAGTACCCCAACAACCGAAGTCTCAACATTTGTTTTCTCTCCTATCTGGATTCTATATTGGTCTCCTAACTTCAGCTAACTTCCATCTTCCCTTTTCCCCTTCCACTCCTTTTAAGAAAAATTAATAGACTTTATTTTTTAGGGCCATTTTTGCCTTCCAGGAAAATCAAGCAGAGAGTACTGAGTTCCCCTGTGCTTAACCCCACAGTGCCACGTTCAGTTGCTCAGCTGTGAATGACTCTTTGCGGCCCCACGAATTGCAGCCTGCCAGCTCCTCTGTCTGTGGGATTTCCCAGGTAAGAATACTAGGTTTCCATTTCCTTCTGCAGGGACTCTTCCTGACCCAGGGTATGAACCCGCCTCTCTTTCATATCCTGCGTTGGCAGGGAGATTCTTTACCACTGGTGCCACCAGGGAAGCTGACCCCACCCCACAGTGGTCCCTGTCATAACATCTTGCACTATTAGCCTGGTAACTTTGTTGAGATTAATGAACCAGTACTGATACATTTTATTAATTAGCTGAAGTCCACTGTTTACTTAGGGTTCCAACTTTGTGTTGTACAGTCAGTGGGTTTTGACAAAACCATAATGTTAGGCATCCGCCATGACAGCACCATCCAGCATGGTTTCAGCCGGGCTCCACCTGTTCACCTCTGCCTTCCTCCGAATCTCTGACAATCACTGATCTTTTTTTTCCCCCTCATTGGTTCTAAAATTTTGCTTCCTTATTTATTTATTTATGGATTGCTGCATTATTCTTGCTGATTGGCTAGGTCACTTTGTCTTATTTCCCCACCTCCATTCTGAAACTCAGTTCTCTAAGAATTGGTTTCACTATTACAAATTATAATATTACACTATTTCAAAGTAAACCAGGATTCTGTATAAAGGAAAATACTTAAATCCTTTCTAATTTAATGTGGTTTCCTATTTCTTTCAGGAAACTTTTTCCTCGAGTATCTACCCACAATTTCAATTAGGTCTAATAAAGCATGTCCAAGTTGGGAGGCAGATCTGAAGCAAGTGTATTCTGCAAGCCCATTTACTCCTTTAATTATTTTGAGCCGAGTGTTTCCAGTGCCTAAGTTATGCTCCCACTTCCCATAAATGGGGCCCTTTGGAAGATGCAGTCTCTTTGAGGTTCCCAAGGTATCATTTACTGTACTGCAGCTTTAGTTAATTGAAAGCATCTTGCTTAGATCTTGGAGCTGAAGGCTTGTTCTGTGTGCATCTGCCTAAAGTGAGTTATACTTATAGGACAGGCAGTTTGCAAGTGTGATTAAGTCATATATAAATAGTAGTAATCCCCTTTTCTTGGACTATTAGATCTGGCCCAAAGTGAAACTCCAATGGGAGTTGCTTAGGTAAATATACAGTGTTGAGAATCGCCACATAGAGAGAAATGTTATATGAAGCAGTATGCCATATTTAATTTTAATATTAGCCTGTGAGATTAGTGGATTTGAAATTTACCTTGGGAAAGAGAGCTGACAGAGGTCACCTGAAAGGGGAAAAATTTCTTTGATTTTCAAGTTCAGCAGAGAAAACAATTCCTTCATTCATTCCTTCTTTTCCTTTCGTCCTTCCCTCCCTACCGTGTGGGACCCCAAGTTCTCTCTTAAGCTCTTAAGAGGCTGAGATTTGGGGCCTGTGGTCCTGCCTGAAGAGCATGATGGAGGCAGAGGGGCCTTTGAGTCTGTAGCTGTGCTCACTGAGTTATGGGCTTCCCAGGTGGCACCAGTGGTAAGGGATCCTTCTGCCAATGCAAGAGCTGCAGGAGTTGCGGGTTAGATCCCAGGGTCAGAAAGATCCCCTGGAGGAGGGCATGGCAACCCTCTCCAGTATTCTTGCCTGGAGAATCCCATGGGTAGAGGAGCCTGGCAGGCTATACAGTCCACTGCGTTACAGCCTGGGGTTCTTTATAAATAAACAGAGTATGAAGTGTAAGATGCTTTGCCCTGTGTCGCTAGGGGCATATTTTGATCTCTGTTGCCTTGCTTTCAATCAATGGGGTCTCTCTCTTTCTCTCTTTGAAGACTTTGTAATAGCCTGTATTCTGCATTTGGTAGGTGTCCTCACGGACTTTACTAAAGCTTTCAAATCTGAAAAGCCAGATTGGCCAGGGCAGTTGTTTTTCCTTGTTTCAGTTGATAACCAGCTCTATTTATTTGTTGTAGTTTTGATTGATCTTACAAGGCACTGAAAACAACTCCTATTGCCATCACAGTGAATCTGTTACATAAACATCAGACCAGAGAATTAGTTACCCGCTGTGTGTGTGTTAGTTGCTCAGTTGTGTCTGACTCTTTGAGACTCCATGGACTATAGCCGCCAGGCTCCTGTCCATGGAATTCTCCAGGCAAGAATACTGGAGTGGGTAGCCATTCCCTTCTCCAGGGGATCTTCCTGACCCAGGTATGTAACCCAGGTTTCCTGCATTGCAGGCAGATTCTTTACCGTCTGAGCCACCAGGGAAGCCCACTACATAGACATCTTGTGTGCTTCTCCTGGTGGGACAGGCCAGAGAAGGTTCTGGGATATGGTAGCACTATCCTGCTGTTGATCCACACACAGGGGAGCAAAACCCCATGGGTTAGTTGCGTGTGCAGATGGCTGTAGACCCCTTTTTCCTCTCTTACCTCAGTGGCTGCGGAGCTTCTACTTTTGGTCATAACTTAAGATGGGTTTATTTAACTTGCCACCCTTGAGCTGTTCTGGTTTCTGGGAGAGGTACCTTGGAAAGTCTGGTGTGAAGAGTGTTACATGGTGAGCATTCGGGCTCATTAGATTTTATTTACAGTTTGCAAATCCTTTCTCATACCTAGAAATGCAAGAGAACGGGTTTTACTTCTTACAAAACAAAACCAAACAAAAACACGGTGGCAACAAAGCCAACTATTTTTAGACTGAGAATTTTATGTTGCTTCTGCCTACACAGCTCTGAACATTTTTTCATCCTATTTATCCCCTGACTCCAAGAACATTTACAGCCTTGGTTGCTTCTGGAATTTGAAGTACAGTAGATGTTTTTATTCTATGTCTATATTAGGACTTCCCTGGTGGCTCAGATGGTAAAGCATCTGTCTACAATTCGGGAGACCCGGGTTCGAGCCCTGGGTTGGGACGATACCCTGGAGAAGGAAATGGAAATCCACTCCAGTACTATTGCCTGGAAAATCCCATGGACAGAGGAGCCTGGTAGGCTACAGTCTATGGGGTCGCAGAGTCGGACATAACTGAGTGACTTCATTTTCACATCCTAAAGGAAATCAGTCCTAAATATTCATTGGAAGGACTGATACTGAAGCTAAAACTCCAATACTTTGGCCACCTGATGCGAAGAACTGACTCATTGGAAAAGACCCTGATGCTGGGAAAGATTGAAGGCGGGAGGAGAAGGGGACAATAGAGGATGAGATGGTTAGATGGCATCACCAACTGGATGGACATAAGCTTGAGTAAGCTTTGGGAGTTGGTGATGGACAGGGAAGCGTGGCGTGCTGCAGTCCATGGGGTCGCAAAGAGTTGGACATGACTGAGTGACTTAAATGACTGACTGCTACCCCTACTCTAAGAACATTTACAGCCTTGGTTGCTTTTGGAAGTTCAGTAGATGTTTTTATTATCTGTCTATATCATTGAATTAAAATGTAGTCAAGTGCCTATGCTCTGGCCTCTGGGCTGTGCATGCAACTGTTGTTTCATTTATTTTAGTATTACTTAATATTAACTCTGGGAGTTGGTGATGGACAGGGAGGCCTGGTGTGCTGCAGTCCATGGGGTTGCAAAGAGTCAGACTCGACTGAACGACTGAACTGAACTGAACTGAATATTAACAGTGGTTGAACATTAATGTTAATGGTTAGCTATACACGGCTGCCTAGAGAGAGGCAGGTGGTGGGGTAGGAGAAGACAGCCTCTGTCTGGCCGCTGCCCTCCAGGCTTCCCCCTGTGCTGTGGCTGAGTGGTCTTTCCCTGAAGGCTGAGCTCTGTTCCCGGCTGTGGAAACGACACAGAAGGGCTGGTAGAAAGCCTGGTTCGGGCATTCTGCTAACTCTCCATCAGATTAGGTCGAATGTACTACTCCTCATTTTCCAATTGTCTACTATAGTTCTAGTAACTAGGCTTCTCCCCTAGTCCTGAGCCACCACGCCAGGCTCAGTTCTAGGGACTGGGTCCTTGCCATGACCCAGTACCCACTCATCCTGCCAGCGCCAGGCCTCCACACATGGCCTGGCTCCTGCCAGTACTTCTCCCCCAGAAGTGAGCCCACTTCAACTTCCTCCTCTTGCCATCTCTCAGCATCTTCAAGGTGTTGGTGTTCATGGGCAGTTGCTGGAAATTACATTTTGTTGAATATCTATTGCTCACCTCAGTTCAAGCACTGGCTACAAGGTGTTGCGATTCTTTGTTTATATGTCTGTCTTCCTCAATAGACGATGAGCTGCTTGAGGGCAGATGCTAGGCTGGTTCATCTATCCATCCATCCATCCATCCTCCTCCATCCATCCTTCAATCCATCCATCCATCCATCCATCTCTCCTCAGCATTTATTGAGCACCTATCATGTGGGAGGTACTGAGTTCGGTACTAGGAATTGAGTGACGATGAACACAAGATTATGGCAGAAAGTGAAGAAGAACTAAAAAGCCTCTTGATGACAGTGAAAGAGGAGAGTGAAAAAGTTGGCTTAAAGCTCAACATTCAGAAAACGAAGATCATGGCATCAGGTCCCATCACTTCATGGGAAATAGATGGGGAAACAGTGGAAACAGTGTCAGACTTTATTTTGGGGGGCTCCAAAATCACTGCAGATGGTGAATGCAGCCATGAAATCAAAAGACACTTACTCCTTGGAAGGAAAGTTATGACCAACCTAGACAGCATATTCAAAAGCAGAGACATTACTTTGCCAACAAAGCTTCGTCTAGTCAAGGCTATGGTTTTTCCTCTGGTCATGTATGGATGTGAGAGTTGGACTATAAAGAAAGCTGAGCAAAGAATTGATGCTTTTGAACTGTGGTGCTGGAGAAGACTCTTGAGAGTCCCTTGGACTGCAAGGAGATCCAAGCAGTCCATTCTGAAGGAGATCAGCCCTGGGATTTCTTTGGAAGGAATGATGCTGAAGCTGAAACTCCAGTACTTTGGCCACCTCATGCGAAGAGTTGCCTCATTGGAAAAGACTCTGATGCTGGGAGGGATTGGGGGCAGGAGGAGAAGGGGACGGCAGAGGATGAGATGGCTGGATGGCATCAGCGACCTGACGGACATGAGTCTGAGTGAACTCCGGGAGTTGGTGATGGACAGGGAGGCCTGGCATGCTGCTATTCTTGGGGTCACAAAGAGTCAGACACGACTGAACGACTGAACTGAACTGAACTGAACATGAGATTGTTTTCCTCTGCACTTTCTGTCTCAGCATCCTGGCACAATGCCCAAACTAGTGGCTGGTCAAGAAATGTCCATTGAATGAACTGATGACTTGTTACAGCCTACTTCTCTTACGCAGTGAACTGGCTTCTCACACGGCTTTCCTCTGGTTGTCTGAAGCAGGGTTGGCTCCTTGGGGCTGATTCTCTCTGCTGGGCATACCCAGTCTCCTGCCTCTTTTGATCAGATGTGGAGAAGGAAATGGCAACCCACTCCAGTGTTCCTGCCTGGAGAATCCCAGGGACGGGGGAGCCTGGTGAGCTGCCGTCTATGGAGTTGCACAGAGTCAGACACGACTGAAGCGACTTAGCAGCAGCAGCAGCAGTACAAGGCTAACAATTCCAGAACTCTATTCTGATTCAATTTTTTGTTTCAGCTCAACCAGTGGGTTGGAGGCTACTGGCATCTTAGAAGATAATTTTGCCCTGGGCTCGTGAATCCCTGTTTCCCTGTGAACTGTTGTGCTGGAGTCTTTTCAGAATCTGAAGTGATAATGAGTGTTTAATACACAATAAACACTCTTTAGTCAATTTATCATTTTTTCCTTTTTTTAAACTCAGTGTGGACTAGTGATTCTCAGTGTGGTTCCAAAGTCGTTAGAAGTCACCCAAACTCTATCAAGAAGCCCACTGTGTCCAAACCATGATCAGATATAATAAGTGTTTTTTGGCTTATTTATTCTTATTCTCTCATGAATCTATAGTGGAGTTTTCCAGAGACAACATGACATGTAATTTGCAATAAATTAAGTCCAGAAGCAGATATGGGTATTCAGTTCTTTTGTATTAAGCCAGCATTAAGAGATTTTCAAAAAGATAAAATAATTCCATTCTTCTCAATGCATTTTTTTTTTTGTTTTTGTTTTGCAATTAGAGTTTTTTTAAATTAAAAATGTATTATTTATGTTAACATGTGATGAGTTTGTCATTGCTATTTTGAGGTGAATTTAAAAAATTGTCATTTTAAATATGGTAGATATTGAGACATGCCAATAGAAATAACCAATTAAACAGAAGCTCTGATGGGGGAGCTGCAGTAGTTTTTAAAAGCATAAAGGGATCTGAGACCAGAACGTTTGACAATCGCTGATGTAGACTGATGTAGCAGTGTGTGGGCTTTGCAGTTTTGGGCCTGCGTTTACCCACTTCACACTTGCAACCTGCCGCCTATCCACTGTCTATTGTGTAACCTTGGGTGAGTTACTTACCCTCCTTTAGTTTTAGTTCTTAACTGATAAAATGAGGATAATATACTCATTATCTAACCTACAAGTTTGTTGAGAGAATTAAATGAGATAATACATACTGGATGCTTTGACTAGAGCCTGGCACAAAGTAAGCATTGATTATTGACTTAGACAATGTTTTAAATGTAACATATATTTATCTTAGATAACTTAGAGAATATAGATAACTTAGATAACTTAGAGAATTCCAATAGCTATTGGAAGAAAATGAACCATGACCTAACTACTCAGAAAGAGCCGTTGTTTATATTTTGGTGTCTTTATTTCCAGTTCATGTGTTTGTGTGTCTGTGTATTTGGTGTTTACACAAAAGTTTGTGCCTGACATTGTGTAACATATTCTCAGCAGTCTGTTACATAGTCTTACGAAACATGATTTTTCATAGCTCTATTATATCACTTATATTTCATTATACAGTCAATATATGCCATAATAAATTCAACCCTTCTCCTTTTAGACCAGGTCCAATTTTTCACCATTATAAATAATGCATAATTAACTTTCCTGAACATAAATCTCTGTCCATATCTGTGATTATTTTCTTAGGATAAATTTGCAAAAGTATAATTACTGGGCAAAAACTCCTTGTAGATATTTCCAAGTTGCTGTTTGGAAAGTTTGTTTCCATTGCATTCCTTTCAACAGTGTATGAGAATGTCCATTTTATGGTGTGAACACTTGCCAGCATTTAAAATTACTGTTTTACTTTATTTTTTATTTTATTTATTTATTATTTTATTATTTTTTAAAATTTTAATTGGAGGCTAAGTACTTTACAATATTGTATTGGTTTTGCCATACATCAACATGAATCCGCCACAGGTGTACATGTGTTCCCAATCCTGAACCCCCCCCCACCTCCCTCCTCATACCATCCCTCTGGGTCATCCCAGTTGCACCAGCCCCAAGCATCCTGTATCCTGTATCAAACCTGGACTGGCGATTCATTTCTTGTATGATGTTATACATGTTTCAATGCCATTCTCCCAAATCATCCCCCCCTCCCTCTCCCACAGAGTCCAAAAGACTGTTCTATACATCTGTGTCTCTTTTGCTGTCTCGCATACAGAGTTATCATTACCATCTTTCTAAATTCCATATATATGTGTTAGTATACTGTATTGGTGTTTTTCTTTCTGGCTTACTTCACTCTGTATAATCAGCTCCAGTTTCATCCACCTCATTAGAACTGAGGAAATACCGAGGAAACCAGAATTGAAAGAGACACGTGTACACCAATGTTCATTGCAGCACTGTTTATAATAGCCAGGACATGGAAGCAACCTAGATGTCCATCAGCAGATGAATGGATAAGAAAGCTGTGGTACATATACACAATGGAGTATTACTCAGCCATTAAAAAGAATACATTTGAATCAGTTCTAATGAGGTGTTTTACTTTAAAATTATTTTTGCCAATTCAATAGGGCAAAATACCACAAAAGTAAACATATTTTTGTGTACTCATCAGTTACTGAGTATAGTTTTTGGAAATTAAAATTTTCATTCTATGAATTTCTATTAAGTTCCTTTGAATTAAAAAAAGTGATATATGATTATTATATGTATGTGAATCCTATTGATTTAACAGAGGTCTATAAATTTTATCTGTTAGACATACAGCAAATAATTTTCCTGATTTGTTGGTTGACATTTTTTTCCATATTTAAAAACAGGCTGAAAATTCTTTGTGAAAAATTTACCTGGTCAGATCTTTTTGTATGTTTAAAGATTTTTTTCTTCTCTGCTTTTATGCTTAGAAAGTCCAGCCCTATCTTGAATTTGTCTACATTTGTGACACATTTTCTTTTCTCTCCCTTTTCCTTAGCTCTCCTTCCTTCTTCCTTTCTTTTTTCTCTGTGTCCTTCTGTCTCTGTATTTGTCTGAAACATCAGCTCTTTTATACATCTGGATTTTATGTTGCTGTACAGTTGAATTTCAGCTCAAGCCTGATTTTTTCCGAAACAGCCAATCCTCTTGGTGGGAGTTTTTGAATCGGCCTCCTTTATTTGGGATGGTTTCTTTTCACTTATGAGCTTCATATATATGGGGGTTGTTTGTGGGCATCCCGTTTTCAGTCTGCAGCTCTGCAGAGTGGTTACTATGCCAGGTTCATGCTGCTGTAGTTAGCCTCATGATACGGTTTAGTATCTGACAGAACCAAATTCTTCTTGCTAGTTTTCTTTAAAACCTCCCCAGCCATTTACATCTTTTATTGTTTCAGATATCTTTCTGAATCAGTGATTTGGGTATCCCCTCTCTCGTTCCTTGCATCCCAGTGATTGACATCTTTGCTGTCTTTTCCTGAGGCGCATGCTCTACTGCTGTACGCATTCAGTTCTTCTTTTATGTGCATCAGGGGAGTTTTAGATTTTTTTCACACAAATATCACACAGTTACCATAAGATTATTTCTAGAATTTTTCTGTGCATCATCTTCCCTTCCTTTAGAACCTCTGTTTGTTGCTGGAATACACAAAGCTATTAATTATTGTATATATAGCTCATATTAAGAACTCTTGAATGGTGTTTTCAAGGTTTATAGGAACATTTCTTGCTTTTTGTATGTATAATCGTATTATTTACAAGTTGCTATAATTAATGTGTTCAAATATAAAAATAATCTAACATGTTATATATCATGCTACAAAACATCATCTGTGTATTTTTTGTTTCATGTTTTATTGATTAATTAGCATTTACCAGCAGAATGTTACACAGTTAGAGTTAGCAGATATTCTTATCTGGGTTCTTCTAGTGTTTTGCAATTAAATGTTAACTGGTAATGTGAGATACACAGACTTTGTTATATTGATGATTTGTAGTGGGGTCCTTCTACCAGTCTGTCCTTCCTTTCTTTGCTCCTCCTTTCTTCCTGTTTTCTTTCTAACAGGACTTGAGTAGAGTATTCCCAAGCGGCTTTTGGCATTGACTGCACTGAGTGACGACTTCACTTTCACTTTTCACTTTCATGCATTGGAGGAGGAAATGGCAACCCACTCCAGTGTTCTTGCCTGGAGAATCCCAGGGATGGGGGAGCCTGGTGGGCTGCCGTCTATGGGGTCGCACAGAGTCGGACACGACTGAAGTGACTTAGCAGCAGTAGCAGCAGCAGCACTGAGTGAAGTTTTTCTTATGTGATCTTTTGATGTGATGTGTCGTATAATACAATCCTTAATAGTAAACTATCCTTGCATTCCCAGTATAAAACCCATCTGGTCAAATTTTTATTCCTGCTGAGGTTTACAGGATTCTTTAATCTTTCAAAGATAAAAGAAAAGGGAAACTGACTAGGTTTATAGGTATTGGTAGTAAACTGACCAACTGCTTTAAAGATGCAATTGCAAACTTTCTGAATTCAATCACAAATTTTATTCCAGAAATTACTTTTCAAGTTTTAAAACTGAAACGATACAACCTTTTCTTTCTGTGCAAAAAATATTTTATATTTTTCATCAATAAAGGCAGTTCTTTTCCTTTTTTTTTTTTTTCTATTTTCCTGTTTAGTATGACTTGGATCTCATGTGTTTGCAATATTTAGAGAGTTGTAGTCCCCATGGAGAGTTACAGGTAGAGACTTACAGTCCTTATGCACCATAGTCCATGGAATTCTCCAGGCCAGAATACTGGAGTGGGTAGCCTTTCCCTTCTCCAGGGGATCTTCCCAGCCCAGAGATTGAATCCAGATCTTGATTCTTTACCAGCTGGGCCACAGGGGAAGCCCTTAGAGAGCTGTGATCTTAATCAATTAGGGAAAATGATTACAGTGCATTAAAAATGAATGTCTATGAAGAATTTCATTCCTTTCTTTACATTGCACTACGTTACATTTATATCACATTGCATTATAGAAAACAGAGATAACAGGGATAAAATATGGGTGGTCTAGAGACTACACATGGAATAAAATAGTTATATAATAATAATTAAGTTATAATACTTTAGTTATTAAATGTGAATATATTTTTAGGGTACTGGGATTAAGAAACATTATTTTTAGCAATTTTGACCATGATTACATTTATATCTCCAAAAAGAATTATAGAATGTTCCCTGAAAATAATTTTTTCTCATTTTATTAGAAATTAGTTGACTCATTCTAGCTGCCAGCAGGAATAAACCAAACAATTATGACTTCAGTTAAAACTTTTAAACTATAAAAGAAGAGTCAAACTTTCAGCGAAAACATAGAACAGAGAGTTTTTCTAGTAGATGAGCTTTTCGAGGGGGCAGTCCTGGCAGCCAGCTATCAGGGCCTGTTTTGTTGCTAGGGCCGTCTCCCTGAGGGTTCTACACCCTAAGGGCTCAACTTCAGACACATGAGGACGGCTGCTCTCACTTCCTCCACCACCTGTAGGGTCTCGGCCGTCTCCACAGATGCAAGGGTGCTTGCCTGCCCCTTCTTCTCTCTCTTAGGGGTGAGGGGCGGGCCCTGGTCTCAGCCTGGTCGAGGGGAACCAGCCACCTGTCAGTGTCTCAGCTGATTCCTCAGGTCAGCTTCTCTGTCTCCTAAGCACTAGGCTTTAGTCGTCAGACTGGGGTTTATTCATGGCCCCATGAGCAAGAGCAGTACATAGATGCACATGCCTCATCCTGGGAAGAGGAAATATAAAAATGTAAGTCCTATCTCTGGCACAGGTTAAAAGCCAGCTGCAGTGGGCGGGAATGACTAAATGTTCTGTCTGCTTGTCCATGTGCTGCTGCTGCTGCTAAGTAGCCTCAGTCGTGTCCAACTCTGTGCGACCCCATAGACGGCAGCCCACCAGGCTCCCCCGTCCCTGGGATTCTCCGGGCAAGAACACTGGAGTGGGTTGCCATTTCCTCCTCCAATGCATGAAAGTGAAAAGTGAAATTGAAGTCGCTCAGTCGTGTCCGACTCTTCGAGACCCCATGGACTGCAGCCCACCAGGCTCCTCCGTCCATGGGATTTTCCAGGCAAGAGTACTGGAGTGGGGTGCCATTGCCTTCTCCGGCTTGTCCACGTAGATGCTGCCTACTCGGCAGTCAAGTCGAGTGTTGAGCACCTACTACCGTCCCCTCACTGTGCTAGGTCCTGGGGCTAAAAACATCAGGGTGACATTGTTTCTTAAAGCCCTTGAGACGTTCTGCTCCACTCCTGAGCCCACAAACGCTTGAGTGTTTTCTGCATAGTTGGAGCTTAAGGACGGGAAGGCTGCTTCTTGGTCAGATGATGAACATGGCTGGACTCTAGCCTCATGAAGCGATGACCATTAAATATCAGTGCCAACGGGGGCAAAATGGCTGAGGGACCAAAATGACTGAGGTCTAACATGGTGAATGACACAGTTAATGTTACGTATTCACTTCCTTGGTTGGAATGAGGATTAAAAAAAAGTAATTCTTAGTCAGCTGAGTACTTTGGCTTAGCAAAATTGTTTGCTCAGTTTCAAAATTAATATTGCAGAAAATATCAAATGTGTGATTATTTATACTAATTGTTCAAAGCTATTAACCTTAAAAGATTATTTTTCTTGTTTTTATATCCTGTGTTTATATCTTGGTTATAGCAAACCCAAGGTAATCAACATTGGAAGAAGAGCCTCAAGGCTTTAAACTCATGCAGGGGAGAATCTATTTTTAGATGGTTTTGCATTTGCAGTCGGACACACCTCATTAATGTATGGTATAGACATGTCAAGGAGCAGAGCGATCAGGTGGATTTCACTGTAATTCAGCCTCTTGTTGGCTGGAGCTCCCAGAGATGTCAGATGCTCTAACATGGGTGGGACACGCCGTGCCTCCCCAGGGTGGTTTCTCAGACTTTAGACAGAGGCTGAACGTTCCCAGCAAAGCAGGGTTCGCAGTGTCCTTTCCCTTCGGCATAAGTGGAAACATGCCGTGAATGGTAGCAGAGGAAAAATGGCAGGAGAACTTGTTCCGATCAGAGAGTGAGATGCAGTCATGCCAAGTGACAAAGGCATCTCTGGGAGTTTAGGAGGCCGATGGGCTGATGATGTTCTTCTGGCGATGCTGGGGAACCAGGGAACGAGGGAGTCACCCGTCACGGCCCCGGGGTGAGCGGGGACCTGGAGTCTGACAAGCACCTGAGCACACACCGGGGGTCCCGGGGGCAGCAGAGGGGCCCTGGGGAGACTTAATGTCATTTCCCTCCAGGATCACAGCCACCGTGGTCAGCGGGCCTGTGTCCATCAGGGCCCCTGGAGGGCCCACCCTGGGCCTCAGCACCGTGACCCCCACTCCTGGACTTGCCTTCTTCTTTGAGAATTCCTTGTGGAGCACACCAGGCCCCACATCGGCAGCCTACAGAGTTGGAATTCTTCAAGCAGGCCTATAAGAACCGGAGCCCCGAGGAGTAGCTCCATGGCTTTCTGCTGGGTCAGGGGAGCAAGGAGGCGGTAACATCTAGTGACTCCCTGGGTAGAGGGCTGCTTCCCCAACTCACGTGGGGGAGATAGCAGAGCCTCAGCAGGGCAGCCAAGGCTGTTTGAGGTGTTATCCGTGAGACACAGTCAAGTCCAAGAACCTCCGGGGAGGATTTGAGAGTCTGATGTAGCAATAAGTGGTGATTTCAGAGGAAGGACACAGAGATGCAGAGCGATGGGAGCACCCGGCTCACAGCAGTGAGGGGTTAGGGGGTGAGGTGCCAGCATCAAAGCCTCCCAGGGACCACTGTTGAGATGTGAACCCTGAATGCGCCAAGTCTGAATGCCCCTTGGAAGGTAAGGAGTCTCCAAACCAGTACCGTTAGAGTATATTGTTTTAAAGTTGCATCATTTATACACAAACACACACAAAGAGAGGGAAGAAAGAATGACCAACAAATACTCTTTTTCTCAGTTAAACCCTATGTAGGAATTATAATGCTTTATTGTCCAAGTCTTTAAAAATATACTTTATGGGTTACAAGTAGTAAGAGTTTGAGAGGAAGTTTTGTCTGGGTTAGGAATCTTCTCATTAAGATAAAATTGGGCATTTTGAAGACCCCCCAAAGCTACGAGTAGTATGGTTTGTAAGTTCTATCTCTCTTATTCCAGTTCTTTACATATCAGAAGCCTGACTAATAATTGTATTTTAACCCAGGGAGCCCGCATGCCTCTGGCGGGGTTGGGAGAAAGCTTCCTTTCTCTAGAGTGGGTTGCAAAGTCCCTCAGTGCCTGGGGGGGAGTGGAGGCTGTGGCCACCTTCCCTGGGTGCTCCATGACGTAGGCAGTCCCAGCACAGGCCTGTCTGATTTCAGGGGGAAAGAAGGTGTGAGGATAAGGTTGGTTTTCCTTTGACATTAATAATCTCCTACAAAGGGTTTTGGTAAGACAGAGAAACCTTAAATAGCACTTAACATCTCCCTTGTTTTCCCCCCAGGATGGTGAAATCTGAGGACTGCAGGGCTTGGGGAGGGGGTTGTGGGCCAGTCCCCAGGGAATGTATATGTTCCCAGGACTCCATGGGCAGGACAGGTGGGGCAGCCCCTTCTTAGCCTCCTCTGCTGCTCCTCCCCAGTGGGGCAGCTGGGGCAGAACAAAGAAATCTCCTGCATCTCTCTTCCACCCAGCCTAGACAGGAAGGAAGCCCAGGGAAGCATCTGCTTGGCTGCTGTTTCCCTTTTCCATCCCACTGCAGGAGGCAGGGGACCCTTTTTGAATGAGCTGAGTCTTCTTGTTCAAAGGCCCACTCTCCAGACAATATTTGGAGAAGTCTGGCTCTAACAGTCTGTGTCTTCTCATGACCATGACTTATTTGGAGAGAGAGACTCTTTCCAGGACAGATTCCACTGGAGAGTTTGGACCAATTTTGAAAATGCTGTAAGGATAAATATTCCAGATATGTTGAACTTGGGGTGATGGGTGGATGCTTTAAAAGCAGCAAAACCAAACCAAATGTAATAGTGGCCTCACCCTCAGACAACACTCCCACTGTGGCCTGATGTCGTGCATCTGTGAGACTGAAGTCCACGGTGGTGGTGGGGGACATGGGATGAGGGAGATGGATTTGGAATGTTTGTAGACTGTTGTATACATAGCACCTTATTTAATCTTGCCAAGAACTATTGTGCGCTGAGATGTTTTAGATTGCTATTTTATCAGTAAGGAAACAGAGAAGTTAAGTGCATGTGTGCTATGTCTCTTCAGTCGTGTTTGACTCTTTGCAACTCCATGGACCGTAGCCCACCAGGCTCCTCTGTCCAGGGATTCTCCAGGCAAGAACACTGGAGTGGGTTGCCATGCCCTCTTCCAGGGGGTCTTCCCGAGCCAGGAATAGAACTTGCGTCTCTTTACGTCTTTCCCATCCCCACTGTTAGCACTACAGTTAGTGAGTGGCCTGCTGGATGCCATCGGAGTGCCCCACCCCAGCATCTTGGTTGGATTTGGGGTGTCTTGTTGGGTCCACCCAGGGCAAATGCATCTGTGTCACAATGTCTAAATGGCATGCTTTATTCCAGGACTCCTGGAAACAAATCAAGGAGAACCAGAATAACAACCCAAGTTAACATGATGCAGTTTTCCTCAGCAGTTACACCAGAGAGCTCCTAGTGAGGGACTTTGGCATGAGAGAACACAGGTCTGAATCTAATGGTGTGACCTTGGTCAAGCTACTCCATCTCTGGACTCAGTTCCTCTTTGGTGAAATGGGGCTTAAAATAGTTTGTACCTCAAAAGGGTGTTGGTGAAGATTAAAGGAAGCAATGCAAATAAGCACACAGTGTCTGGCACACAGTGAGAGCTAATGGGACTAGGTATTACTGCTACATATAATTAACTGAATTAATTCAACAGAGCTGGTTTTGCTAATCACCTCATCATTTGGGTTTGAGATTTGTCTTGTCATTGGTGTCTAAGAGGCTAAGTTTCCATCTCAGTTCCTTCATTCTTGCCTTAAGTGTCAAACTTTTGGTTGTTCAGTTCCTAGGTCGTGTCTAACTCTTTGTGATGCAATGAACGGCAGCATGCCAGGTTTCCCTGTCCTTCACCGTCCCCTGGAGTTTGCTCAAACTCATGTCCATCCAACCATCACATCTTCTGTTGCCCCCTTCTCCTTTTGCCTTCAATCTTTGCCAGAGTCAGGGTCTTTTCCAATGAGTTAACTCTTCCAATCAGGAGGCCAAAGTATTGGAGCTTCAGCTTCAGCATCAGTCCTGTCAATGAATATTCAGGGTTGATTTCCTTTAGGATTGACTGATTTGATCTCCTTGCAGTCCAAGGGACTCTCAAGAGTCTTCTCCGACACTACAGCTTGAAAGCATCAATTCTTCGGCGCTCAGCCTTCTTTACAGTCCAACTCTCACATCCGTACATAATTACTGAAAAAGCCATAGCTCTGCCTATACAGACCTTGGTCAACAAAATAATGTCTCTGCTTTTTAATAAGCTGTCTATGTTGGTCATAGGTTTTCTTCAAGGAGCAAGCATCTTTTAATTTCATGGCTACAGTCACCACCTGCAGTGATTTTAGAGCCCAAGAAAATAAAGTCTGTTACCATTTCCATTGTTTCCCCATCTATTTGCCATGAAGTGGTGGGACTGGATGCCATGATCTTTGTTTTTTGAATGTTGAGTTTTAAGCCAACTTTTTGATTCTCCTCTTTCACCTTCATCAAGAGGCTCTTTAGTTCCTCTTTGCTTTCTGCCATTAGGGTGGTATCATCTGCATATCTGAGGTTATTGATATTTCTTCTGGCAATCTTGATTCCAGCTTGAGCTTCATTCAGCCTGGCATTTTGCATGATGTGCTCTGGATATAAGTTAAATAAGCAGGGTGACAGGATACAGCCTTGACGTACTCCTCTCCCAATTTGGAAACAGTCCATTGTTCCGTGTTTTGTTCTAACTGTTGCTTCTTGATCTGATATAGGTTTCTCACGAGACAGGTAAGGTCGTCTGGTATTCCCATCTCTTTAGGAGTTTTCCACAGTTTGTTATGGTCCACACAATTAAAGGCTTTAGCATAGTCAATGAAGCAGAAGTAGATATTTTTCTGGAATTCTTTTGCTTTTCCTATGATCCAACAGATGTTGGCAATTTGATTTCTGGTTCTCCTGCCTTTTATAAATCCAGCTTGTACACCTGGAAGTTCTTGGTTCACATACTGCTGAAGCCTGGCTTGAAGGATTTTGAGCATTACCTTGCCATCATGTGAAATGAGTGTTAATTGTATGGTAGTTTGAACATTCTTTGGCATTGCTTTTCTTTGGGATTGTAATCAAAACTGACCATTTCCAGTCCTGTGGCCACTGCTCAGTTTTCCAAATTTGCTGGCATATTGAATGCAGCACTTTCACAGCATCATCTTTTCGAATTTGAAATAGCTGAGCTGGAATTCCATCACCTCACTAACTTTGCTTGTAGTAATGCTTCCTAAAGCTCACTTGACTTCACATTCCAGGTTGTCTGGTTCTAGGTGACTGAGCACACCATCGTGGTTGTCCAGGTCATTAAGACCTTTTTTGTATAGTTCTTCTGTGTATTTCTGCCAACTCTTTTTAATATCTTCTGCTTCTGTTAGGCCCATAACGTTTCTGTCCTTTATTGTGCCCATTTTTGCATGAAATATTCCCTTGGTATCTTTAATTTTCTTGAAGAGATTGCTGGTCTTTCCCATTCTATTGTTTTCTTTTATTTCTTTGTATTGCAGAGAACTAAGTTCTAAAGAGAAAACTTAGAAAAGAGGAACATTTATTTAAACTTGCAGCAATGTAAACATGAATAAATATTCTCGCATGGAGCTGTATTTCTTTTCTGGTAAGTCTTCCTATTTTGTAGTTTGGGGATTTTAGGACCTTGGTGTATTTATACTCCTTCTCTCGTGCATATGGCACATGTGTAAAGAATTGTCCTTACAGTCTCCAGGCTGTAAAGAAGGCCCCACTGTCCAGAGTGATCCCAGGGTGCACAACACAGTTCTAATATAGGAATATCTTGCTGTTTTCCCAATCCTGTCAGGATTTACTCATCTGCTTTATTGCATCCTACACATAAAATATACAGGGATAACAATACTAATAGTACATAACCAATTCTGATTACTGAAAACAGTGCAATAAAATTACTAAAAAGAATCAAATAATTTTTGCATTGGAGAAAAAAAGAAACCCAGACATTATATTCTTCCTAATGTAATAACAGCATCTATATAGTCTTTCAAAAGGATCAAGCCTGAGTCTGCTCAAGTCTCTGTATACAGAGACTTGTAGATTTCTGCCAATTTACAGGAAATATGCTATCCCTCTTCTTCCATTTGAAAAATTATTATGCTTTACTTACACGGCCAGATCACTTACTGCTGCATATTATTAATACAGTCTCTCCCTTTAAATTCCCTTTTAGTCTCACTTTGCTAATTTATTCCATGTTTATGCTCATCGCAGGTCTTTTTGTTGATGTCCCTCTAGTCATTCTTTAAATCTTGTTTTCTAATGGATTCCTTCAGAAGGCCGCATCATGGCACCATGGTTCTCTGAGGTTTGTGTGTTAACAGGAGTTTGTGCCCTATTTACTTGAAGGTCAGGTTTTCTGGGTATAAAATTTTTGACGCATGTTTTCATTCTTTGAGTATCTGAAATGTATTTCCTTGTTTCCCTTTGTCACAAGAGCTGCTACGGTCGGTCAGTCAGTCAGTCAGTTGCTTCAGTTGTGTCTGACTCTTTGCGACCCTATGGACTGTAGCCTGCCAGGGTCCTCTGTCCATGGGTATTCTCCAGGCAAGAATACTGGAGTGGGTTGTCATTTCCTCCTGCAGGGGATCTTCCCAACCCTCATGTCTTATGTCTCTTGCATTGGCAGGTGGCTTTCTTTACCACTAGTGCCACCTGGGAAATCCTGATGAGAGTATAGTAATTGTTTGATGAAAACCTAATTTTATTCTAAGTCATATGCTCTTCTGTCCAATGTCCAAATGAGTTTTTCTTTTTTTCTTTCAAGTCCAGCAATTCTATTAAAATGTCACTTGATGTTGATCTTTCTGGGTTGATATTCTTAAAGACATATAGAGGTCTCTCAATATGTAAACATATAGAGTTTACACCTTTCCTTTTTAATTTGAGACAAGGTTTTTTGAGTTATGATTTTTATTATTTATTCTGCTCCCTTAGTCTGTTTTCTACTCTGGGGATGACTGCTATCCACATGTTATATTTTCTTTGCTTATCTTCAATATTAATTTCTCTTGATTCTTTAAAAGTCTTTTTATAAAAAAAATCTTTTTATACATTAATTTTTTAATGAAAAATCCTCCCTTTTATCTTCTGAAGGCACTTTTTATTGTATTTATTTGCTCTTATGCTCCTTATAATTCAGTATTATTTCTAAAATGACTTTTTATGTATAATTTTTTTCATGAGTTTTATCACTTCATTTTTGAGTTTTTCTAATTCTGGATTATTGTTCTTTCAAATCTTGTGTCATTTTTCTTAATGTCTTTGGTGTGTTTGGAAGAGTACTTTAAAGTTTTAACGTCTTTCTAGCATACCTTTTTGTCAGTTGTCACGTTATTCTCATAAACATTTCATTTGTTTCTGATAGTCACTTTCTATGGACATTGACCCATATCTTTTGTGATCACTCATTTTTATGTGAATTTACTTTTCCTGAATTTTAGAAGGTGGATGAGTTCACAGAACTTTGCCAACTTTGTGGAGCTCCCTCTTACATTGCTTTTGTCCAGTGTTACAGGAAACAATTTGCTTTCTGAGATCTCCTGTTTCCCCTCTTCCTGCTCCCACTTTTATTTGCTCTTTCTCTTCCCTTTGCCTCTGTTGTCCTTACTCTGCTCAGTGTTTGTTACATTCCTAACCTTGTTTCCTTTGGCGAGGCCTTACCTGGAGAGAAAGCTAGTCAGTGTGGAGGGTTGAGAGAGCCCCATCAAATTTCTTGCCACAGGCCCTTGGGACTCACCTTCTGTGGGAGGCATAAACCTTTCCAGATTCTTCTGTGATTCACCACCACACTTTCCAGGGATACCTCTTGTTTCTTTGGGTTCCCCTGCTTGCAGGCTTGCCCTGTTCCTTCTCTCTGCTTTCTGCCTCACAAGTGCCAGTAACATCAGGTACTTTAGCAGTAGCCACTGGCAGGCTATAGTCCATAGGGTTGCAAAGAGTTGGACATGACTGAAGCAACTACGCATGCACACAGTTGTATTTTAGGATTTGTGGAGAAACCTTGTCACCTAGTTTCATCACAGATATTATCAATGTGTTTGGTTTTGCCGTCTACATGCTCTTCCTGTTTTATGGAGAGATTCTGGAAGATCCAAACCGGTGCTGTTGACAACGCAGCCATCTTCCCAGAATTTCTCTCCTAACTGGTTTTCTAGAAATTTGTGCACCTGTGTTACTTGTGATGTGGTGTGAGTCAGGACAAGTTCATCCAGTTCCCTCCACCCCAGCCCCACCCCTGCACTGAAGGTCACCTGAGGGTTGGAACTACATTCTGCTTCCTTCTGCAGAAGCACACCCCTAGGCTGAACTGAATGATAATGGTAGACCTACCACATGGAGACCATGTGTCTGGAAATAACAACCAGTTAACGTTAAAAAAATTAAAATTCCAGAGACTGCTGGCCTTTGTCCTTTCACTTTTCTCATATGCTCCAGAATTAGCAGCTACCTCTGTAGCCAGAGCCCTCGAATATGCTTCAACAAGTCCACTCTTCTCCACTCTAACCCCCAGAAGACTGAGTGTGAGCCAAGATTTAAAGTTAACATCGCACACCACCAACCCTTTTTTTACCTATAAAATATTTGTTTGGTCTCTGTGTAAAATGTGCTTTATAAAAGCACAAGGGCAGACACGTCTGAAATAACCTTAAGTGAAAGTAAGTAAATTAATTAGCATACAGTAGACTCTTATTGTTAAGTGGGAATGTAGCCCTTCCTGTGGGGCTCCGTGTTAAACAAGATGATTGATAAATTGTTATATTCGCACAGTGTCGCTCCGTGATATAATCACGCCTTTTGTAAATATTTAGTCAAGAGAGCAATCCAGCTGTTCCCAGTCAGGTTTCATCCGGTGTCAGCCAAAGCTCTGTGCTTCTGATTTATCTCTCGTGCTGTTTAAGCATTGAGGAAGCTCACATTTTTATGAGCCTCTAAATACCCATAATAGTAAATAGTGAAAATGATGGCTATAATAGCAATAGCCCAAGTAATTATAAGGAAGGATATCTGCGATGGCCAGAAATAAGAATACGGAAGAAGCTGGGCCTTTTTATTTCTTTGTGTAGATATAAATGTTAATCCCCTTACCTTTAGCACCGTTGATGTCAAGAAACCCATCACCCTTCTTTATCAGGGTCATAAAAGATCTGTTGATGAGATCAGAAAGGTCTGGAGAACTGAATTTTT
This sequence comes from Bos indicus x Bos taurus, assembly GCF_003369695.1. NCBI lineage: Eukaryota > Metazoa > Chordata > Mammalia > Artiodactyla > Bovidae > Bos > Bos indicus x Bos taurus. The sequence goes on along the minus strand of NC_040084.1, from coordinate 93,500,280 downwards.
AACCTTTGACCATTTTTGGACTGAGAAGTAAAACAGTATTCTAGAATGTACTTTTCCACTTTCTTATTTTGAGTTGTTGAACAGGAAACAAGTGTTTGAGGTGTTTAGAGTTACAGCATTGGGAGTGAGGGGGCGCAGTTTTTATGAACCCTGCAGGCTACCTTGTGACGTGGGGGCAGGGAGGGAAGATGGCTGCCCGGTGACGTGGGGGCAGGGAGGGAAGATGGCTGCCCTGTGGTGTGGGGTAGAGTGGGATACAGCTTTGCGGAGGGATGCTCCCTTCTGTAAAGGGTGCGAGGGGGTGTGGTGCTGTGACTACTTCTCCCACTGGAGGAGGGAGCCAGCTGTGGGGCTGGAGGCACAGGAGAAGGGCCCATTTGGAGGCAGCCTCCATGGGTCTGGGCCCCTGTAGACTGAAGCACCCACCCCAGGGACTCAGAAGAGGGATGGAAGATAGGAGGGTCAGTCGAGGCTGCAGCTGTAGGAAGGAGCAGGTCTCCTTAGCCTAGAAGACAGCAGATGGAGAAGAGCAGAAGTGTAAAATCTACCTATTGTTCATATTGTTTTCTGCTGCATTTAATAATTTGTTTAGCTTCCTGTCATTTGGAATCTGAACCTAAAGAACTTCAGAAACACTGATACTTGAGAGGGTTTGCATTTCACCACCATGATTTTTCTGGGTTACCTGTTGGCCCCTTCTGTTATAATCTAGAGTTAAGATCATCAGGGTAAGTAACAGTCAGATTTTTATGACAAAAAATACTACACTAAAGCAATACAAGTTAAGGCTGTTTTCTTTAATTAGACGAGGTCTCTTTATGACCGTGAGCTTCTGTTAAAGTTTACGTGGCCCATCATTACTTAGAAGTTTATGTTATGTTTCCATTTATGTAATAAGCCACTGAGCTTATTTAATACGTAGATTTTTTTTTTTTTTTTCCTGGCGAGAGACTATTTCAAAAGAGAGAAAAGGTGAGGGTGAAGATGAGGAGTTGGATAAATTGTTTCATGGAGAGGCGTAGGAGAGCACCAATAATAATCATAATTCAGATGGTTGATATCAGACACATTAGTGTTGCCAGTATCTGACCACTTAGGAAGGAAACTGACAAATGTGCCCCCAAAGTGGAGAGGTTACCCATCAGATGGATGCAAAGCACAGAGATATTTCCCTGAAGGTCCTGGCTGAGAGTAAGGCCACATTGTATAGGTATTGCTGGCCTGCTGGGAGGAGTGGGAAACTCAGCTGGGTCCATTGCTTCTTGCAAAGCTCACACAATTAATTAAGGATCTTTCCTGAAGGTCGTGTGACATTCTAAAGCCACACCTTCAGAGAACCTTTCCAGACTTGGATAAGCACTTCCTTGCCTAATGACTAGCTTAGTTCCACAAGTAATAGAAACCGCAGTGAAAAGCCCATTATTTACATTATTCCAATTGATATTTCCTCATAAATTACACTTTTGTTTTCCAGGCCCATTACATTTCCTGTGTGGCTAATTATATTAGGCAGTTCCTTTAATTTACACACCGTTTCCTGCAATTTACACTCCTTTCTCAGAAAATGCTTGGTAAGCATCTCCATCCTTTGCTTTTAAAGAGCAGAGCAGACCAAGGTTTCTGCGAGCGTCCAACAAGTGTTTAACACCTGTAAGGACTGGTCATTTTCTAGCAAGAGTCCTACAGCAAGTACTTTGATAAGTCCCTAAGAATGGGGACTGAGACCATGGGGAAAATGAAAATGTGAAGGAATAAATTGGTGAGATGGCACAAAATTGCCTTGGTAAGAGGTGATTTAGCATGGGGATTGGGCAGGGCAACCTGTAAACTCTTGGAAAATTTTTAAGTGAACAACATGCTCTAAAGGAGACTTACATTTCACTTGCTGGGTTATGGCCTCGTTTCCGATTCTCTGTCTTTATGCCCTTTATGCCTGTTCATGTGTGTGTGTGGGTGCTCAGTTGTGTCCGACTTTTTGCGACCCCATGGACTGTAGCCTGCCAGGCTCCTCTGTCCATGGGACTCTCTAGGCAAGAATACTGGAGTGAGTTGCTATTTCCTCCTGCAGGGGATCGTCCCAACCCAGGGGTTGAATCCACATTTCCTGTGTCTCCTGCATTGGCAGGCAGATTCTTTACCATTGCGCCACCTGGGAAGCCCCAAACTAACTACCAGGAGTGGGGTTTGAACCCATGTAGACATATGTCCATTGAATCTTAGGTCCAATGCCTTAACCACCTGACCATCCTGGTGCAGGCTTACGCTCGATAAAACTGCTGGGAATATCACTATAATCTTGACATGATGGTCATCATGTTCACGTTGCTAAGCAATGCCCAGGCTGGTCTGGAGGGAGACCATCCTCCCCTGGATTGGAAGGCAGTGACTTCCCTGTGACACTGAGGTTCTGGGAACAGATTCTGAACACAATTTTTGGCATCAGAAGGATGGAGCCGTTTCTATATTTAGCTGCTGTCGGTGTTTGTGAATCTGACTGAACTTCGAACTGTGGAGAGGTCATTCAATGTTTGCCCTGTCTACATTTTGGAAGCCTGTTTTGATGTAACTGGGAAGTATAATAAAAAAGTGACTGTCTCAGGTATTTACTAGGGCACCTGTCTGGGCTGTGACCAGCTTGGACCAAAGCTGGGCTGAGGACCAAAGCTTGACAAGACTGTGAAATGTTTGTGCCCAGAGGGTCGGATCAGTTGGAAAACTCCTTCATGGCTCAACTCAAAGCAACCAAAATAAGCAGACACACTCAGCTGCCTGGGTCTCTCCAACTTTTCTCTCCCTTCAGCCTGTAGTGGTCCATGGATTGGACAGTGGCCTGGTAGAGGGACTTTCCTGTGCCGTGAAGAGGCTATCGAAAAGGAAATGCAAGTAGACTTTGAAATAATCACATGAAAGGAAAGGAACAGTTTAGTTGCTGGTACACTGTTTGAGAAGATGAAAAAATATAAAGTTTTGCCTTTCTGTTGGTATCATGGCCCTGAAAGTCGCTCAGTCCTGTCTGACTTTTTGCAACCCCATGGACTGCACAGTCCATGGAATTCTCCAGGCCAGAATACTGGAGTGGGGGACCATATTTGATTCATTCTCCAGGAATCAGACTGGGTTCTCCTGCATTGCAGACAGATTCCTTACCAACTGAGCTATCAGGGAAGCCCATGGCGCTGATTGATCTCAAATCGGGAAGGTGAGGGAGAGACATATTTATTTGCTTGTCTTTCTTTTGTGTAAGCTTAGAAGTTCTTTGTAGGACTGCATGAGCTTGAAAGATTCTACTGGTGCAGTCCTGAAAGGTGGGGCAGTTGGCTGGGGTGGGGTTAGTGTCTTTCACCACATCGCTTAGAACTCTTTAGAGGCCAATGATAGAATGTGAACGCAAAGTAGCTTAGGCAAAAAGGGGGATTTTTAAAGAAGGTTTTGGGTGATTCTTGGAACCCAAGTCAAAGAATGTGCCCCATCTCAGGCAAAACAGGGACCAATATCTTGGGGTTTTAAAATTCTCTTGGTCTGTTCTCTCTGTAACACCCCCTCTCCTCTCTTGTCTTTCTCTGTTTGGTTGGCTGTCTCTGTACCTCCCCACCCTTCTGTCTCCCTCTTTTTCTGTCCTCTCTCCCCCCACCAGTAGGAGGCATCCCCCGGCCAATATGACTGTAAACGTGGTGTCCCCAGTTTCCAGGCACCACATTTTGAGTTCAGTCACTAAAGAGAAATTGGCTGCTCTGCTTCAGTTTTCCTACTACTGTCTGTAAAAAAAAAAAAAAAAAAATGTGATTGGCTTAGCTTGGGGCAATTAACCACCAGGACTGACTGACTGATATTGGGCTCGGGATAACATTGACGGCATAAAAGCTATGCAGATGGTGTGTGAAAGAGGGATAGTTTCCAGAAGAGGGAGCTAAGCCTATAAAAGAGTTTGCTTCATGTGTACAAACTGTATTCTGGCAGTCATACAGTGGTGGTGGAGGTGGTGGTTTCATTGCTAAGTTGTGTCCAGTTCTTTGTGACCATGGACTGTAGCCCGCCAGGCACTTCTGTCCTTGGAATTCTCCAGGCAAGAATACTGGAGTGGGCTGCCATTCCCTTCTCCAGGAGATCTTTCCAAGCCAGGGATTGAACCCAGGTCTACTGCATTGCAGGCAGATTCTTTACTGTCTGAATCAACAAGGAAGTCCCAGTCATATAAAGGTGAACATATTTCTCTTTCTAATAAGGTCACTAGACTTCATAGGTTGCAGGATGCTATTATATGGCAGATGTTCCTTTTGTTAAGGATTTTGATAGAGTTTCTTACAATGAAAATTTTTCAGCAGTGAAGTTGTATGAGTGATGGGCTAGCCTCAAGGGCAAAGGACATCTAAGGGAATAATAACATCAGCTGGTTTGAAGGGAGAGCTTTCAAGCAGAGACTGGTCTCTAGTGGACAAGTTGGTTCTTGGGATGAAGAACCAGGAGCACTCGACCTTAGAGGAAAGTTGACTACAAGGATGGGAGGACCGGCATCAGGCTTTAGGGGAAACCCAGTACCAAACAGGTCCTTAAGGGGAAGCCCAGATACATGGACAAAAAGAAAAGCAGATCCCAAAGGAGTGGATCCAAGGGGATTTCACATACTTCATTCCTTTTGCAGTGATTGCCTGTGGCTGACCCTAGACCAGTGCCTGAAATGAAGTATGTGAACCAAACACTGACTGAGCAAATTCATTCCTAGTTGAATAAACAAAGGATATGAGTTAATGAGCTAACACTAACCAATGAGGGGCTGAACCGTGGCCTCTTATAGGACTCTACTCTAGGCTCTGTTTCATTGGATTGATTTATGAATAATTTGGACAAAGACATGAAAAGACTGACCCACAAATCTGTGCAGGATAAACAGTGCGCTAGAGAGCAGTCTCGAGAATCATAAAAAAGTGCTGGGCTGAAACAAGGGGCGTGAATAAGAAGAGAGAATGTGATGGTTCTACATGTCAAGTCTTTCACCGAGTCACCAAATGCACAGGTGCAGAACACAGGCTTGGTGGCTGGAAAATCTCCAGCTGCTGGGAAAACACCTTGGATTTTGAGTGGGTCACTTGAAGTCCATGGTGTGAAAGAGCAAGTCTGAGAGCATCCAGAAAATGAGAGGACACAGTCTTGCTGTCTCAGGCATAATAGTTTAGTATGCAATAGAGACAAATTGAAACTGTCCAGAATACGAGAGGAAGACATCTGGAGACCCTGTTCTAGGAATGGTTATTGAGGAGGCTGGAGATGTTTGTCCAAGCATGGATGATGGTGTAGACCCAGCAGTTTTCCCTCCCTTGTGGGTCCTCAAGTGCGAGTGAGACTAGGTTGGCTTATTCTAGATGGCACAGTGAGGAGAAATCAGTGAGCATTATATAGACATTGATCTTTGTCTTTTAAAAACTGAAAGACTGAATAATAATTTAAAAACGAAGTGCAATTCTTGTGAAGTGATGAATCCCGCATCCCCAGATTTGCCTGAGTCTCAGGGATGCTGGGGAGGGCATTCCTGTTTGAGGTAGCATGTTGAGCTCCTTAATTTCTCACCTTTCTTCTGACTAAATGTCCAGAAGACCAGCTTCCATCCCTGGCCCTGCCAATAAAGAGCTGAGTGATTTGGGGTAAGTCACTTACACTCTAGGAACCTCTGTAAAATGGGGTTAATAATTCCTGCCCTCTCTTTCCCTCAAAGGATTGTGAGAACTGAAATGAATGAGAGAAAAAAAAAACCAGGTGAGAGGAGATTGAAAAGTTGAAATCACTCTATCCTTGCAGGATTTTATTTTGACTCTTCCCTTTGTGGATTTCTCAGACAGCCGCCAGCCTCCAGCAGTCCTGCTTCCTGCAGCCTCTTGCTCTTTTGACGTTTCATCCTCCTGAAAGTTTTGTTCAGTAGTTTACACTCCAGGCTTTGAAGCCATCCATCAAAACTCCTCTGCCAGGAACTGCATTAAGATGTTGGCAGCAGGTGGCTGATTCTCCCCAAATGTGCTGCTTGTTCCAATGAAAAAACATTGGAGAAAAGTGGGGAGAGGGTTTTTTCCCCCTTTTCCTGCCAAACCACGTATATTATGATGCCACTTAAAATCTAAAGAGGTGGCGTCTTCCTCAGGAACTTTCCACAAGATGCGAGTGTGGTAAGCTCATTGCGCTAGTAATTATTACTTTCTGATTTTTTCATAAATAGATGAGTCACCACCTTGAAGAAATCAGCCCCATAGCTGTGGTGTTGTGTTGCTCTAGTATTTCCTCCACTCGCCCCTTCTGGAGAGGCTGCGTACGAGCAGAACAAAGCAATCTGTACCCAGAGAGGGACGAAGGCAGTTTGTAATTCCATAAAACACTTTGAGGCTTTCAGAAGGTGCTATATACATCAATAAATAATAATAATTTTCACTCTCTCTTCTTTGTAATACTCCCTTAGAAGGTTGAAAATAAAATTTCTTTTGCTATTGATTTTGTCCTTCTACATTTGGCAAACATTGATTTTTCCCTTTCCTAATGGAGCAGAAGCCAACATAGCTGTATTTCATTTGCTTCACTCTCTGAACTCAGCATCTCAGCTGATGCGAGCAGGACTTACAGGCAGCTCCCAGGAACACCCAGGGCAGTTGTTTAACTGGAGGGCATGGGGGTCTTATAAGACTCTGCCTTGCACATCAGGCACATAGTAGGTTCCTGGTCAAACTTTCAGTTCCTTGTAATTCAAAATATTCAGATTGATTCAGGAAGGAAAAGAGCTTCAAAGCATAGAATTATATGTGTGGAAATGTTGCTAACAATTGGAAAAATGAGGAATGGAGGGGGCTAAGAAGGAATAAAGTACAAGGAAGATGAGGACACATTTGTCTTAGTCTGCTTGGGGTGTTGTGACAAAAGACCATGGGCTGTGGCTTAAGCAAAAGGCATTGAGTTCTCATAGTTTTGGAGGCTGGAAGTCCAGGAGCAGGGTGCCAGCACCGTCAGGGTCCTGGTGAGGGTCTTCTCCTGCCTTGCAGTTGGCTGCCTTCTTGATCCATCCCCATGTGGCAGGGAGAGGCAGCAGGTCTCTGAGATCTCTTCCTGTGAGGGCACTGATTCCATCCTGAGGGACCCAGCCTCCTGTGTGTGTGTGTGTGTGTGTGTGTGTGTGTGCGTGCGAAGTCATTAAGCCATGTCTGACTCTTTGAGATCCGTGGACTGTAGCCCACCAGGCTCCTCTGTCCATGGATTCTCCAGGCAAGAATACTGGAGTGGGTTGCCATGCCCTCCTCCAGGAGATCTTCCCAATCCAGAGATCGAACCTGCATCTCCTGCGACTCCTGCATTGTAGGCAGATTCTTTACCGCTGAGCCACCAGGGAAGCCCCTACCCTCATGACCTCATCTAGATCAAATCACCCCCCAGAGATCCCATTTCCAAATACCATTACACTGGGGACCAGGGCTTTAGCAAATGAATTTTGGGGGAGACATAATTCAGTCTGCAGCAATATTCTTCCACCATTGTTTATTTTGTGCCAGTGATTAATTGAGTTCCGTGCACAAGCATCACCTAACTTAGTCCTCACACCGGTGTCAGGCCCACTGAAACGTGGAGACCAGGTGTATGTGAGCCTTGATGTTGCATCATAAATCCACCCGCCAGAACTGCAGGAGCTGGGTCCAGGGTCCTGCTGTGTCCCAGTGAACTCTCCTGGCGTGACCTGGGAGCCAGCTGGAGATAAGAGAAACATCCTGGATGCACGTGTTTATTTTTAATCTAACCATGCTGAGCTAAGTAGGTTAAATAGGGGATGCCAGCTTCGCAGGCCTGCAGTCAACAGTATTACCTAGAAATGGAGCTCTTACTGTTTTAAGAGGAGGGAGGAAGGCTCTAGGTTTAGACCGGAGCAGAAGCCACAAGGTCTGGGGTGAGAAACAGGGGGCTGAGTGAGGCACGTACCTCAAGGTCACACTTTCAGATGAGATCACTGCTGAGTGTCACCAAGCAAAGTGGTGATGGTGATGATGATGGTTGTTACGCCTCTGGGCCCCGTGCTTGTGCAGGAGAATCTGACTGTCGTGGCCACAGCTCAGGAGCACGTGGGGTGCTTGGAGGACAACCTTGAGCACAACCGGGTCTTCCACACACATTTGCTTAATTGAGAAGATGACAGCTGTGCTGATAAAGTCATGCTATTAAACACTGAACATGGACCTGTAGTGAGAATTGGAAGAGAAAGTACATAATATATTAAGAACTTCTATTTATTATTTTTTAGTCTCATCTGTCTTTTCCCTGTTCAGTAAGGAGGGGTGGTATTAGCAAATTTATCCGGAAGTAAAATAATTTGTTCTAGCATGCGTGGAAACAGTGGGTCTAAATTCCCTCAAATTGATCTTTTCTGTTTCTAGCAAAATCCAAGGGAGTGTGAATCTCACTGCTGAGGGATGCGACATCCTTGTGTCAACTACTTTGCTAGAGAAGATTTCTCTTTGGAAGACTCCTTTCAGCAAAGCTGCCAGAGTCAACATTCTCTTTTCAAGGTGGGCTTTTTATGTGTATGTAGTTCACTTAGTATTTCTATACCCACTGATTCCAAAATAGATTTGAGGCAGTTGTTTGTTCCAAGGGATTAAAACTGTACGGTTTGATTACATGTACAAAGGGTGAGAGTCAAGGTAATTATCCTGATAATAATGAAGGTTAAAAAGGCTTTTTTGGTGAAAACCCAGATAATTGAAACTAATTTCTATTTTGGCTTGTGTCAGCTAGATAATAGCTTCACTTCTATACCTCGCTTTGCACACGTAGACTCTGCTAGCAGAAATTTACACAGTTTGCATGTTGGAGCCTCTGTAAATCTGAACTGCAGCGTTAATAACAGACAAGCCAGGCAGCTGGTTTGCCAACTGCGAGAAGATGAACAAACGCGGCTCGACTGTCGGCCTCCTTCTTGTTCTTTTAAGCAACATGAACCCACACGCTCAATGAAAGTCTGAGTGCATTTATGCAGGATTCCTGGAACTCATGGATTTTTAACAGTGTTTAACTTATATATCCACTTTTATGGAGACAATCTGGGGAAAAATTAACAAGCGAAAATTGCTCGGCTCTATAAATGTGAAGAAGCCGGCGTGGGCGATGGAGAGTCCTCATTTGCTAAATATACAGCTCCTTCGTCGGAGACATAAATAAGAACGCCGCTAAGTAGGTCACATTCGAGCCTGGGCTTCTCAGAAGACTTGAAAGCGGCACCGTGAATATACACTTCAAAGCCAGGATCCGTTTTTTTGTGTGCACATTTTGTTCCTGAGAAGTTTCCCATCTGTTCGCGTGTCACGGCTGTGCCACCACGGCATGTCCTCAGACTCTCAGTTTCTGGCGGCTCACAGGGTTTACTTTCTAATGTGGCAGGTAGAGGAGGTAACGTGCCCTGGAGGGCTGGCGGGGGACTCCCTTGGGAACTGAGGAAGGGGCCGGATGCTCTCGCCAGGCCAGGAGCCGCCAGGGTCTCCACTGGCCGCAGGACGTTGCAGGAGAGGAGAGAAGGGTCTGAGACGCTTCCTAGGGGCTTACCCGGGACGAGGCACAGCCTGACAGAGGTTGACAGAGTTTGGTTCACTCGTCTCTGTCCCAGCGCTGCTCTGAATTCGGGATTCTGACAGATTTAAGCGCCTGTTCCTCGGCAGCAGCGCTACATGCTCTGCCTGTCACTGTCTCAAGTGCTCTCTCTCTCTCTGACTCCTTTTCCGAGGAGCTCCACACAGGGAGGGAACTTTCTCACTAACATGTCACTCAATCCACCTACCCAGACACCCACTGCTCGTCGAGACTGGCAAAAAAGAAAAAATAAAAAAAAATCTGGATTTTATACAAATCTGAGAAAATGCTTCAAGCCTTCCTCCCATACATGTGATTTATGGAATGTGACACGACTCTGTAGTATTATTATCAAAAAGCCTGAGCTTTTAGGTGAGACAGGGCAGAAACGAACTCTCTGTTGTCTTCTCAAGCGATTGCTCAAACTGATCCAAGAGGAGGCACGTGTTCTTTTTTCTGGATTGTTTGGCATCGGTGGAGTTCTGCTGGTGCTATTTGGAACAGCATGTGAGAATCACGTTTATCTGCCCTTTGAGGTGGAATTGTTTGTTGCAGAGCAGTTTTCTTTTTCTAAAAAAATTTTTATTGATTGATTTATTTATTTTAACACCGAAAACATTTTGTATTGGGGGCATAGCTGATGAACAATGTTGTGATAGTCTCAGGTGTACAGTGAAGGGACTCGGCCATACGTACACATGTAACCATGCAGAACAATTTTCTTTGCAGGCCACACACTGGTTTTGTACACTGGGCTTCCCTGGTGGCTCAGATTGTAAAGAATCTGCCTGCAGTGCAGGAGACCTGGGTTCAGTCCCTGGGTCGGGAAGATCACCCAAAGAAGGAAATGGCAACCCTCTCTAGTATTCTTGCCTGGAAAACCCTATGGACAGAGGAGCCTGGAGGGCTACAGTCCATGGGGTCGCAAAGAGTCAGAGACAACTGAGCTACTAACACTTTCACAGTTCTTAGTACTGGCTGGTGCTGCAACCAATAGATGTTTTAGTTGTCAAAGTGGCATCCAGCCTCTCACTGGAATGCATGCAACTCCAGGACCATATCTTGTCAGCTCCTTCAAGATGGAGATTCGGGCAACAGACCCAGGGCAACAGAGAGCTCCTGGAGTGGGGAAGCCGTAGCCTAGGCAGCCCCCAGAAGACAGACCTCACCTGTGTTTGGTAACACCTGTGCCAGGGAACCTGAGCTGAAGGACACAGGTTCTCATTCCAGCCCCAGAGGCTCTGATCACAGAGTCCAAGCTCTCTGATCCTTAGTTTCTTTATCTGTAAAAGGAGTAGAACTGATGATCTCTCATGCTTTACAGAGTACTGAAATGCTTTCATTTCATAGGTACTGCTGCTGCTGCTGCTAAGTCGCTTCAGTCGTGTCCAACTCTGTGCGACCCCATAGACGGCAGCCCACCAGGCTCCCCTGTTCCTGGGATTCTCCAGGCAAGAACACTGGAGTGGGTTGCCATTTCGTTCTCCAATGCATGAAAGTGAAAAGTGAAAGTGAAGTCGCTCAGTCATGTCCGACTCTTAGCGACATTTGGGGATAATTGGTATTTACAGACTCCCAGACCTGAAAGTACCTTAGAATTTGTCTAACTGAGTGGATATTAAGTTGAGGTTTATGGGTCTATAAGAGGTTCGGCAGGTAGATGATGGCCTTAAAAGTGTACACAGCACTTGGAGTGTCTGTGCATTTCTCTGGGAAGAGTGTCCATAGTATGCATAGGACTTTTCAGAGCCTGAAATCTGGAAGGGTCTTGCTCTTGACCTTGATCAAAGGTCCTCCGATCCAAAGTTTCTCTTCTGCAGTGAGGAAAGAGGGTGGGGTGCTAAGTATATTGCAGAGAAGCTAGCTGGTGCCGGAAGCAGGAACTGAACAAGGGTCTCCATTTTCTGACCTCTGCTTCTCGGCCCCACAGGTGGTAACAGTCTCGGGGGTGGACAGGGCCTTCTAGAGCGACTGAGCCTTATGAAGTTCTGGCCAGGCGTGTCTGAAATGAGGTCTCTTCTAGCACGCTGCCGCAAAACCACACTCAGGACCCACAGTGACTCTGTCTAGTCAAACAGCTGTTGTGTCCCACACCCAGGCCCAGGGATGGTTCTTCTAAGCACTGGCTCAGCACCTTTTCCTATTTACACGACTTTCCTTTCAAACACTGCAATCCAAGCTCTCACCCAATATTTATAATTTGCATTCTTTTTTTTTGCCTTCACTGCCTACATGGGTTCATTTAATCTTTCTCTTATTTCCCCTTTAAAACAGAGCAGAAGGAAAGAGGCAGTCAAGCAAAAGAGGTAGGTCAGGAGGGAAGAATGAGTGTTGCATTTGCCTCATTCACTAACTAGGAGGAAATTTAATGTACGGGAGGAAATAGAAAGAGAACTAAAATCTGAATTTAAAACCACACAGTTTGTTCCTTCCTAAAGAGTAATAGCAAATTGAAACAGTTCAGATACTTGGAGGTTGTTATGTATCATTATTAGATTTTTTCCAAGAGAGGAAAGTGATTTTATGGCATTCTGGTCATCACTTGGATTACAAGACCTGATAAGGGTCTTTTAACACCACTGAAACATGCTATTTTCATGAGGAAAATGGAGAAGGAAGTCCAACATTCATGTTTTGATTATTTGTATTTGTTCCTGATGGTCTCTCTCTAATGTATTTATTAATGGAGATTCAAGAAACAAGGTAACTGCAATGATTTACTTCCAGTTTTGCACTTGGTCACTCTAAGGCCACCATTGTACAACCACCATTTTTAAGCCATTATAGCCTTGAACTGTTTCCCCTTTGAGTGAAAGATAATCCTTGCACTGAAATTGAGAAATAATATAATATGGGCTTCCCAGGTGGCTCAGTACAGTTCAGTTCAGTCGCTCAGTTGTGTCCAACTCTTTGCTACCCCATGGACTGCAGCGTGCCAGGCTTCCCTGTCCATCACCCAGGTGGCTCAGTGGTAAAGAATCCACCTACCTATTCAGGAGTTTCAGGAGCCACAGGAGATGTGGGTTCAATCTCTGGGTTGGGAAGATCCCCTGGAAAGGAAATGACTACTCACTCCAGTATTCTTGCCTGGAAAATACCATGGACAGGGAAGCCTGGTGGGCTACAGCCCATGGGATCACAAAGAGTCAGATACAACTTAGTGACTGAGCATGCACGCACACATGCAATGTGGTAGGAAGGGTTCTAGATGCAGCGTGGGTGTGATTGTTGGGACCACTACTCCTTCGGGTGTCTGTCTCATTCCTCCCCAGTGGGACTACTCCCCTCCACAGTCCTGAGGGGTGGGCCTGACTGGCCCAGCATCCTAGCCACAGTGGATTGTATCCTTCCTGAGCTCTGTCCCCAAGATGAGCTAATCAAATTCATAATTTGCCAAATTGGAAGAGACATGGAACTTGTGGTTAGAAGGTGTTGGGCTTTGAAGTTGGGAGCAGATTTTGGTACGATGACAACTCATACCAAAGTTGTGAGGGGCAAGAATTAAGAGTGTGACAGATATGAGAAGGGAGCAGATGTTCAGGAGGAAGAAGAAACAAGAGGCTGGTGACTTTCCAGTTCCGTCAAAGCCATGATTGAATTCTGTGGGAGTCCTCAGTATTCTTATGATAAATATTCCTTTACTTAATTAAGCTACCTTGAGTGGATCTCTCTTTATTGCAACCCAATATTCCCTTACTAAGACATTGTGTGACCTAGTCAAGCCCTTTGCGTCTCTGATCCAAGTTTCATCTTGAATAAAATGAGGTGGTTGAATTAGAAGCCTCTGAAGTGCCTTTAGATCTCAGGAATCTATCCTTTAATTGTCTGTGGTGGTTGTATATGGGGCTTAAAAGCCAGGGGATGCTTGATAACTCTGCCCTTCCCTGTGCCCTGGGTAGGCTGCGTGTGTTGATGTAGTTAGTCCTGAGGACCTTCCAGTGCCAATCCAAGGTGATGTGTAAAAAGAAAGGTGCTGGCTGGGGGAGAGAGACTCTCCCTGCCCGACTGGTGTGTGATGGGCTAGATTAAAGGACTCCTCGGGTTTGTCCTGTCTTGACTCTCCAGTGGATGCAGGCACTCTGTGAAAGACGTTGGCAGCCCCTGAACACTCACTCTAAATGAGCAGTGTAACTAAGTGCAGCCTTGTTGATTGTACATCAATTTGATGGACTAACTATGGAACAGTAATTAAGCCAAAGAGAACATTCAGAAGTACTTATTGCTATTTGCTGTCTGTTCAGTCCCCAGAGTGCTACAATAAATAGAACCATAAGTTTAATTAATACCTGCAGGTCTGCTTACCCATTTAGGATAGGCCATAGTGGACCAGAGGTTAAACTTTCCAAGGCAGCCTACCGTGAGTGATGCTGGAAACATCTGTATTTGCCTGCGGCAAAAGTCGGCACACGGGACTTGTGAACTGCCGAGTCCTTGGGGGTCCAGCATAGCTGGCACCCCCCACTCTCCAGTCAGATTTTGGGGACTTAGACTAATCAGTCCAGAAGAGCAGCATCTCCTAGTTGGTGTTCACCACACGCACATTTTCTCTGCTCTGCAGGCCTTGACACTTTGAGTCCTCTCTTGGTGCTCTAACTGTGGTATCACATTTCCATTGACATGCATGGGCCGCTGTTCCCCTTCCCATTGCACCCAAATCTAGTTTCCACGGGATGCAGCAGGTAGAAGAGTCTGCCAAGTATCTGAGACCAGCCACTGCCCCTAGGATGCAGACATCATAGCCACGAGGAAATCAGCCATCTTGACTGTGCCTGACACAGAGTCAGTGCTCATCAGGGCTCAGCTGTCGTGGCTGTGATTGCCATTAAGATGGTTGTTGCAGCACTTACCATGGTGCGCACTTGTCTCCTTTAGAAGATGTGTCCTGATATGATAGCTCACGTGGTGAATACTGCCATCTTGCCAAGCAGTGAGCCAAGCATTTAGTTGCATCACCTGCACCAACACTGTGGGTTAGTGTATTTCATCATCCCCTGGGGAAGGGAACGGCTACCCGCTCCAGTATTCTTGCCATGGAGAGTTCCATGGACGGAGGAGCCTGGTAGTCCATAGTCTATAGGATTGCAAAGAGTTGGAGACAACTGAGCAGTTTCACTTCATTTTTCATACATTTGAAAAGATTGTCCCCATTGAGTCGATTAACATATCCAAAAGACCCTAAACAGCCAAGGCAGTCTTGAGAAAGAACAAAGCTGGAGGCAGCACACATTCTGATTTTGAACTATATTACAAAGCTTTAGTAATAAAAACAGTATGGTACTGGCATAAAAGTAGACACATGGATCAATGGAACAGAGTAGAGAGCCTGGAAATAAACTCGTAGTTGGTCAATTGATTTTTGCAAAAGAGGCAAGACTATTTAATAGGGAAAGGATGGTCCCTTCAATAAATGGTGCTGGGAAAACTGGACAAGAATATTGGAGTGGGTAGCCATTCCCTTCTCCAGGGGATGATGAAATACACTGACCCATAGTGTTGGGTTAGTAAACCCAACATGTAAAAAAGTGGAACTGAACCAGTATGTTACACCATACACAAACATCAACTCAGAATGGATTGAAGACATATATAGCCTTTCTTAGCAGAGCAAGAGGCTTAAGAGTTTTCCTATGTGTGCTGGGGTTGAGTCATGAGTCGAGTCAAAGCTAAGAAGTGTTTTTCCAACAAGAAAATTCAAGGAGGAAATAGTGTATTGCAGATAGTCAGCAAAAAGGTAAAGACTGAAAGGGGAAAATGTATTTACAACAAAAAGAAAGAAAGGTGGAAAAGAAGGAAAGAAAGACTAAAAGAAAAAAAATTGAATTGAAAATAAATGGAGCTGTGGTGGTTTAGGCACTAAGTTGTGTCCAACTCTTAACTCCATGGACTGTGGCCCACCAGACTCCTCTGTGCATGGGATTTCCCAGGCAAGAATGCTGCAGTGGGTTGCCATTTCTTTCTCTAGGAGATCTTCCCAACCCAGGGATCGAACCCAGATCTCCTGCATTCAGGTGATCTCCTGAATTGCAGGTAGATTCTTTACTGACTGAGCTACCAGAGAAGCCCAAATGGAGCTGTAGGGAGCAACAAATAATCGCCAGGAAGTGAGGAGAGGGAAGCAAGAGGTTAAAATTCTAGAACAGTGAATCAATCAATCACTCTCATGTAAACACATACACATGTCATGCAGACATTAACAGTGGTGATATTTAATAATTCAGCCCCCTGCTGGACCAGGGTTGATTTTCATTCAGGGACCATGCCGTGTTTAATAAAGCAAGGCAATGGAAAGCAAGCCACATCCTCCATCTGGGTGAAAAGTCCTTGACATTCGGCTTCCTTCTGAGTCAACAACTATGGCTGTGTTGTTGAGGAGGAGGCCACTAGACTAAGCCAAGATTGTGCATCTGTCTTGTTAGTGCTTAATTAGTGAGGAAGAATTATTCAGAAACAGCAACATGGGAAGTTTCCATGAATTATGCAGCAACCAGATTGAAAAGATATGTTGAAATATTTGTCACCACTTTGGACATTTTGAAACACTTTCAGTAATGAGTCACTTCAGTGCAGTCACTCAGTCGTGTCTGATTCTTGGTGACCCCATGGGCTGAGGCACTCCAGGCTTCCCTGTCCATCACCAACTCCTGAAGCTTGTTCAAACTCATGTCCATCGAGTCGGTGATGCCGTCCAATCATCTCGTCCTCTGTCGTCCCCTTCACCTCCTGCTTTCAATCTTTCCCAGAATCAGGGTCTTTTCCAATGAGTCAGTTCATCGCATCAGGTGGCGAAAGTGTTGGAGTTTCAGCTTTCATTTCAGCATTCCATTTCAGTAATGAGGTAGTATCTAAATAGGAATCTTGTTGTAGATGCAAACAGGAATCTTTGTGTTAAGTCTGACTTCAGAAAGCTTACTGATAAACCCCTATAAGCTGAGCTTACTTGATGAAGGCAAGGTGTTTTGTGGAGACCCAAAGCCATTTCTGAATCTGAAACCAAATTTCTGATACAGATCTGTGATAGATCTGATGCCAATCAACGTTTTTACTGGCTTTCAAAAGAAGTTTAGAATCATTCTTGCATCGTCTTGTGTCCAGTTTCTCCAGAACTAAGTTGAGATCCTCTTGATTTATAAGGGGATAGGCCAACTTTGTTAATAACATAATAAAATATACTAGTTGGAAAGAATGCCGCTCACTGCTTTGAAATAGTTGGACACTTGGCTCAAGCAGCTAGAACTTAAGGGTTTGGCAGGACCATGGCTAGTCCAGTCTTTTTTTTTTCCCTTAAGAGTTCAGATCGATGCATGGTTGATATGGTTAAGTGTCACACAATCAATTGAAAAATTAAGGCAAGAGAAAAAATACTTTGTTGATTGTGCAGTAGCAGTGTTGTTTCATTATGCAGATGTGTTCTGAGTCTACACAAGTAAATGTAGTGAAAAGCAAGAGAAAAATTGAGGCAATTTCCTGAATTATTCAAGGAAAAAAATCCCCTAGCTTCAATTATTCATATAGTCCTTTTCTTTGAAAGTGAGGAGAGTGGGAGAAAAAAAAAAAAGGGAAAAAATAAAGAAAGCCTGATTGCGTTAATTCTCCACTTCATTTTGGAGATTAAGGCACATCTACAGCCCTTATTACACATCCTTGTACACTGCAGTTTACTTCTTGACAAAATATTTCTTGGCCATTGTGTTTATGCAGATTTTACCCACCCTTCGTTTTTCTCTAGATAAATAGTGAGAACTTGAACTGACACTATACTTTCTTTCCCATAAATAAGGTGCCTATAAAAAGACTAATTTCCCAGTAATCCAACCTTTTCCAAACATTCCACCCACAAGGGAGCAACTTAGGGAAAAATAGAATTTTGCCTGAAGATGTAAGTTATAATTATCATCAAGAGATCTATCCCACCTCCATTTCCTTGGTGGTGGAAGCTATCAGTGTTGGGACCTAGCGTAGAATTTTTTGAACAAATGTCTCCAGTTTATCTGCGTGTACGCAGGCTAAGTCGCTTTAGTCGTGTCCAGTTCTTTGTGACTCCATGGGCCATAGCCCACCAGGCTCCTCTGTCCATGGGATTCTCCAGGCAAGAATATTGGAGTAGGTTGCATTTACTCCTCCAGGGGATCATCCCAACCCAGGGATCAAATCCAGGTCTCCTGTGTCTCCTGCATTGGCAGATGGATTCTTTACCACTAGTGCCAGCTAGGAAATCTCAGTTTATTTGCTGTGCTGTGCGTAGTCACTCAGTCCTGTTTGACTCTTTGTGACCCCATTAACCTGCCAGGCTTCTCTGTCCATGGGGATTCTCCAGGCAAGAATACTGGAGTGGGTTGCCATGCCCTCCTCTAGGGGATCTTCCCAACCCTGGGATTGAACCCAGGTCTTCCACATTGCAGGTGGATTTTTTACCATCTGAGCCACCAGGGAAGCCCCAGTTTATGTGCAGGGGCCACCAGGGGCCACCAATTGTGGTGTTCAGAGAGAACATGGCAACCTAGATCTGTCTGCGTGTCTGTCTATCTGTCTGCCTATTCATGTGGCTGCCAGTCACGTTACAGACATTACATAGTTGTATACTGATTAGGACAAATTTCTGCCAGCAGTAACTTGTCTTAACAAAATTAGTGTTTGTGACAGTTTTCCATGAAATGGAAGTAAAATGTCTTAAGGAAGGGGTGCTATTTTCTGTTTCACATAAAATCACGGTGTGGGTTAATGGCAGCTCTGAGTTGCCAATGATTGTAAGGTTTAGGTAATATGGAGAGGATCTGGAAGATAGTAGTGGAAATAATTAGTTTGGGAAATAAACCTTAGGAGGAGATACTAAGGAGATGAAAGGAATAGGGTTACAGAGCCAGGAAAGGAGGATGTTTGATAGCGAACTAATATCGGTCTTCCCGAATATGAAGGTGTGGTGACTGATGTACAGGCCCTTCTTGGTGTTCACTACAGGGAGTATGAAATGGAACAGACTTAAATTATATGGACTCAGAGTGTATCTAACCTAAATATAATTGCTTAGCTGGAGTTGACTATGAAGAAGTCCCAGTATGGCACTAATTTCGTGTTAAAGTAGGTCCTTCTTCGAGAAGCAATTTCTCACTATTAATTTCTATGAGCTAGTGTTGTCTTGTAGGCTGTGAGAAGGTTGGGGAACAGCTCAAAGCCCTAACAATGATGTGTCTGTGTGGTCAGAGGCTTTTCAGTGGCCTGTCTAGCTCATAAAATGTGCTTCTCGAGCGCAGGGAGTGCTGAACTCTGCACCCCAGGTCGGGCTCTCTGAATCAGAACCTTTGGTGGATGAGGTCCTCGATGCTACACCTTCTCCTATCTGTTTGTTTTAGAAATACTAAATTAAACTGTGAGCTGTTTGGTGACATGATCAGATATTATTCATCTCTACTTGTACTGCATTTTATAAATCAGGCTTTCAAAAATGAATCTTAATTATTGCTGCATGGAACTAACAATACAGTAAATGATAAGGTTATGATATTGAAATAATTTTATGCTAGCAACTCTGATTTTGATAAGTTTCAGGATTATTATATAAACATCATTTTGTGGGGTTCTGAAAATTAGAAAAGGATGAAGCTTGTTAATAAAAATAGGCGCTAATACCTTGATGACTATGTTCAACATAAATAAGTCTTAGTCTAGTGTGACACTGATCATGAAGCTTTACTTCCCAGCATTCTTTTATTATGTTGACAAGTGCATTTTCCATATCACAGGGGAAGGAAGAAATCAAGGGATTTGTCTATTTGTCAGTGAGTGAGGCATACTGAGTCCTGGCAGGTGGTACATAGCTGATCAAAAATCTTGAATTTGTACCTGTGCTAAGGTTTAAAACATGCAGCAAGACAATATTATAAAGTAGAATAAAAGGACAAAACCTACATCAGCCTAGAACGAAGCTCCCTGCTCCCTATGTGCACACGTGCCCCCCACCCTGCCCCAGACTTTACTGTTGGAAATAGAATTCAACAGTAATCTACCAGCCAGCAGTTTTTGCTGTAAAACAGGAAAGAGAGGGAGAGTTTTGTCATAGCAATAGCATCCAAAGAACGTGTCCCCCATGAAGTCTGCAGGCTGTGTAATCCTGGACTTCCACGTCCACCTTTTGTTGGCTTTCTCCATGTGATTCCATAGAGAGGCTTGGTCCCTGTATTTTTGCCTCCTTCAGCCCTCTTCCCATTCATGTGCAACAGAAATGTGCTTCATGGGGGATTTCCTGGTGATCCAGTGGTTAAGAATCCACCTTCCAATGCAAGGGGTGTGAGTTCCATCCCTGGTCAGGGAACTAAGATCCCACATGCTGCAGGGCACCTAAGCCCGAGTACCACAACTCCTGGGCCCGTGTGCTCTAGAATCCACATTCCACAGCTGGAGAAAATGCCCGTGTCCTGCAATGAAGACCCAGTGCAGCCACAGTTTAAGCAAATAAATATGCTTCATTGATAATGCCATCCCTCAGCTGCACTCCTTCTACAGGCACAGATGAGCTAGGTAATACATTCAATTCACCCTTGAACCTCCTAGTAACCAATTCAGCTTTTTACCCAACCAAAAGTTTCAATGGTGGTAGCAAAACCAACTGTAGAGAGTCTTCTCTAACAGATTCTCAGGCTTCCTGTTCTCTGCTGGTGGCCACGGACACTTGGGTGGGCGGGGAAGGGGGAGCTGGGAGTTATGGTTGTGTCTGTGAATTGGTAACTCCTCCTCCTTGTCCTCCACTGCGATGTGACGAGTCAGACTGCACCGGATGCTGTATACGTAGTAGGTGGAACCACAGAAATTGCCATTTTTGTTGGTCAAAACAGTTGTATGTAAGCACTTTACTATGATTCACCCTAATAAATGTTATGTAATTGTCAGTAACTTTTTGAGATTAGTATTACTACCCTCATTCTCTAGATAAAGGAAGCTGAGGCTCACAGTGATGAAGGTGACCCAGCCAGAGAGTGTGGAGTCTGGAACTATCTCTGCTTGCCATCTGCCAGCGCTCTAGGGCTCCACATTGTGCCGGATGACCATTTTGTAAGCAATAAACATTATCCATCACTTGAATCATTGTATTTCTGGCATCATATGTATGTTAGCACTCTCGAATGTATGTAGGTGTCTTCTGATGAGTACAGTAAATTTCATTAAAATATTTTCTAAATTCATGGTAGTGTTTCTGAAATGAGGTATCTTGTCAATCAAAGAGTGTGTAGAGAAATTGTCCCAATAGTCCATGGGTATACAGTGCTGATTGCATCTCAGTCCCCTCCCCACTAATCCTGAGGCCCTGATATCTCTCTTGGGAAGGGTTTAAAACTTGTTCCCTAGACCACATTTACCGAGATGTGTTGGCTCATGCCTCTTAACTGTCTCACTTCCCTCTGAGCTGCTGCTCTGTAATTTGAAAAGGTTCTGAGAAGTTGATGAGATAATCCATACAGAGAGTGTAGGTGAGGTGCTCGGCAGTGCCTGCAGCAGGGGAAACCCTTAGCAAGTAACACTGTTGTTTGTGTTATTTGGACTTTCTGATGACCACAAACTCGGTCTGTCAGTTCAGTTCAGTTCAGTCGCTCAGTCGTGTCTGACTCTTTGCGACCCCATGAATCGCAGCACGCCAGGCCTCCCTGTCCATCACCAAACTCCTGGACTTCACCCAGACTCACGTCCATCGAGTCAGTGATGCCATCCAGCCATCTCATCCTCTGTTGTCCCCTTCTCCTCTTGCCCCCAATCCCTCCCAGCATCAGAGTCTTTTCCAATGAGGCAACTCTTCACACGAGGTGGCCAAAGTACTGGAGTTTCAGCTTTAGCATCATTCCTTCCAAAGAAATCCCAGGGCTGATCTCCTTCAGAATGGACTGGTTGGATCTCCTTGGAGTCCAAGGGACTCTCAAGAGTCTTCTCCAACACTACACTTCAAAAGCATCAATTCTTCGGCACTCAGCCTTCTTCACAGTCCAACTCTCACATCCATACATGACCACAGGAAAAACCATAGCCTTGACTAGACGAACCTTTGTTGGCAAAGTAATGTCTCTGCTTTTGAATATGCTATCTAGGTTGGTCATAACTTTCCTTCCAAGGAGTAAGTGTCTTTTAATTTCATGGCTGCAGTCACCATCTGCAGTGATTTTGGAGCCCAGAAAAATAAAGTCTGACACTGTTTCCACTGTTTCCCCATCTATTTCCCATGAAGTGATGGGACCTGATGCCATGATCTTTGTTTTCTGAATGTTGAGCTTTAAGCCAACTTTTTCACTCTCCTCTTTCACCTTCATCAAGAGGCTTTTGAGTTCCTCTTCACTTTCTGCCATAAGGGTGGTGTCATCTGCATATCTGAGGTTATTGATATTTCTCCCAGCAATCTTGATTCCAGCTTGTGTTTCTTCCAGTCCAGCGTTTCTCATGAGGTACTCTGCATAGAAGTTAGATAAGCAGGATGACAATATACAGCCTTGACGAACTCCTTTTCCTATTTGGAACCAGTCTATTGTTCCATGTCCAGTTCTAACTGTTGCTTCCTGACCTGCATACAGATTTCTCAAGAGGCAGATCAGGTGGTCTGGTATTCCCATCTCTTTCAGAATTTTCCACAGTTTATTGTGATCCACACAGTCAAACGCTTTGGCATAGTGAATAAAGCAGAAATAGATGTTTTTCTGGAACTCTCTTGCTTTTTCCATGATCCAGCGGATGTTGGCAATTTGATGTCTGGTTCCTCTGCCTTTTCTAAAACCAGCTTGAACATCAGGAAGTTCACGGTTCATGTATTGCTGAAGCCTGGCTTGGAGAATTTTGAGCATTACTTTACTAGCGTGTGAGATGAGTGCAATTGTGCGGTAGTCTGTCAGTACTTTTAAATTGACTTGTTATACAATCAAACTTTCTGATTCCTTTCAGCTTCCACCCATATCTGTTAATTCCATCTAAAAATATTTCTGTATCTTCTATCTTGTTCTCTCTCCTCTGTTATCTATGTATCTATCATCTCTTCTCCATCCATTCCTCTGTCTATCCTCTCTCCCTCCCTCCCTCCACCCCCCACCCTCCTCCTCCCTTCTCCTCCTTCTCTCTCCCATCTGTAATCTTGGAGGCATAACCTAATATCACTTTGAAGTTTTCTTCTTCTCAGTCTCCATTTTTTTACCAACCTGGGACCATATTATTTTTACAGAAAACCACACTTAATTTAAATGTGTCAAAAATGGCAAGAGATTGGATGTGTACTGCAGATAGATTATAAACGTACACGTTTGCCTGGTTACCGGGCTTCCCAGGTCGTGCTAGTGGTAAAGAACCCACCTGCCAATGCAGGAGGCATAAGAGATGTGGGTTGCATCCCTGGGTTGGGAAGGTCCCCTGGAGGAGGGAATGGCAACTCACTCTAGTATTCTTGCCTGGAGAATCCCACGGACAGAGGAGCCTGGCGGGCTATAGTCCATGGGGTCTCACAGAGTCAGACATGACTGAAGTGACTGAGCATGCATGCACTCTGGGTACTGATCCTAGTCACTGAGGCTGAGTGCCTAAAGGAGGCAACAGGGCAGCAGAAAGTGACAACAACTTTGTGACGCTGTGGTTATGGACTCTGTGGGGGAAAGTATTGATGAGTAGGTTTCAGTATCTACCCTTTAGGGAAAATGAAAATGTATGTGAAATAACTTGAGGTATTGACAGTGTGAGTGAGTGACAGTGGTGGGTTGGTTTTATGATATGGCGGCATTTGAACTGGATAAGCTGGCATTGAATCACCCAAAATATGTATTTATGCATTAAATTTGTTCAAAATTCATGGTGCAGTTTTCGTTTTAACAGAAAAATAAATGGTGGTTCTGATTTTTGTCCTTCAGTTGCTCATGACAGTGATCCAGCATGTCCCTGTACTAAATGGGATTCATGAGGGAGGTAAACACATTTAGAAACCAGTTTGAAAGTCATTCATTGGAGGAAAAAAGCTCAGAATGAAAAACCATCTCTTTGAATATACAGGATTTGTTGTGTCGTCATCAGCCTCAACAGAGATTTATTGAGCACCTACTATGTACTTAGTTATAATTCAGATAACTTTGATGCCAACTTTGCAACAGAATGATTTCATTAGAATGTTAAAATGAAGGGCCGTTGGTGGATTACATTCATTATGTGTACTTATTCAGAGTATATTATTTGTGTTGGCCTATAGGTGATTGGCTATTATTTATGTATTTATGGGTTTGATTATGCTTCATATATTGAAATGTTTAAAATAGCCAGGAAAATCAATTTCTTGTCAAGTAAATGGAAGTTTCCTCAAAAGAGTTCTCTCTGCCATGAATTTTGTGTAGCATCTGAACAGAAATACTTAATGTTTTCCTTCAGATAGAGCACTTCCGTGAGAGAATTGCCTCATGGAATTAAACAGCATCAAAACTCAATCATGGTAATTCATTAGGCACCTTTAATTTAAGTTTTTTAAGGGCGTTCATGTACATTAGTTCAGTTAATCATCTGACAGCGTCTATTGCTCTTTTGCTAAATGGAAGGCATTATTCTAGCCATCTCATTTAATCCTTTCAACCTTCCTAAGTGGAAGGTACTATGGTCGCCGCATTTTACAGACGAGGAAACCGAAGCATACAGTTACTAAGCGGAAGAGCCAGAATTTGACTTGGATATTTTGGCTGTAGAGCTCGTGCTGTTAATCATGACTGTGCCCACACCCTAACTCAGCAGTGCTCTATAAACTGGCATTAAGTACCACTTTCTCTTTGAAGGTTGAAGGTAGGGTGCAGAGGAGCATGGAAACAAAAATTGAGCAGTTTGTCTGTCGAATGCTATTCATTTCAGTGCATTAGTAAATGCAGCGTCTTTGCCATGATTACTCAGAGTTGCTGCTTCCACATGTCCCCCTCACTTCAACCTGCTCTGACCTTTGCCTGGTTAATTCCTCCTCATCCTACATTCTTCCCCTTGAACAACCCATTTCTATGTTCTCCCAACACTCAGTGGTCTATGCAGTCAGTTTATTGCACAGTCTGAATTTGGTAAGGATATGAAAAGACATGATTTGAGGTTTTTTGCTTTTGTTTCTTTCAACTACTGTATTAATCATTGATTTTTTTTTTTTTTTTTTTGACTCTTCCAGTCCCAGCCCTTAATTATAACTCTGGAAGATTTCTTTATTTTCTTTCTTTCTTTTTAAATTTTATTTTATTTTTACTTTATTTTTTATTTTCTTTCTTTCTTTTTTTATTTTTAACAATGTTGTATGCTTTTCTGCTGTACAGCAAAGTTAATCAATTATATATACACATATATCCACTCTCTTTTAGATTCTTTTCCCATATAGGTGGTTACAGAGTATTGAGTAGAGTTTCCTGTGTTATACAATAGGTCCTTATTAGTTATCTATTTTATGTATATTTGTATGTATATATCAATCCCGATTTCCCAGTTTATCCCCCCCACCCCAGTTTAGGCAGATTTCTTAGATCTGTGATCCCTTTCAGTTATTAAAAATCCATGTCAGTTCAGTTGAAAACATGTTCTTTTTCTCCTCCTTCTAAACCCCTTGACTCCTCAGCTCAGGCCGAGGATAGTCAGTGGGGAAGGGTAGGGACCCACCTCTCACTGTCTCCCCCCTGCCCATTAAGGCCTTCGGTTTCTTAAAATCCTATGGCTCTCTCTAAGGGTGCGACTTCTTCAGAGGTCTCTAGCCTCCTGTATAGGTTTCCCTATGGGAGGTCATTTCTTTTCTTGACCTCTTTGAAGCTTTCTTCAGCTCCTGCCTCTGTGGAACACCCCACAGCCTCTGCATGAGAATGAAAGTTGCTTGGATGGCCAGGCCAGCCCCTTGCACAGAGGTTCTGCAACTTGACTCCCATGTGGCCCCTTCCATGTGCCCGGTCAGGAAGAGCCGTGCATCTCACCACACCAACGGGTGAAAGCAGGTTGCTCTGCATAGTCCCCACTCCCTGCCTTGCTGTGGTCTCTCCAGTCCTTTCCTTTCCCCTCGCCCCCATCCCAGAGAGGGTGGATGAGCAAGCCCACTGAACAAGCAGATGGCCAACCAGTGTGAGAAGGTGCCAAAGACAAACCTAACTTCTAGGAGACGAGCTCTTGGAGCTGTCTTTACTTATGGAGGGAAGACTCATGGTATTTGCCCCCATCCAGCTGTATTATTAGTTTCTTTCTCAGTCTTATCTTCTCTCCCTGGTCTTATTTATTTTTTAAATGAAGTTGGCTGATTCTTGATAAATCCTGAGGGTTTATCTTGGTCCAGTTTCATCTCTCTCTCTGTGACTTATCTTTGTCCTCAGCTTTAAGTCCAGCAAAAGTCACTTTAAATATCCTGTTACCTTGACAATTACTTATTTAATATACATCTTCCTATGAGACCCAGTGCAGTACTCCCTCTTAATCTCATTTACCCTGTTTCTTCTTGATTTGCTGTGGATGATAAGCATACTGATGGGACGAGGATTTAACTCACAGGAAGAAAATACTGATTGCAGTATTGGGATGATATGGTTTGAGCCAGGGTATAGAACTCATCACCATCTGATCCACATCTTAAATATTCCATCTTTGGTATAAGATATTTGTGAGGAATAAATAATGTGCAGGGCGTCTGTAAATATGATTGGGATGCTGCTGCTAAGTCGCTTCAGTAATGTCTGACTCTGTGCGACCCCATAGACGGCGACCCACCAGGCTCCCCCATCCCTGGGATTCTCCAGGCAAGAACACTGGATTAGGTTGCCATTTCCTTCTCCAATGCATGAAAGGGAAAAGTGAAAGTGAAGTCGCTCAGTCGTGTCCAACTCTTCGTGACCCCATGGTCTGCAGCCTACCAGGCTCCTTTGTCCATGGGATTTTCCAGGCAAGAGTACTGGAGTGGGGTGCCATTGCCTTCTCCAATGATTGGGATACTTTGTGCAAATATAAACTAAAGAGAAAGAGCTCAGCCCTCAGTTCTTCTCATTGCTGAAATGCAAAGAAGGATGGGCATCTTGCTTCTTTTTTTCAGAGCTTGTCACTGGACTGTGTCTTCTTTTTCCTTTTATCTGGAGTGATCATTATCCTTATGTTCACTGCCCCTCTATCAATAACTCACTGATGTAAATGTTAAAGGGCTTCCCTGGTGGCTCAGCAGTAAAGAGTACGCCTGTAATGCAGGAAATGCAGGAGATGGGGTGGGTCCGTTCCCTGGGTTGGGAAGATCCCCTGGAGGTGGGCATGGCAACCCACTTCAGTATTCTTGCCTGGAGAATCCCATGGACAGGGGAGCCTGGCAGGCTACACTCTATAAGGTCGCAGAGTTGGACACCATTGAGCGACTGAGTACATTGACTATAAGTTAATTACTGGGATAGGGTAAAACCAGGGAATGAATGCATAAAACTGATATGTTACCATAAAATTAAAATATCTAATAGTTGCAATTTCTACTTATTAAGTCAAATTCCTTAGTAAAATTCCTATAATTATATTTAATTTCCTTTCCTTTTTTCTGCTCGCATTCTGGGAACTGTCCTATTAATAATGAAATGGGAGATAAAATGATAAGGAAAGTAACCGAAAGGGTAGCTTATTTTTTCTGTGATTAATCAAGGAGTCATGAATATTTGAAGGATATAATACTATCTCTTTAAGAACAACAAAACCCCCCTCCCTAGAAACATGTGTAACAAATAACATATGCAAAAGCTTCTTAATTAGGAGAGAGTTAAGACTTCACACGTAAGATTAAAGTTCACTGAATTTAAATCACAATACAAAAGGAAATTAATCCTGTTAGTATTTTTGCAGAAGTTTGCAGGGCTTAGACATGTTGTGGCAGTTTTCATCCTATGGCATTTGGTACCCCCTTAACATGTGTGGCTCAGAGGTTAAAGCGTCTGCCTGAAATGTGGGAGACCTGGGTTCGATCCCTGGGTCAGGAAGATCCCCTGGAGAAGGAACTGGCAACCCACTCCAGTATTCTTGCCTGGAGAATCCCATGGACGGTGGAACCTGGTGGGCTACAGTCCACGGGGTCGCAAAGAGTTGGACACGACTGAGCGACTTCACTTTCACTGTAACATGTGATACCCCCGCCCCCTTCTCCCTGCAACACCCACTCTGCATGTCTGCAAGATTCTTCTCTTTTTTTTTTCAGAATTGTCAGTGTGAATGAATCCTAGTGAATTTCACAAATAATCAGGCTATGGGCAGGAATCAAGAATGGAACAGTCCTATAGTATTTCTCCCTGGCTCTGGAGGTTCTCTGGTGATATAGAGACAAGTCTGCTCTCAGCCTCTGAAGACAATCCTTTGTCCATAGAACTTGCACATTTTAAGCAATTTCATTCTTCTCTGCATTCAAGTCTATGGAACATAAGTTTAATCAACTTTATATTTATTAATGATGATCTTAAAAGCAGAAAGGATGCTCCAAGAAAAAATTCATAAACCTAGAATTAATTTTTTAAATTATGAGAGATTTCAAATATATACACATGAATAGAAGTTACCGTAAAGAACACATATATACCTAACAGGTGTGTGGTCATCATGTCCAACTCTTTGCAACCTCACGGACTGTAACCCACCAGGCTCCTCTGTCCATGGGATTTCCCAAGGAAGAAGACTGGAGTGGGTTGCCATTTCCTTCTCCAGGGGATCTCCAGGGATCTAGGGATCAAACTTGCATCTCCAGCATCTCCTGCATTGGTGGGTGGATTCTTTACCACTGCACCACCTGGGAATACCTATCATACATCTTTATTAATCTTAACATGATGCCATATTACTAGATATATTTTTTGGTTATATAAAACATTAGGATGCAATTGAACCCTCTTATAAACTTCTCTTTGATCTTATTTCTATTTCTTCCCCCTTAAACTATTATCAGAAACTCAGGATTTGTTATTCCCATTCCCATGCATGTTTTTATATTTTCAGTATAGGGTATTAACATATAGTATTTAGCATAGTATAGAATTATTTTCAAACTTTTTGACCTTTTATTAGTGGCATAATACTGTATTTATTTTTCTGTAAATTTTTTTGCTCATTATGTTAATGAGAATTATTCATGTTGATGGATATAACTTTAGTTCACTGAGGATTAAATGCTGCCTAGTGCTCCATTGGATGAATGTATGCTACTTTGTTTATCCATTCTTCTGTTGATGGGCATTTGGATGGGTTCCAGCTTTTTGTAATACAAGTAATGTGGAACTGATAATGCCTGTTTGTTCATATGCGTAAGTTTCCCTAGGACAATTTCCCTCACACACTTCTTAAAGTGTGGCCCATGGACTCCCTGGGCTCCATGTTACCTTTTCCAGGGAGTCTTCAAGATTGAAACTATTTTCATGGTCGTACTAAGATGTCAATTGCCCTTTTCACTGTGCTGATATTTGTACTGATGGGGAAAAGCAATGATTAGTGAACTCATTGCTGCTTCAGAATGAATCAGAAATGGCTGAAATGGTGCTGGCAGTCATTTTCTTCTTCATCACTCTGCACTCACAGAGAAGAAAGTCGTTCGTTTAAGAATGTCCCTGGTGAAGCATTGAGTACTTAATAAAACAATCTTAATGTTTAACAAAATGGATTAGTTTTATTAAATCTCAACTCTTGAATACATGTCTTAAAATTCTGTCTGGCACAGAGTGGAGTGTCCGTATAACCCTTTGGCTGCACACTGCAGCTGTTTAAGTTACGAGCTGAACTAGCTGCTTTTTCGTGGAACACAGTTTACTTGAAAGAATGACAGACTGGCTGTCCTGCACTGACGGATAAACTCCTGGGTGCCTGCAGACATTTTCTCCAAAATGAATAAAGAAAGGCTTTTGCTTCAAGGAAAACAACTGGCAGTGTTTTCTTCCAATGATAAAATTTGAGCTTTCAAGTGAAACTTAGAATCTTGGAAAATTTTGCCACTGTGAGGTTGATATTTCCTAACACTTAAAGACATTTTCTGACTTGGAACAGTGGTAAAGAATCCACCTGCCAATGCAGGAGACACAGGAAACTCAGGTTTGATCCCTCAGTCAGGAAGATCCCTTGCAGAAAGAAATTGCAAACCGCTCCAGTATTCTTGCTGGAAAAATTCCATGGACAGAGGAGCCTGGTGGTGTACAGTCTATGGGGTCGCAAAGAATCAGACACAAATGAGCGACTGAGCACAACACAACACAAAGTTAATAAATAACATATCTTTTGATACTGTATAAATAGCAGAGACATTACTTTGCCAGCAAAGGTCTGTCTAGTCAAAGCTATGGTTTTTCCAGTAGTCATGTATGCATATGAGAGTTGGACTATAAAGAAAGCGGTTGTGTGTGTGTTAAGTCACTTTTGTTGTGTCCGACTCTTTGTGACCCCATGGACTGTAGCCCGCCCAGGCTTCTCTGTCCATGGGATTTTCCAGGCAAGAATACTGGAGTGGGTTGCCATTTCCTTCTCCAAAGAAAGCTGATTGCCAAAGAATTGATGATTTTGAACGGTGGTGTTAGAGGAGACTCTTGAAAGTCCCTTGGACAGCAAGGAGATCCAACAAGTCCATCCTAAAAGAAATCAGTCCTTAATATTCATTGGAAAGGCTAATGCTGAAGCTGAAATGCCAATACTTTGGCCACGTGATTTGAAGAACTGACTCATTGGAAAAGACCCTGATGCTGGGAAAGATTGAAGGCAGGAGGAGAAGGGGACAACAGAAGATGAGATTGTTGGATGGCATCACTGACTCGATGGACATGAGTTTGAGTAAACTCTGGGAGTTGGTGATGGACCAGGAGGCCTGGCGTGCTGCAGTCCATGGGGTTGCAAAGAGTTGGACACGACTGAGCAACTGAACTGAACTGAATGAAGTGTGTCCACACTTGGAAGGTCTGTAGAACTCAGTACATCAGTATTTCCCATCATGTTACACAACTATGCATGGCTAAATGATTTGTTCCAATTACAGGGCTAAATTTTCTTCATATTCTTCAACCAAAAAACCTAATTCAGAAGACTGAAGGCAGAAGCAGATCTGAGAATTCAGCCTTGTTTAAACCAGATATTAAAGAGATTTGCAAAGCCTTACTAAATTTTGTTGGTTTTAGAAAATATAGTTATTTTTTTGGAGAAATGGTATCTTAACATGTATTAGGTATCTCCCATTTATATTTTTAATAATGTTGATATTTATAGATACAATGCACATAAATAATAGTTCTTTGGGGTCCTGAATGATTTTTAAGAATGTAAAGGGGTCCTGAACTTCTGTTTTATGGCATAGTTTATGAGTGAAATGTGCTGAGTCATGGTACAGGTATTTTCAAATTGCTCTTTGAAGGTTGATAGGAATTTGTGCTCCAGACAGTGGACTATGACAGCCCTGTTTTTCCACAGTATCCCTCACCAGAATTTTGTCAGAGTATAAATACTGGCCAACCTGAAGTGTGTGAAACGGTATCTCATTATTGTTTTAATGTGTCTTTCTCTGATTACTAGTGAGTTTGATGTAATTACACATATCGGTTGGCCGTTTGGTTTTCTTCTTCTATGAATTACCTTTTCATATCCTTTGCTCACTTCCCATTCACATCCCCTTAGACTGTCCTTTTTTGTTTGTTTTCTTGATTGATTTTTAGGAGTTATTTGTATTACTTGGTTTCTAGTCAATTATTTTGACTGTATGAGGCAAATATTTTCTCTCAACCTGCGGCTTGTCTT
Organism: Bos indicus x Bos taurus; assembly: GCF_003369695.1. Classification (NCBI taxonomy): domain Eukaryota; kingdom Metazoa; phylum Chordata; class Mammalia; order Artiodactyla; family Bovidae; genus Bos; species Bos indicus x Bos taurus. The sequence continues at coordinate 93,468,999 of NC_040084.1, read as the reverse complement.
TTAATTTTGTTCATCATGTTTTTGTTGAACAGAAGTTTTAATTTGGATAGTCAGACTTACCAGTTTTTCCGTTTTGTATTTTTTATCTTGTCTAAGAAATTCTTCTCTACCTGAAGTCCACACGTATCTATTCTTATATTTTCCTGTAAAGCTTTTAGGATTTTGTTTTCCATATTAAATCTTAAATTACCTTGAATTTAATTTTGTGTATGGTGTGAGATGGGGATCAACTTATCCCCAGCACCCAACACACTTTGTAGTCAGTTATTCAGGACCTTTCAATAACAAGTTGAGCATTTCCCCACTGATTTGTGCTGCCACTCCTGCCACATATACAGCTTCCACATAGGCATGTTTGTTTCTCTAGGCTTCCTTTTACTTTCCATAGGATCATTTGTTCATCTGTACACAAATACTCCAGCCTCTCTTGATTTTATTATAAAGCTATAATAATCAGCTACATAATAACTATTTTTGAAGTCCTCCAGCGTTGTTGTCATTGAGCTGCTAAATCGCGTCCAACTCTTTGCAACCCTGTGGACTGCAGCATGCTAGGCTTCCCTGTCCTTCACTGCTTTCTGGAGGTTGCTCAAACTCATGTCCATTGAGCTGGTGATGCCATCCAACCATCTCATCCTCTGTTGCCCTCTTTTCCTCATGCCCTCAACCTTTCATAGCATCAGGGTCTTTTCCAATGAGTTGGCTCTTTGCATTAGGTGGCAAAGCATTGGCGCTTCAGCTTCAGCATCAGTCTCTCCAATGAATATTCAGTGTGGATTTCCTTTAGGATCGACTGGTTGATTTCCTTACTGTCCAAGAGTTTTCTCCAGCACCACAGTTTAAAGCATCAGTTCTTTGGTTCTTAGCCTTCTTATGGTCCAACTCTCACATCGGTACATGACTACTGGAAAAACCATAGCTTTGACAATACAGAGCTTTGTTGGCAAAGTGATGTCTCTGCTGTTTTGGTTTGTCACAGCTTTCCTTCCAAGGAGTAAGCATCTTTTAATTTCATGGCTGCAGTCACCATCTGCAGTGATTTAGGAGCCCAAGAGTATAAAATCTTCCACTGTTTCCACTTTTCCTCATCTATTTGCATGAAGTGATGGGAGCAGATGCCACGATCTTAGCTTTTTGAATGCTGAGTTTTAAGCCAGCTTTTCCACTGTTTTCTTTCACCCTCATTATGCCAAAGAATGCTCAAACTACCGCACAATTGCACTCATCTCACACGCTAGTAAAGTAATGCTCAAAATTCTCCAAACCAGGCTTCAGCAATATGTGAACCGTGAACTTCCTGATGTTCAAGCTGGTTTTAGAAAAGGCAGAGGAACCAGAGATCAAATTGCCAACATCCGCTGGATCATGGAAAAAGCAAGAGAGTTCCAGAAAAGCATCTATTTCTGCTTTCTTGACTATGCCAAAGCCTTTGACTGTGTGGATCACAATAAACTGTGGAAAATTCTGAAAGATACGGGAATACCAGACCACCTGATCTGCCTCTTGAGAAATTTGTATGCAGGTCAGGAAGCAACAGTTAGAACTGGACATGGAACAACAGACTGGTTCCAAATAGGAAAAGGAGTACATCAAGGCTGTATATTGTCACCCTGCCTATTTAACTTCTATGCAGAGTACCTCATGAGAAACGCTGGACTGGAAGAAACACAAGCTGGAATCAAGATTGCCAGGAGAAATATCACTAACCTCAGATATGCAGATGACACCACCCTTATGGCAGAAAGTGAAGAGGAACTCAAAAGCCTCTTGATGAAAGTGAAAGAGGAGAGTGAAAAAGTTGGCTTAAAGCTCAACATTCAGAAAACAAAGATCATGGCATCTGGTCCCACCACTTCATGGGAAATAGATGGGGAAACAGTGGAAACAGTGTCAGACTTTATTTTTCTGGGCTCCAAAATCACTGCAGATGGTGACTGCAGCCATGAAATTAAAAGACGCTTACTCCTTGGAAGGAAAGTTATGACCAACCTAGATAGCATATTCAAAAGCAGAGACATTACTTTGCCAACAAAGGTTCGTCTAGTCAAGGCTATGGTTTTTCCTGTGGTCATGTATGCATGTGAGAGTTGGACTGTGAAGAAGGCTAAGCACCAAAGAATTGATGCTTTTGAACTGTGGTGTTGGAGAAGACTCTTGAGAATCCCTTGGACTGCAAGGAGATCCAACCAGTCCATTCTGAAGGAGATCAGCCCTGGGATTTCTTTGGAAGGAATGATGTTGAAGCTGAAACTCCAGTACTTTGGCCACCTCATGCAAAGAGTTGCCTCATTGGAAAAGACTCTGATGCTGGGAGGGATTGGGGGCATGAGGAGAAGGGGACGACAGAGGATGAGATGGCTGGATGGCATCACTGATTCAATGGACATGAGTCTGAGTGAACTCCGGGAGTTGGTGATGGACAGGGAGGCCTGGCGTGCTGCAATGCATGGGGTCACAAAGAGTCATACACGACTGAGCGACTGATCTGATCTGATCTGAAGAGGCTCTTTAGTTTCTCTTCACTTTCTGCCATTAAAGTACAATCATTAAGATTACTTATATATTTGAACTTATTTCCACCATCTTATTTTGTGTTTCCTTTTACTACCTTTTTCCTTTGCCACCTCTCTTCTTTCCCTGATTTTTGTTATGTTGCTACAGTTTTTAATGTTTCATTTTCTTCAGATGATTTGGAAACTGCAAAGTGTATTTTCAGTGTTTGGAGGTTACTTTTAATTTTAAGGTAGTTACTTAACTATCCTTTTTTTTTTTTTTTTTAAATAAGTCTGTAGTTATTCAGTATTTTCTTCTCTCAATGACTACAAGGATATTAACACATGTACTTAAACAATTGTTATTGACTGTTGTAGTTTAGAGTTGTTATTTACTTTTTAAATAGACAATACTTAATAAAATTGTTGCCTTTGACAAAGTTCTCCGTTCATCTCAAGTTCCACATCTTCTGGGTTCTCTTTTTTCTTGCTGCATTCTTTTTTTGTTGTTGTTTAAACAACATCCTTGGCTGGTATATTCTTTTAGTCTTTATATGCCTTGAAGTGTCTTTATGTTGTCTTTACTCAAATGATAATTTGGATGAGTATCAATTTCTTGGTTGTCAATTACTTTTCTGTCAACATGTTGAAGATACCATTTTTCTGCCTTTGCCATCTATTTTTAGGAAAAAAGTCTAAATTTGTTTCCTTAGTTAAGTGGTGAATCTTCCCAGTCTCTAAGTCGACAATTTTGAATACTGAAATAGGTTGGATTTGCAAAGGAAGCTCTATGGCCCACGGATCCCTCCTCAGTATCCCGTCTGTGGTATCTTGTTTACGGATCTTTCCAGGAAGTGCCTAGATGGATTGTCGCAGGAATGTGTGAGACTCAAAGAATTGGTCATGTTATAGTCATAATTTTTCCTCCCCAATATACTTCTTTCTTTCTATGTTCAGTTGTAAGAGAAAGCGTGGGACCAGGTTAATGGTTTTGAAGCTGTGTTCTATGGAGTCCACATGTGGCTTGTTGGACTGGTTGGGGCCTGGTGGGTGAGTGCTGCACCTCTGGTACTTCCCTGGACTGTTCTCCTTTTCTTCTGCATTAGTGACCTGTGATGCTCCTGTTCAAAAGATTTCTCTTAAAGAAAGTATTCTGGTAGCCCAAACGATTAATCACTGAACATGGACTCTGAAAGCCCACATCGAGCTCTATGAGGGGCTTTACACAGAATATAAGCATAACCACTCACTCATCTTACGTATTATTAATTACTGCTTCACCTGGTCAAAGTTAGACTCTGCTTTTTAACTTTTACCCACCTGCAGAGTTTCAAGACATCGTAAAGCAGCTATTGTGTCAGTTTTTCTAGTTTCACATGCTTCTTCTGTTTCAGCATGAAAACCTTAAAGATGCTTTACTTGAGTTTTAGTAGAGCAAGAGTGGCGGCCCTTACTTCTCTGATTAAATCCTCACACCGCTGCCTTACTCTACCCCGGTAGGTTTCTCCCAGGGCCTTGATTTATGGCTCCCTTTTGACCATATGATCAGCAATGGAGGCCCTCCAGTGTGAGCTGAGGAAGATCGTGGCTTCTCCTTTCCTTGTTCTCTCCCTTCCTTGTGCCTCGTACTTAGGGAATTTTACCTGGATGACTATGGACCCAGGGGATTTACTTTTTTCCATTGTGATTGATGGGCTTCACTAGTGGCTCAGTGGTAAAGAATCCATCTGCAATGCAGGAGATGCAGGAGACACTGGTTGGATCCCTGGGTCAGGAAGATCCCCTGGAGGAGGGCATGGCAACCCCGCTCCAGTATTCTTGCCTGGAGAATCCCATGGACAGAGGAGCCTGACGGGATACAATCCATAGGGTTGCAAAGAGTCAGACACAACTGAAGCAGCTGAGCATGGTTGTGACTGATAGAGTGTTAGGTTCCGATGATGTATCTCAAAGCTTCATTCCTGGGGTTTTCTGAATTTCGGCTTGGAAAAGGCTATGTAAAAAATAGATGATTATATACCACAGACTTTAAAAAAGAATTCAGCTTGTTCGTAATGCTTAACTTAACAGCTTTTGAACATAGTTCTTTTTTTTATATATCAACAAAGAATATCTTTCTTCTGGTCTGGATGATCTTAACTTGGTGTGAGGTCCCATGCTACCCTGGCATCTTCCATCTGCAGAATCCTAAGTTGCTGCTATTTACAGAAAGCAGTTGAAGAAGAGGATGTGGTGAAATTTAAGATGTGCTGGAGAGTTTCCATTGCTAGTGTGCATATTTAAAATAAAATATTTCACCACTTCTAAAAATTCAGATGATGTCTTAATACCAAGATTGTTGTTTATAAACTCTCTATAGTATGTATGGATAGTCCATGGAATACTCCAGGCTAGAATACTGGAGTGGGTAGCCATTCCCTTCTCCAGGATCTTCCCAGGGATTGAACCCAGGTCTCCTGCATTACAGGCAGATTCTTCACCAGTTGAGCCGCAAGGGAAGCTTCACACAGTATGTATGTATGGGCTCCATGTGTATTATAAATATTTCTTCATCGTATGGATTAGTATTTGCAGTCTAGTCCTTGAAAATTCTCAGTAGTCAAGTTTCATCTGTGCACTTACCTTTTATTTAGATAGGTGATATGTTTTATAACAGATTTGGCCATTTTTATGTGTTTCCATTTTTGATGTTTCTTTCATGTTTACTTCAGGTGACCAGGTTCTTAACTTTTCTGGATTAATTCTTCTTTCCTTCCCTGATGATTAAATATGTATCATTGTGCTCTGTTAGTGAGTTTACTGTGTCCCTTTCCATGGAATATATTGAATTCAGAAGACTTTCTTAAAACTTACCCTGGGGGTCATAATCCAGTGCTGAGATGAGCTGTCTGTCATGTCAGTTCTAAGACTTCACTGGAGCCTATTGAGAATGCAGTACAATAAAAAGTTGCCGTTTCTTAACTGTAATCAAGGAATATTCCATACCTTTGCAGAAATATGGAAATGCAGGAGAAAACCATGAAAGCTGATCTCTCAGTGTTGTCTAATCACCTTTCATATTCTCGTTATTGCTGCGGTTTAGCCTACATACAGAACTTGTTTTTCTGTTTTGGTCTCTATTCTGGGAATTCTTTTTTTATATTGTTTAATTTTGGAAATAGTATTGAACTAATAGCAGGTGGGGAGAAGGCAATGGCAACCCACTCCAGTACTCTTGCCTGGAAAATCCCATGGGCAGAGAAGCCTGGTGGGCTGCAGTCCATGGGGTCTTAAAGAGTTGGCGATGACATAGTGACTGGACACACATATATTATGCAAATTTTATCTAATAAGCAAGGTATGACAGTGTTTGGTTTAACAATATTTAGACATAGACCACCTTAAAGTTATTTGCTGACATGAGTATAGAGAATCGACACAGCAGGAAAAAGAAAATGTACCTAGGGAAGACATGTCCAAGAATGCACATAATTCACTGTGATTACTTTTTTTGGTGTTAGTGAATAGATATTTTTTTGAAAAAGAAAATCAGATCATATAATATAGACTGATGAGCAACCTGTATAATATAGGCTGATGAGCAACCTGTTTTTAATTTACTGTAGAATAGATCTTGAGTATTTTCTCAAGTTACCAAAAAAGCCTGTGAAACATATTTTTATGGCTCCATAATATCTTGTTCTATGTTTTACAGTATTTTATTTGATGAGTTGTTAGCCACTTAGGTTATTTTCAATTTGTTTATATTATAAAGAGAAAGCAATGATCATTATTGGAGCTCTCTCTTTGAATGTATTGTAGTAATTTACTTAAGATGAGTTATTAGAAATGAACTTGTTCTTCCACAAGTACTTAGTCTCTTTTTCTCCCTTGAATTCTTTCACATGATGTTCATCTTGGAGTCTTGCTTTTACTCCTATTATTATTTCAAGGCTTCCCTGGTGGCTCAGGTGGTAAGTATCTGCCTGCAATGTGGGAGACCCAGGTTCAATTCCTGGGTTGGGAAGATCCCCTGGAGAAGGGAATGGTAACCCACTGCAATATTCTTTCCTGGAGAATTCCATGGACAGAGGAACCTGGCTGGCTACAGTCCAGGGGGTTGCAAAAAGTTGGACATGACTGCCTGATAGTTCTTTCTCTATTCTTTGACTTTTTGGAGGACATTTTGCTTTATGTTACCTTCTCTCTTCCCCTCCCTTCTTTCTTTTCTTCTTCCTTCCTCACTTCCTTTCTTTCTTCCTTCTTCCTTCCTCTCTCCCTTTTTTCCTCTCTTCATCTTCCATAACCTGCCGATTCTCAGTTCATTAATTTAAATTTACTATTATATGCAATGCATTTTATTTTCTGTTACTTTGTGCTTCCTTTGACTTTTATATAAACTGTGGATATAAGCTGTGTTTTCATTTCTTGAAAAGTTTTGGAAAGTTCTTCATGCTTATCACAACGCTTGACATCAGAGCAATCACAGAAACAAGCAGGTTCTGCTTATAGTTCACGTTTGCTGTTTCCCCTGAAGGTTTCAGGAGCATATTCTGACCGTAGGTGTCATACTCAGAGGTCAAGGGTGCTCTTCTCCTTGTCTTCCCTTCTTCAAGAGAAAGGTGTATACAGTAGCCTTTTCTCCTCTTGTCTCTACAACATTTTGTTTCATTTATTATGTCCTAAGCCACAGGACTGGAAAAGGTCAGTTTTCATTCCAGTCCCAAAGAAAGGCAATGCCAAAGAATGCTCAAACTACCGCACAATTGCACTCATCTCACACGCTAGTAAAGTAATGTTCAAAATTCTCCAAGCCAGGCTTCAGCAACATGTGAACCGTGAACTTCCAGATGTTCAAGCTGGTTTTAGAAAAGGCAGAGGAACCAGACATCAAATTGCCAACATCCGCTGGATCATGGAAAAAGCAAGAGTTCCAGAAAAGCATCTATTTCTGCTTTCTTGACTATGCCAAAGCCTTTGACTGTGTGGATCACAATAAACTGTGGAAAATTCTGAAGGAGATGGGAATACCAGACCACCTGATCTGCCTCTTGAGAAATTTGTATGCAGGTCAGGAAGCAACAGTTAGAACTGGACATGGAACAACAGACTGGTTCCAAATAGGAAAAGGAGTACGTCAAGGCTGTATGTATGTTGTCACCCTGCTTATTTAACTGATATGCAGAGTACATCATGAGAAACGCTGGACTGGAAGAAACACAAGCTGGAATCAAGATTGCCAGGAGAAATATCACTAACCTCAGATATGCAGATGACACCACCCTTATGGCAGAAAGTGAAGAGGAACTCAAAAGCCTCTTGATGAAAGTGAAAGAGGAGAGTGAAAAAGTTGGCTTAAAGCTCAACATTCAGAAAATGAAGATCATGGCATCCGATCCCATCACTTCATGGGAAATAGATGGGGAAACAGTGGAAACAGTGTCAGACTTTCTTTTTCTGGGCTCCAAAATCACTGCAGATAAATTAAAAGACGCTTACTCCTTGGAAGGAAAGTTATGACCAACCTAGATAGCATATTCAAAAGCAGAGACATTACTTTGCCAACAAAGGTTCGTCTAGTCAAGGCTATGGTTTTTCCTGTAGTCATGTATGGATGTGAGAGTTGGACTGTGAAGAAAGCTAAGCGCCAAAGAATTGATGCTTTTGAACTGTGGTGTTGGAGAAGACTCTTCAGAATCCCTTGGACTGCAAGGAGATCCAACCAGTCCATTCTAAAGGAGATCAGCCCTGGGATTTCTTTGGAAGGAATGATGTTGAAGCTGAAACTCCAGTACTTTGGCCACCTCATGTGAAGAGTTGCCTCATTGGAAAAGACCCTGATGCTGGGAGGGATTGGGGGCAGGAGGAGAAGGGGACGACAGAGGATGAGATGGCTGGATGGCATCACTGACTCGATGGACATGAGTCTGAGTGAACTCCGGGAGTTGGTGATGAACAGGGAGGCCTGGCGTGCTGCAATTCATGAGGTCACAAAGAGTTGGACACAACTGAGCAACTGAACTGAACTGAAGCATTATGATCAGAGAAGGCCATGGCACCCCAGTCCAGCACTTTTGCGTGGAAAATCCCATGGATGGAGGAGCCTGGTGGGCCGCAGTCCATGGGGTCGCTAATAGTTGGACAAGACTGAGTGACTTCACTTTCACTTTTCACTTTCATGCATTGGAGAAGGAAAGGGCAAACCACTCCGGTGTTCTTGCCTGGAGAATCCCAGGGACGGGGGAGCCTCGTAGGCTGCCATCTATGGGGTCGCACAGAGTCGGACACAACTGAAGCAACAAGCATTATGATTCCTCATGTTGATGGTACTCTTTAATGTACATAGAGGACTTGTTTTATTTGTACTCCATTAATGCAAGAAGAATTTTCTAAAAATTTTCAGAATTCTGCAGTAGATTATTTTTATAATGTTACTCTGCCACTGAGTGACACTGGTGTGAATATTTTCCTCTCTTTACTCAGCATCGAATGGTGTCCAGACCCTAATTTTTTCCACAGACAGGAGCCCGGATGGTGCTGGGTCTCTCCTCTGCCTTTGTGAGTGATATTTGGACCCTCTGTTCAGAGCCACGCCTAAAGGGCTGACTGTGTGTCTCTCAGTCTCATGTTCAGGGGACAGCAGACTTCCATCTGCAGCACGTCTGCTCTGTCCACAGGGATTTTTCTCCTTCTCTTTACTCCTGTTCTTAGATATACTGAAACAACTGAACAGATAGAAGTAATAATTACCAGAAGTCACTCCTGAAAAATGTGTTAGTTGCTTAGTTGTGTCCAACTCTTTGCAGCCAATGGACCGCAGTCCACTAGGCTCCTCTGTCCATGGGATTCTCCAGGCAAGAATACTGGAGTGGGTAGCCATTCCCTTCTCCAGGGGATCTTCCTGATCCAGGGCACTCTCAAGCCTCTTTTTGTGCCTGCCCTTGTCTGTGCTATTTGACAGTTGAGGCATTGCCTGAAGAGTGCACTGTATCTCAGGTGTACCCATAGGTTCTTACTCGCTGGTTTTCTGGGAATCCAGAAAGAATGAAGTGTGTGTGTGTGTGTGTGTGTGTGTGTGTGTGTAAGGCAGAAGAGAGAGAGCTGTGCTGTACTTTAATAACCCTTAACGATAACAGTGTGGCTTAGTTGATGCAGTTTAGAAACCTGGGTCAGTGAGATACTGGAAGGGAATGGAGTCACTGACCATATAAAAATCTGTATCTATATTCAGCCATAGCCATAAAATACCATGGTAATGGATTCTTATTTTAAATGTATTCAGTTCTTTTTTTCTCATTAAGATAAGTTTATTTATAGTTTATGTAACCTCTGATTGGCAGGAAAATTTATGGATCATTTGAGAACACTCTCCCCCTGAAGTGTTAAACTATGTTAGCATTTAATGAATTACTCTCCAGGTCTCCTTAATGACTGATTCCTGAAAATCTTCTGATGACTGAGATGTAAAGCAAATGCACGTTATGATAATTTCTCCCATGGATTTTCTGCCTCACTGTTCCTCTGCCAGAACACAGATGATTGGTTTTGATACTAGAGTCTGTGGTTTGGAAGATCAAGTTTAGATTGTCCACTGATAGGAGGAGCCATTATGTAAAATCCCTTATCCAAAAGAAATCACATATCTTAGACGCTTCCTCTAAACACAGTGTATAGGTTTCTTGTAGCTGCTGTAAAAAATTACACAAATTCGGTGGCTTAAAACAACAGAAATGTATTTTCTCACAGTTTAGTAACCATCTAAGGTATCAGTGTCAATTAGTTAATACAGTTTTGAGGCCTGAAGTCCAAAATCAAGGGCGACACTCTCCCTGGAGGCTCTGGTGGAGGGTCCATTCTGTGCCTCGTCTCAGTTCTGGTGGTTGCCTGCATTCCATGGCTCATGGCCGCCTCGCTCCAGAATCTGCCTCCATGGCTCATGGTTGCATCCCTCCCATCTCTGCCTCCGTGATCACATTGCATCCTCTTCTCTCCATGAAATCTTGCTCTACCTCACTCTTATGAGGACATCTGTCCCTGGATTTAGAGACTACTCAGCTAATGCAGGACACTCTCTCATCTCATGATCCTCATCTTAATTATATTACCAAATACCCCCTTTTCCAAATTAGGTCTCATTCACAGGCCCCAGGGATTAGGAAGTGAAAGTTGTTAGTGGCTCAGTCATGTCTGACTCTTTGTGACCCCATGGACTGTAGCCCACCAGGCCCCTCTGTCCATGGAATTCTCTAGTCACGAATACTGGAATGGATTGCCATTCCCTTCTCCAGGGGATATTCCTGACTCAGGGCTGGAACCTGGATCTCCTGTGTCTCCTGCATTGGCAGGTGGGTTTTTTTTTTTTTTTTTTTAAACCATCTGAACCACTTGGAGATTAGGACATGGACAGATTTTTTTTGGAGGGGGGCATACACACCATTCAGCTCACTGCAATTTATCATTTATACCTAAAACCCATTAGTGTCTTTTTTATTGAGCAAATATTAAAGCAAGACTAAGGCTTGAGTTTCCATGGGAATGGAGACAAAAGTTGTACATACGTCAACTCCGAATGTTTTTTTTTGCCAACGTTTAAAGAAAGTCGTTAAGTACCTCCCCAGGTCCACAGATTGTGACAGCGAGTGAGCTTTGACTGTTTTCCCCCATCCTCCTCTTTTGCCAGGGTACCCAACCAAAACACAGGCAGCAGAAGAGCCTGGGGACAAATAACTCTGCTGTCTGGCCCTTGAGTCAGAGTTTGTTGTGTGTGGCTGGAGGACATGGAATCACAGAGTGTTAGTCATGGAGAAAAAGAAATGCTATTAATTTTGAGAAGAAATGCTAAAACTGGAGGGAGGGAGTGAGAACCACAGGGCGGGGCCAGGCCTGTCTGGGCCTTCTGGGGCTGACGAAGGGAGGATGAGGAGGTGACCAAGAAGGAAAAGAGTCTTAAATAAAGAAAATTTCAGAAACAACTCTGTCTGCCATCAAGAAGAGCTGAGGAGGAATGTTGGTAAGTCAGGGATATTCTGTATTCCCTGATGCCTCCCCTGTCCTCCACCCACCCGCCACCACTGCCCCAAACTCCAGGGGGGTGATAAACAGGTGAAGATCAAGGAGAATAACCTGCATTTCTTCAAGGACCTCAAAGTAATTGTTGATTTTCAAAAGCATTCATCTTGCAGAGTTAGCTACTGTTTTATTTTTAACTTGTGAGACCTCAGCTCACAAATGCCAGGGTTACACAGGAAATTAATGTGAAGGTCTCCTGGCTCACCTGGGAACATTTTTCACCATCACATCACCTGATCTATCTCGACAACCCTGACCTCTAGCCCCTGGGGTTCCTGGAAGAGGATGTTCTGAAGGTCAGCTCTAGGAATCAGGAACTGCTGGAAAGAAAACCTCACACATTTAGACCAGAAAAGGCTCACTTTTTTGAAAAATTGCACAATCTACCTGGGCTTCCTTTTTGCTGTCCAAAGAAGGAAAGATAAGGGGCAGAAACGAACATTTGTTGGGCTCTTCCTATGTGCGAGCCAGTTTGAATCATTTCTCTCCTTTACTCTTTGAGTGATAAACATATTTATTATTCCTGTTTTGATAGATTTGGGGGAAAAATGTTTCTGAGAGGTTAAGTCACATGACTGAAGTCCGTCTGACAAGGGCTGGGGCCGGAGTCTGGTCCTGACCCCGTGGAAACTCTTGCCCCCATCTCTCCAGGACTGGCTCCCTTGCGTTCCTCGCATCCACTTGCCTCGTTCTCCCCTTTGTCTGCTGCATCCATCCTAGCTTCTTTTTGTTTCCTGAACATCCCAGATCAGTTCCAGTTCCAGACTTAGCTCATCTGCTCTCTTTCTTTCTGGAATGTTTTCCCTCTGACCATGGTCTGTTTTTTCCCTTAGTTTTCAGCTCTACTGAAATTTCAGCTCCACTAGAGTTGAGTGTGATCTACTCCGGGGAGCCACCCCGGACCACCCCACTTACACCGCTGTCTCCCCCGGCTATCTCATGCCAGCTCATTTTCTTCCTACACCAAACACTGACATCTGATGTGTGTCCACCCACTAGAATGTCAGCTCCAAGAGGGCAGGATATTAGTGGTCTCCTTCATTCTCTGGCTGGGCACATTTCTCGAATGAATACGTTTATTTCAATATATATTTGTTGAATAAATGCATGAATGAATGAATGAATACATGAATGGCAACATATTGTCACTCTAGTGACATTTCCTAGATGGTTTGGTACCATTTCCCTCTGTCGTCAGTGTGGTTCAACTTTAATGTTAATTGTGATGTGGTTTTTTTATGATCTGAGAAGTTGTCTCCAGACTATCTACATACTCTCTAGGTAGTGTCTACATGTCCAGAGTAAAGTAGAAGAATGAGTGCTACACTCAGTTGAAAAAATTGAGATTAGGCAACAGAAGTAGTAAGTCCTTGATTTTTGAATTTTTTCTCTCTGAATTTGTACAGACATCTGCATTTAGCCTTGGAGAAGGAAATGGCAACCCACTCCAGTATTCTTGCCTGGAAAATCCCGTGGAGGGAGGGCCCTGGTAAGGTACATTTCATGGGGTTGCAAAGAGTTGGACACGACTGAGTGACTTTTTTTTTTTTTCCCTGCATTTAGCCTAAAGAAATTATACATGTTACAGGCAACCTATCTTATGTAACAGAGGTGTGTGAGAGAATAATCTGTTACCCTAGTTAGCTATTAGCCCAACAGCAGTCACTCCTGGGGGCTTCTCTGGTGGCGCAGTGGTAAAGAATCTGCCTGCATTGCAGGAGATGCAGGTTCGATCCCTGGGTCAGGAAGATCCCCTGGTGAAGAAAATGGCTACGCATTCCAGTATTCTTGCCTGGGAAATCCCATGGACAGAGGAACCTGATGGGATATAGTCCAGAGGGTCACAAAAGAGTCAAATACAACTGAATGACAACAAAGACAACAACACCGTTCACCCCTGGAGTCCAGGTGTTGTATTAAGAGTTGTAGCCTCTTAATGGCTCTTAATGGCTCCAGGTGTTGTATTAAGAGTTGTAGCCTCTTAATGGCTCTTAATGGCTCCAGGTGTTGTATTAAGAGTTGTAGCCTCTTAATGGCTCTCAGCACCGTGGTGAGAAGCATGTCCCAAACTGAGCTCATTGTCCCTGAACACTTTCTCCCCAGCCCCCAAGCCTTCCCAGTCTCAGTGATGCAACCTACTTCGTTCCTTAAGCCAGGTACCGAGTAGGAGAGGGGTCACACTAAACTCCTCTCTTTCCCTTCAGATCCCAAGATAAAGAAGTCCTGTTGAGACCACTTCTTGCTTATCTCTGCAGCTCCATCTTTGTAGGTAACTCATACCCTCCTCCCCACTGCCAACCCCGTGGCCATACTAAACGATGGTCACATCCGTAGTGCACCATGCTGTTTCACATTTCTACGCCTTTGCTCCTACTCTGTGTAGAATGTCTTCTCCCTTGGCTTACCTCTCAACATCCACTCCATTTTCAGTACTCAGATTAAGTGTCTTTTTTCCATTGAAACCCTTTCCTCTTCCTTCCCACCAGCAGAATTAGCCCCTCCTATGTGTGGGCATCTGGTTTGCTTGATACACACTTAATTCATCTTTTCCCGTAGTGCCTAGCATACCGCCTTGTTCCAAGTCCTCCATGCCCAGTCCCTGAATGAACACTGAGACCTACAGGAAAGTTGGCTTGCTTTCCCCTGCAGCTAAATCTATAGCATGGTGAGATGTCTGACATTGTGTCCTCGAAGTCTGTATGGTTGAGAAGGAGGAAAGCCTGGGGTTTAGAAATCCACAGTGGATGCTCCACAGAGTGTGTCATGGATAATCTTGACATGAATAATTGATAGTTGACTGTAGCGTCATCAATTAGTAATGGAGGTCAGTCTTGTTTCATGAGAATGTAACTTCCTGGAAGTACCGCTTTTGTTTATTTATGTCCTAATTTTTTTAAAAAGTACCATGTCAAAAATGGTGTGGTATCCAAAAAGTTGAAAATCAATTAATCAAGTATATCAGGTTCCAGAGTGACCAAAGGAGAGGCTGATATTCAGGAAACCCATTTGCTCTCATTAATAAAACAATCTTATCCATATTAAAGTAACAGTAGATGGAGGATAGGAGAAGGATCTATTAGCGTGGTCCAGCTGGGGGCCTCTAAGATCATTCCTTCCTTCACGGAGCTCATGAATAATAAAATAAATCGGTGTGGCACCAGGGAATAAGCTGTAAAGTGTCACAAAATGCCAGGAACAAAATCCATCCAAAGTGCTCTTTTTCTTCCTGAGGAAAAACCTAAAAGAACTTTTCTGATTACCTGACAGTCCATTTAATCCCCAGGAAACATTCCTTTGTTATAGTTTCAAGGAGAATTACTTGAAATAATCCTTTGTACAATGTGCCTGGTTCTATTTTAGTTTTAAATCGTGTCCCCTTTCTTTTTGAATTTGTTAAAAAAAAAAAAAAAAGACATCTAATCAATGCCCAAGTGGAAGTGGTATGGCCAAGTGTGAGTCTCTTTCTCTCCTGGATGAAGTTACCTTTTGTGTCGAGGCCCTTTTAAAAGAGACTTAAAAGACTTCAGGAGCTGAGAAAGAATAATAAAAAAAATCTTGAATGTTATAATTAAACTGTACAGACTTAAGCATCTCTCTTGAGTATTATTGAGGAGGAGCATGCCTTTTGACCAGCTTGCTCCATGTACGGATGCTCACAGTGACCCAGATTTTAAGGGACTTGGGCATTTCTTGGATAAGTACCTATGAGAATTTGTCTATAGCATGTGGTCAAGGCAGGAGGAGAGGGAGCACAGCCCTGCCAATAGTCAGGCCTGTTCTACTGATTAGCAGTTGAAAAGTGGGATAAAAAAGAAAAGGAAAGGGAAGGAAAGGAGTCTTACAGATATCCTGTACGCCTTTTAGGCTTCCCCATAATTTGGCTTGGAAATGCATCAAAGCAAAAGAATAAAGAGGGAAAAACATCAGGGAGATTTTAATTTAGGAAATAAGGCAACATTTAAGCTCACACACGTGGACTCTGTTTGGGAGACAAAATCAAGACTCTTTGGGTGAGCTTTCCAGTGCCCCCCCACCTACTTCAATTCTAGAGTACCATGAATGGGAATTTATTCCTCGTAAGAATCTCACTATCCTGAGTTATCCTGTGTTTTTCTGATTTAAACATTTTCTTCTCTCTCTCAGGTTCCTCCTTCCTCTTTCCATTCTCCAAGGCAGAGGTGGGGGAACGTGTATAATTCCTGGTTCAATTCTAGCATTTCTGAAACCCATCCCATCCAATGACTCCATCCAAATTCAAAATGCAAAATTAATGATTAGTTAACATGGGTGCAATCACTCAGTTCACAGCTCAGGAACCTTATTTATTTATTTATATTTTGTCTTCCAAACTTGTATTGCTTTCTTCTTCCTCTAGAGACAGAGTTTCTTTTTGATCTCTAACTAGTAACATAAGGTTAAACCTCAGAGTGATTTCTTTTTTTTTTGCAAGGATGAAAACTGTCCTGATAGTTTTGAGGTAGCTAGTTGCAAGGAAGGTTAATGAAAAAATTAAGGTAGAAATTTTGTTCACTCTTTCACCTGGTGAGGGGTTTTCAAATTTTTCTTACAGTTCTTTTTCCTTTTACTTAATTTTAGGGGAAAATGGTAGATTATAAGAATGCATTTTAAAACAAATGTTTAGTTAAAAATAATATCCAATTTGGCCTTAACTAGAGCATGGCAGAAATAAAAAAAGGCAGTTAATGTGGGATGAAGTAAATGCTCATGTCAAGTTGCCAGCACATTATCTTCGTGTCTTTTACAAGAAGGGCTTCACTTGCAGAAATGGCTCTTGACAAAGTTAAGTGGTCCTATATATTGTTGGGGAAATTGCCCTTATTTTGTGTGCTTCTTGTTCCAGTAATGGAACCCATGAGCAGTAGATAATTGTAGCGGCCTCATCTATCAAATAATATTAGAAGTCAACAGCTATAATCTGAGCCACTTGCTTTACACAGCTTTTCTCTGTATTTTCTGCTCAAATTGTCAGTTGTTACCTGTAAGTGTCCCCATTCCCTGTGGTTGAGAGAAGCAAAAAGATTTAAGTAAATCAGGAGGTGAGCTGTGTGCAAGCTCGGGCCCAAGCCCTGTAGCCAGCGTGCCGCAGCAGATGATAACAGCGCCCTGAAGAGGGAGAAATCATGGTTCTTTGTGCCACATTCTATGTCACTATTACTGGTGCAGAGGCTAGGAGGAAGGGGGCTTTTAGAGATAGTCTGGGCAGTTAAAAGCTGAGTTTAAGGGGGTCAGAAAGGAACCTCTCATTACTGGAGAGTAAATCCATGTAGCATTTCAGCATTCTGACCTACTTTTGTTCATCTCTCACATGCCTGTGCTAAAAGCGAAGTTACTCGAAAATAGAGTTGTGCAAGCTTGGGGGTAGATACTTAGATGGTTAATAGATTATTCCATAAACTCATTTGTGGGTGTAAAATACTTCATTATAGAAAGGAAAATGTTAGTTTTGCAGGAATAGTCATTATAAACATCTTTGGTTTGCTTCCTCTATCAATGAAAAGTCAGAAAAATACCAAAGCAATCAAGTAAAATTATGAATGTACTTCACTTGATGGCAGACAGTTTTTATGCATATAAACTACTGTTATATACATATCTAAATTATAGGGCTTATATAAAAAATAATAGTATATATAAAAAGAATAGTATATATAAATAATAGTATGTATATAATAGTATGTATATATATATATATATATATATATATACACACACACACATATATACAGTAAGATCACATTGTGTCTATCATGTATCCAGCTTAATGTATAATAAGCATATTCTATATTCATAAGTATTTACTTACTACATCATATTTGACGTCTGCATTATATTCCATTCCATGTATTCCTTATTATTGGACACTTTGGATATTTTCAGAGCTTCACTATTATAAACAATGAATATCCTTATAGCTAAAACTTATCAACATCTATGATAATTTCTTTAAGTGAAATTATTAGAATTTTATTAGAAGGATTTCTAATAAAGGAGAAGGAAATGGCAAGCACTTCAGTATTCTTGCCTGGAGAATCGCAGGGACTGAGGAGCCTGGTGGGCTACAGTCCATGGGGTTGCAAAAGTCGGACACGACTTAGTGACTAAACCATCATAGAAGGATTTCTAGAAGGACAACGGGTTAAACAGTTTGTACAAAAGAAGGCAGACCAGTTTCTATTATTACGAGCAGTATGTGAAGGATCCTGATGTGCCTTTTTCCTCAGTATTGATGATGTACAAGGCATCATGGATGGTTCTCATGGTGAGAGGTAGTCAGTGGAAGAGGGGTGCTTGGGTGCTGTGAGGTGGTGGCATCATGGATTAGGGACAGTCCAGCTGAACCACTCCGAGATGGAGGGTCTTGAGCAGGGAGCGGGGCACCTGAATTTGGGGAGTGATATGTCAGAGGCACGAAGGTAGCATTTAGGCACAGATAAGCAGACTGACCCCATCAGTGACTGGCAGAAGCGCCTGCCTGGTTGGTGGGCCCTGCTGTTTTGGGGCCAACAACACCTCCCTTCTCTGAACTCCCACAAAGTTTAATTGTATCATCCACTTTAATATGGAAAAGCTGCCTATTCCCTCATATTGTTCTGTCATTGGATCGTTGTTATCTTTGCTTTTCTGATGGGACTGGAAAGTCTTTGGAGGCAAGTGCCCGTTGTGGTCGAAGCAGAGAGGGTCTGAAAGCTGCCCCATGCTCCACACTATCCTTTCTGCCCCCTGAAAGTTAATAGTTCTCCGTGTACCATTTTCTTTCTTTTACATATGATTTTGTTTGAGAGAAAGTTCTGGGATTATTAGGGCTTCCCAGGTGGTGCTAGTGGTAAAGAACCTACCTGCAAGTGCAGGAGATGTAAGAGATGTGGGTTTGATTCCTGGGTCAGGAAGACCCCCTGGAGGAGAGCATGGCAGCCACACTAGTATTCTCAGCTGGAGAACCCCCATGGACAGAGGAGCCTGGTGGGCTGCAGTCCATGGGGGTCACACTGAGTTGGACACTACTGAAATGACTTAGCAGCAGCAGCAGGTGTTATTAAATGTACACCCTCCTTTTTTTCAAACCACTGGGTTGATTTAAAGATTTAACCCAAATAATCAAACCAGTGATTCAGTTCTCTATTTTTCGTGGCATTATTATTTAGGGGCATTTCTTTGACCATCAGTTTCCCAGCTTGGCTACTATGTCTCCGAATCACCAAGTGTTCAGTTGTAGGTTTGTCCATTCAGCTGTTACTGTAGGTACTCAGAAAATAAGAATGGGGAAATTACATTTTATGCAGCCTTTTTCTAGTATAGGGCAGGGGGTTCGAGGGATAGATGGTAGTTTACCCTCAAGTACTAATCTTTCCGGGCTTCCCCCAGTGGCTCAATGGTAAAGGATCCGTCTGTAACACAGGAGACGCAGGAGATGTGGGTTCGATCCCTGGGTGCGGAAGGTTCCCTGGTGGAGGGCATGGCAACCCACTCCAATATTCTTGCCTGGAGAATCCCATGAACAGAGGAGCCTAGAGGGCTGGAGTCCATGGGGTCACAAAGAATCAGACACGACTGAAGCGACTGAGCATATACGCATGCACTGATCTTCCTAGAGCTTCTTGTGCTGGAATTCACAACAATCAGGTGTAAAATCAGGTATAAAGAACCAGTGGTAGCTCACTGTGAAGCTCAGTGGAGAGATCTTTGCTTGAACAGGAATACTCAGTGCTGCAGACCGTGGTCTAGCAGCAGCTGTTCTTCTCAGCCTTTGCTGTAGGATCATCTTTGCAGCTGGTGGAGACACTGGGAGTATTTCTATTTCGACTGCTGACTAACATCCCAGGGCCAGGGCCACGCTCACTTCCTATCAAGAGCCAGTATTTTAGCCCTGATACCCTATTGTTGTTGTTCAGTCGCTCAGTCGTGTCCGACTGTTTGTGAATCCACGTTCTGCAGTGTGCCAGGCTCCCCTGTCCTTCACCATCTCCCAGAGCTTTCTCAAACTCATGTGCATTGAGTTGGTGATGCCATCCAGCCATCTCATCCTCTGTGGTCCCCTTCTCCTCCTGCCCTCAATCTTTTCCAGCATCAGGGTCTTTTCTAATGAGTCGGCTCTTTGCATCAGGTGGCCAAAGTATTGGAGCTTCAGCTTTAGCATCAGTCCTTCCAGTGAATAGTCAGGGTTGATTTCCTTTAGGATGGACTGGTTGGATCTCTTTGCTGTCCAAGGAATTCCCAAGAGTCTTCTCCAGCACCAAGAGCCAATATTTTAGTTCCAGTGCCCTGAGACACAGTCATTTGCATTCCTAACATTGATCATTTCCATATACTCTACAGTATTTCAACAAAATGTTCACATAGTGCAACGGTGGTTCATGACACAAACCAAGAAAAAAAGGTGCTAATTGATACAAATGTGTGACAGAGAATTACCAGTTGCCATTAGAAATATGCCATGTGACTTTTCACTAATGCATGCTGCCTAAAGGAAAAAAAAAGCAGTCAAAATTCCAAATGGTGCCGTCACGATTGAAGTTGCAGCAGTACTGGTGGGTGATAGAATGTGATCTTGAGATGCAAAGCTGTGGGTGGCTGACCTGGAATTTGAAAAGATCCTCGGATACTTGAAATCATTTCAAGGTTAAATGGAAAATGTGAGTGAGGACTATCTGAATCCTCCTTTACCTGGATAATGTACAAAGAAATATGAAGTGGAGAATAAACCTGTTCACGAATGTGTCACTGTTAGAGAATCACTCTCCTGAATGCGTTCAAATTGCTGGAGAGCAGTTTGACCGTGTGCTTCTTTAAGTAAGCTGCTATGGATTTGAATACTGTAATTTTGTAATAAATAGAGATTATTGAGGGCTGACCTTCTTTTGAAGTACTTATGTCCATTTAACAGTCTCTAAGAAATTCGGTATAAGGTTAAATTCATACATACACTGAAAATAAAGATAGAAACTGTTTAGTCAGGGACTCCTCCAACATCTGTTATTACATTCTCACAACAACACTTTGAGGTACTTACAATTAATCTCACTTTACAGATGAATAAACAGAGGCCCAGAAAGGTTAAATGGAAAAGCTAATAAGTGGTAGAGGCACAGGTAGATTTGATCTCCAAGGCAATGTGCTCAGCCACTCAGCTACACCGAATACTTGGCTAGAACTCTTTTCATGTTTCTGAAAAGAAACTTATCTGACCTGTAGGGCTTAAAAATGACTGTGTTGATTACAAGATAGCAATATTTAATTCCACTCATTTTCATTCCTTTAAAGGAAAAACAAAATCATCCATTTGCGGCTGATTGCTTTGCCCTTTGTGCATCTGTTTTGTGTGTGAAGGTTTATAGCATTATATTGACTTTCTTCATTATCTAAATTTTATGCACCTAATGATACTTATTAGTATGCCTAGTGACCTCCTTTAAAATTTTTGCAATAAGGATGCACCCCAAACAATTCGTCCAAACAGCTTTTCATTGGTAAAATGCCTTCAGTGACCAAGCTGAAGCCACATATACTCATTTATGTGAGTGCTATTCTTGCAATTACTGTTGGAATGACAGTTTCTCTGAGGTATTTGAATGATGCAACTTGTTCAAGTTTAATGCCATCTATTATGAACTCTGCTGCATGCTGTTAATAGCTGGAAGGCATTGATTTTGTTTTCTGCTCTCTTATCTCAAGCCCATACATTTTGCTTGCGTTATTGACTGTTCTGATCATTTCATGCACCATGTCTTTAGAAGAGGTATAAATCAATGTCAGCCATGAAACTTAAGTTGTTTATTAGGCTGCCATGTAGGTTTACACCTTCATGAAAATCATCTAATGTGGTTGGTGTCAGATGTTTCAAACAATTGTTGGCCAGTCTGATGAAAGAGGACAGCCTTGGAACATGTCACCCCTAGAGTAGGAAAGTTCATTTAGTTATTTATTTGGGTCACATGTTATACTTGACTGGATGCACTTTTTAATGATGTTAATTAACTTCTTCAGGGTGCTAAATTAGTTTAGAACTGCTATGATTATAGCATGACATAAATTGGACTCTCTATTCTAAGAGATGCATTTGAGTTTTGCAGAGCAAAAGGATATTTTGTACTGAATTAGTGCAAATGAAACCACATTGCTTACATTTGAGTATACTTGATAGAAGACCCATACAGACTTCAGATCAATTTCACACTTAAATCAGAGTCAGAAAACAAGTGCAAGAGCCTGAAAGCCTGTCTATCATTTTATACAATTACTGAGTCCTTTATCCAGAATCCAAAGAGCATCGAATTGCACCTCTAATCCAATAAAAAGTGTTTTTCATAATTAAGGCAATTATGAAATGCCTTGCAAAATCCATTCTTAAGAATCAGCTTCTAAATGCTTCCTGTGCATAAAGCAAATTTTGGATTAGTTTAGACTTTATATTCTTCCTTAATTTTTATAGTGCTTTCGATTCATGTCTCTTGGTCCCTTGTTTAGGATTTTTCAGAGCATTTTTCAAATATGGAGTTCTTTTGGTATGGGAGGTGCAGAGTTGCACATGGCAGCATTACTCACACCGGTTTCTGGAACAGCTGTGAATCCAGTCGTACGAGGTGGCTGGTATTTCCACTCATGTGATGATTGATAGGTTTGGGAAAGTCTCCCTCAGCAATCAGTCATATGGCCCTGGCCAAGATCTCAAAACCCTCCCAACTGGTTAAAAATTAAATTCAGAAACATGGCCATAAGATTATCTTTAAGAATTTATTGCCTGGATATTTTTTGATTCAATTCATAACCAAAAATAAATACAAGGAAAGTTATTATTATTATTTGGTCACGACGTGTAGCTTGTGGGATCTTTGTTCCCTGCCCAGGGACTGAACCTGGGTCCTCAGCAGTGAGTCCTAACCATTGGAATGCCAGGGAATTCCCAGAAAATTTATTTTTAAAGTTATACATTTATGTGAGAGGCACCCTGTAGAGGTCTGAATTGTGCCCCCATAAAAATATGAACCTCAGAATGTAACTTATTGGAAAAAGAGTCTTTGCAGAGGTAAGGATCTTAAGGTGAGGTCATTCTGGGTTAGGGCAGGTTCTAAATCAAAAGATAAGTCCTGAGAATAAGAGAAGGAAATGGAAAGGGAGGGGAGGGAAGAGAAGAAGAAAAAGATGGGTGACAGAAACACAGAGAGATGAGGGCCATGTGGGGATGGGAGGCCGAGAGTGGAATTGTGCAGCTCCAAGCCAAGGAGAAGTCAATGGCACCCCATTCCAGTACTCTTGCCTGGAAAATCCCACAGATGGAGGAGCCTGGTAGGCTGCAGTCCATGGGGTCGCGAAGAGTCAGACAGGACTGAGCGACTTCACTTTCACTTTTCACTTTCATGCATTGGAGAAGGAAATGGCAACCCACTCCAGTGTTCTTGCCTGGAGAATCCCAGGGACAGGGGAGCCTGGTGGGCTGCCATCTATGGGGTCACACAGAGTCAGACACGACTGAAGCAACTTAGCAGCAGCAAGCCAAGGAACACAGGGGTTGCCAGCTGCCAGCAGAAGCTAGGAGGAAGGCAGGAAGGGGTTTCTCAGACAGAGCCTCAAGAGGGACCCAACCCTCTGACATCCTGATTTTGGACTTTTGGCCTCTAGAGCTTTGGGAAAATAAATTTCTGTTGTTTTAAGCTGCTGAGTTTGCAGTACCTTGTGATGGTGGCCCCAGGCCTCCAAAACATGCCCCAGCCACTTCTGTCTGATATGCAGGTGTTACCTGCTTCCTCCTTCCCATTCAGGAGTGTGCTCACCGTGCCCTGCACCAGTGTGCCCTCTGTTCCCGCCTCTGCCTGGTGAGGGCCCCCATGCTTCCAAGGCCAGTTCATCATCCCCTCAACCACTTGGTTCTGATACTCCCTCTTCTCTAAATGCCCACAGCCAGCGTGTCTATATCCAGAGCAGTGCTGCCCACGCCCGCCTTGTATTATGTTGTACGTATATGCTTCCTCCCTTATTGTTTGGAAACATGCCTTGTTCAGCTTTAAATATGCTAGAATGCTTAGCACAGACCTTCATCTATAGTCGGGCTTCAAAATATGTTGAATCTAGTTGCATGGCATCATTTGCCATGAGACAAATTCTGTTTTTGTTTCACAATTTGGGTATGAAATTGTGTATGCAGAAAAAATTGAAGCCATGGGAGAAGTAATTTCAACAAAGCCAAAATTCGATGATTCTAAAAGCAAGCGTGAGAGAGCTGCTTATATTTCAATATGTTTTTGAATGAAAATATGTTGTTCAACGGATAATTCCAAGTCCAAATATTTTCCTGGGGAATATGATGTAGAATCATACTTACAGTTGGGGATACTTAATTCACTGTGTTAATGAGTATGCATTTGACTTCTCTATTTTTAGTCGTATTAGTCACTCAAATATTCTTCTGAAATATATTATCCTTGCATAATAAAAATGCTGTTCAAAAAGTCTTCATTCAGGACTTTAAAAACACCTTATTCACATCTAGTCAATTTCTGATCGTTTTGTTTAGCAATTTATTTTTATACTTTGGAAGTATAGCTTCTTTTTAAAAAAATGTATTATTTTTTGGCTTTGCTCTATCTTTGTTGCTGCACAGGCTTTTCTCTAGTCGCAGTGAGTGGGGGCCATTCTCCAGTTGTGGTGGGCGGCTTCTCACTGTGGTGTCTCTTGTTGCAGAGCGTGGGCTCTGGAGCACAGGCTCAGTAGTTGTGGTGCATGGATTTAGTTGCTCTGTGGCATGTGGGATCCTCTTGGATCAGGGATTGAACCCATGACTCCTGCATTGGCAGGCACATTCTTAGCCGTTGACCCATCAGGGAAGCCCTTGTTTGGCAATTTAAACAAGATAATGTATTGGAAAGTACTTTCAGAGCTGCTACATGCAACACACATTAATTATGAAATTTGAAAAGTAGTTTGTGAGTCTGAACTGCCAAATTTAAGTCAGTGGTTGACGACCTTTAACCTTGGTGCAAAGCCTCTTTTTTTTCCCATCTCTATTTGGCACATGCTTTCTGGATTTAAGCCCTTTCTTACCATGCCTGTGTGTAGGTAGTCTTGCTGCTGCTCCCTCTTGATGCCAGGTTTTGGTGGGGAGGACCATGCTTAGATGGATCTTCCCAACCCAGGGATCGAACCCATGTCTCCCACATTGCAGGTGGATTTTTTACCAGCTGAGCCACTAGGGAAGCCCAAGAATACTGGAGTGGGTAGCCTATCCCTTCTCCAGCAGATCTTCCCCACCCAGGAACTGAACCAGGGTCTCCTGCATTGCAGGCAGATTCTTTACCAGCTGAGCTATCAGGGAAGACTTAGATGGAATAAGCAAGGTTTCTGGCTTGAGGAAGATTTACATATGAATGCTGGGTCACATTTTAGCTAATTGTACGTCTGTCACCAAATCATTTAGCTCAGCTGAGCCACAATTTTACCATCTGTAAGCATGATTAATAGTATCTACATCATAGCACTGTCATGAGGGTTAAATTGGGTAAAATAATATCTGTAAAGTGTTTAGACTTGGTCTTGGCATATTCAGGGTGCTCAGCAAATAAATTGTAGTCATGATTTTGTTGTGGATGATCAAGAATTAAACCCTCTGAATTTATTTAATTCATTCAACAAATATGTATTGTTGTAGGCTTTGAGAATACAACAGAGATGAGACACGGTGTCTGCCTTTTCAGATGGGAGCCAGATATTTAAATAGGTTGAAGGAAGTCTGAGAGAGAATCTGAACAGTATAATGGACACATGTTATAACCCATCCCATTCAACTCAACTCTTTCTGGTTCAGTTCAGTTTAATTGCTCAGTCATGTCCAACTCTTTGCAACCCCATGGACTGCAGCACGCCAGGCCTCCCTGTCCTTCGCCAACTCCTGGAGTTTACTCAAACTTGTGTTCATTGAGTCGGTGATCCCATCCAACCATCTCATCCTCTATCATCCCCTCTCCGCCTGCCCTCAATCTTTCCCAGCATCAGGGTCTTTTCCAATGAGTCAGCTCTTTGCATCAGGTGGCCAAAGTATTGGAGTTTCAGCTTCAACATCAGTCCTTCCAATAAACACCCAGGACTGATCTCCTTTAGAATGGACTGGTTGGATCTCCTTGCAGTCATAGCGAAATGTCCATACCTCTTTTTCTCCTTTCTGTCCCCAAATTCAATTAAAATGGCTGGAAAGGAGTAAAAATAGGTAAACCCACAAACACAAAGGAAGATGAATGGAGACACCAGCAAATGAAAGAAGCCTAGAGCTGCAGCTGAATGAGCAGCATAGAGGGAAGAAACAATCCCAGGTGCCCTCAAGAGGGAGACTGTGAGGAGCAAGCAACCCAGAACTTGAAGAGGAGGGACATATTGAGGCTTCACGATGGGACGGCAGGGAGCAGAGAGGCACCAGGCAGATACACTGTATATGCAGTGGTTGGATTCCTTGGGTCCCGCCCCATTCCATGCATCCAGTTGACAAACTCCACAGGCAGGGCGTGAGAGGTTTGTATTTTGGACAAGTGAAACCAGAGAGAATTAGAATTTACTGACAAGGAATATGGCTTCCTAGGTGGCGCTAGTGGTAAAACACGCCCCTGCCAGTGCAAGAGACGTAAGAGACGTGGGTTCTACCCCTGTGTTGGGAAGATGCTCTGGAGGAGGGCATGGCCACCCACTCCAGTATTCTTGCCTGGAGAATTCCATGCGCAGAGGAACTTGGTGGGCTGCAGTCCATAGGGTAGCAAAGAGTCAAACATGGCTGAAGAGGCTGAGCACAGCACAGCACAGCACAGGCATAGGGAAGGGCAAGGATGGAGTGGATAATTAAATACGAAGAATGAAGTGAGTGTCTGTACGTGACCTCTGGTTCCCTTCCCCTACTCTGTTATTAATACTAACGTGTTAGAAGTCAGACATGTCATCCTAACCTCCTCTGCCTCCACTCACTAAACACACACACATAAACCCTACTGGGCCAGAAGATAGACTCTTCTCTGGAGAAACAATATGACCATAGAGAAAAGACCTTTACATATTGACATTATGGTACTCTAATGAAAAGATTAGATTAATAGCCCGTCACACTGTAGTGAAAACTATCCAGTAAGCCCAATCCAGGCAACTAGAACTTCCACTTAGATTGTTGTAAATACAAGCAGACAACCAAGAATTTCTACTCATTGGAGGGAGATCTGTGAAATGAGAGAGACTAAAGCAAAGAGAAAAAAGGAACTTTAGAAGAAATTGAAGAAAACATCTAGAAAACTAAAATTAAGATTTAGTTCGGGAAATAGGGAGAGATACTGCATATATGAAGGAAGAATAGGACACTGGGGAAAAGGAGTAACCAGAAAGGATGAAATGCTATTGGAAATTAAAAATATGATAGGTGACATAAAATCCCAATAGAACGATTGGAAGATAAACTTGAATTCTCCTCCAAATAGAACAGAACAAAACACCAAAAAAACTAAGAGATGCAAAATAAGAGAAAAGATAAGAACTGGAAGATTGATCCCAGAGGTCTAACCTGTGACTAATGAGTTGAAAAAGCAGAGAAGAGTGAAAGTGTAGCTGAGAGAAGTATTAATGAACTAGCACTAGAAAATTTTCTACAACTGTAGAAATAAATAAATCTTTCAGTTGAAAAGGCCTATTGAGTATCCATCATAATGAATGAATAAAGAATGATTAGAGATGGCTCATTATGACATACCAGGATACAGGGGAAATAAGAAGTTTACAGAGTAAAAAAATGTATTGGGAATCAGAATGGCATTGCATTTCTTAACAGCAATACTGAATGCAAGACCTGCAAAATTTTGAGGGAAAATAATTATCAAACAGGATTCTGTCCCCAGCTAAACTATCTTGTCATGTGTGAAGGCAAAATAAAAGAATTTCCTGATGTAAAAGATTAACAGATATATGTGTCACATATATATATATATATATATATATATGTATGTATTTTATATATAGCATATATTTACACATATAGAGATTAAAAAAATTTTGACTATGTTGCATGGCATGCAGAATCTTAGTTCCCCAGCTAGGGATTGAATTCCTATTTTTATATTTGTATTCCTCCGGGTCCAAACCTTTTCCTTCTCTTTCCAAATATAACCCATGTGATATTATGTTAAGCATTCTCTTGCTTTTCCTTATCATTTTACTATATGTTTATATTTCCAAACAATATATCATCAGGAGGACAGGAGGCTCTGGGTGGAAGGGTGTTAGGAGGAAAAAAAATCACGATGGCTTATATGATAATTTTGAGCTTTTTGCAAATAATACTGAGGTGAATTTTTTAGATCTGATGAAATGTGAAAAAAAATTAATAGATGCTTCAGTTCAGTTCAGTTCCGTTGCTCAGTCGTGTCTGACTCTTTGCGACGCCATGAATCTCAGCACGCCAGGCCTCCCTGTCCATCACCATCTCCCGGAGTTCACTCAAAGTCACGTCCATCGAGTTGGTGATGCCATCCAGCCATCTCATCCTCTGTCATCCCCTTTTCCTCCTGCCCCCAATCCCTCCCAGCATCAGAGTCTTTTCCAGTGAGTCAAGTCTTCACATGAAGTGGCCAAAGTACTGGGGTTTCAGCTTTAGCATTCCTTCCAAAGAACACTCAGGGCTGATCTCCTTTAAAATGGACTGGTTGGATTTCCTTGCAGTCCAAGGGACTCTCAAGAGTCTTCTCCAACACCACAGTTCAAAAGCATCAATTCTTCAGCGCTCAGCCTTCTTCACAGTCCAACTCTCACATCCATACATGACCACTGGAAAAACCATAGCCTTGACTGAAAATTAATAGATGCTAAGCAAATGAAAAACAAGGAAACCACTAACTCCTGTCTCTCATTTTTCCTATTTGGGTATGAGTCGTTGGAGGGAAATGACGATGCGTTTCCACATCTGTCTGCCTGGTCCCTCACCTTTTGCGGACATTCAATACATGTGCATGAGTAGATAGAATGAAAATTGTTAATGAAGACATAGTCAAACCAACAGATAAACAAGCCTCCTTTATGTATCAATCTGCGTATGCAATTATTCCTATAATTTGGTGAAGCTTGTGTCTCCTGAAAAATGGTGATATTTTAGTTTATCAGACAACAAATACTTATGAGTTTATGATCTTACTCTTTTTTATTCAACCAGAAACTTACTGTCTTCTAAAAACTCAATCCACAATTGGGGTGTCTTGTTTCCTTGAGATCTTGGTGACTTCCCTGTGGCGCCTATTTTCTGAGTGCGTATCTGTGGGGACCTCACCAGGTCTCTGTTGAAGCTGGAGTCCTGTCCTTCATAGATGATTTAAACTTGCTTGAGCCAGATATTTGGAGGGCATGGCGAACGTGGGATCCTTTTAGAATAAGACTGCTGTTTTCCCAGAATGCCAGGTTGTTTTAACTTTGAAATCCAAGCTCACCTGAGGCAGGCTTCTTTGTGGTTAAAAATTTGCAGGGAAGATTTTTTTTCAGCTTTGAAGTTCAAGACATAATCTTCCTTGTGCTCTCCTAGAGAGCGGAGGATTTATGTTTGGTTTACCTGTGTTGAGCATGCAGCCCTTTGGCATTGTGTCTTTATGCGGGGTGTAGTGTGCACCTCCTGTTTATGTTCCATCTTAGGCTGTGTGTGCTGTTCCAGCACCGCTTGAGGCCTCGTAGACCAAGTTCAAGTCCATCTGGTTTGCCTATTGACATCAGTTTGAGAGGCAGTTTTGGGGCTCTGGTCTTCATTCAGAATCTGGCTGTGACCTGGATTTTTGCTTCTGAGAATTCCTTACTTTCTTATCAACTCACTGATGCAAGTTAGAAGACAGATTTTCTATTTCATTAAGTATTTTTAGTCGTTTGTAGCAAATAGTTTGGCTAGAGTATCTAGTTCACTATACTCCTGAAAATTTAAGGCAGTAGTACTCTTTTCAAGTATATCAATGGATATTCTTACAATATACCAATCAACAATTCATCCTTTATAGAGAATTGAACAAAAGAAAGGGAGACTAAATTGCAAGTCTAATTAAAAGTTCTGTGACTAAAAGGCTGATTGGACTCTGGCCAAGCCAAGTGACTAAGAGGAATTTAAATATCTCTCTGAATATTTAAAAAACAGAAAGGGAAACAAAACAGTACCTGCAGTCATTTATCTTGTTTGATGGAGTCCTCCTTTGCCTGAGGCAGGAGGCTGGAAAAGATGACCTCTTAATGCCCTTAGAGTTCTGTCATTTTATTACATTTGTGAGAAATAGAGCTAAACTTTCAGAACAGTTTTTCACTGTGAGTTTGTGAAGTGATATTATGAAACTGGTCTAGTTTCTATCTGTCAATTTCAACTTCCTGCAGTGAAATTTCCAGGTACTGAGTTTTACTCCACAGGACACAAATTTCTTTTTCTTGTGATTTGTCAGTTTTCTCAGGCTTTCCAAATCATATACAAAAATGTGTAAAGAACGGTTCCCTCTGTCTGTATCCATAGGGATTCCCTTTGACTTTTCCTAGATAAGATAGACGAAGCATCAGAAATAACGAAATCAATTTTCCATTAGTAGTTGGTAGTGTAGTAAATGCAAAGATTAAGGGAAGGGGAAATACTTTTAGTATTCAGAAAGATTTTGTCATTGTCGCGAGTCACCAGGGTCTTTTGTGAGCTGACTGACATAGAAATGTGCTCATCGGGGGTTATTCATTGATGTAAAATTTGATGTCTGATGCCTTGTTAGTCCCCCAAAATTTACCACTGTGTGAGACGGTGACTGTCTCTTTCAGCCCTGGCTTATTAGGACAAGCAATAGCCATTGTGATGATGGCATATTTTTCTCAGTAGATTCTTGACTCTATAGAGTTTTGATTTTAGAAAAAAAAAAAAAAATGCCATCACAGGCAACTTTCTTTCTTTTTTATCTTTCTTTGTTATGGCAGCCACATATTATTTTATAACTGAAAAAAATCCAGGAGAGTTAAAAAGAAAAGACAGTGCTAATTCAGACCTTGCTCTTGAGGGAAAGAGGAAGGCTAGACTGTGCATCCAGTGAGCCAACTTACAAGTTAGTTTGGCATTTTCTGTTTGTTTTATATAGTTTTCCCAGTGTAGGGGGAGGAGTCACTCTGGGCCTATTGAGCAATTTTACTTCAGTTCAGTTCAGTCGCTCAGTCGTGTCCGACTCTTTGCGACCCCATGAACTGCAGCATGCCAGGCCTCCCTGTCCATCACCAACTCCCGGAGTTCACTCAGACTCTTGTCCATCGAGTCCATGATGCGATCCAGCCATCTCATCCTCTGTCGTCCCCTTCTCCTCCTGACCCCAATCCTTCCCAGCATCAGGGTCTTTTCCAGTGAGTCAATTTTTCACATGAGGTGGCCAAAGTACTGGAGTTTCAGCTTTAGCATCATTCCTTCCCTTAAAAATTCCTGAATATGAGATGAGCAAGGTTAAATCACAGATGACTGAATCCTTAGGGAATCCGGCTGCCTTTCACTCTTTTCAGATATAGAATCTGAGCAGTTTAAAGAGCTGTGGTGAGCACACACACCACAGGGCTCCCCGTGGCTGTGGACAGCACTTGGCAGATGATCCTAAACTGATGCCATGGTCCTCCAGGCTGGCCCACGGGTCCCTAAGACTGCCCGCCTCATCTGTGAAACCTTTTGAATCCACATTCCTCCTTTGTGATTATTTGTTTTTACTTGCAGATGATGTGTAAGTATTGCTCCCACTGTTGTTCAGTCGCTCAGTTGTGTCCAACTCTTTGGACCCCATGGACCGTATGGCACACCGGGCTTCCCTGTCCCTCCCCACCTTCCAGAGCTTGCTCAAACTCATGTCCGCTGAGGTGGTGATGCCCTCCAACCATCTCATTGATACCTAGATGTTTTATCTATTGTAAGATATATACAGAAAATATAAATCACCATCAGATGAGGGAACAAAAGAAATGTAAAAGAGAACGTGTAGGGTGTCTTCCCAGCTCTACTGGATGGATGCCGTCCCCACCTTGCGTGCACCTACTTTGGAGGATGCCAAGAAAGGATACTTAAAGACCTGAAGATGATCAAAGAACAACTAACTTCTCATGTTAAAGAAGTGAACAGGGGATTTTCTGGGCAAGTGTGACCTGATGCTCCTCTTGACAGAGGAATATATGAATAGTATTTGTCTGCCTCTAGTTCTTTTGGCGGAGAAGGCAATGGCACCCCACTCCAGTACTCTTGCCTGGAAAATCCCATGGACGGAGGAGCCTGGTAGGCTGCAGTCCATGGAGTTGCTAAGAGTTGGACATGACTAAACGACTTCACTTTCACCCTTCTCTTTCATGCATTGGAGAAGGAAATGGCAACCCAATCCAGTCTTCTTGCCTGGAGAATCCCAGGGATGGGGGGGCCTGGTGGGCTGCCGTCTATGGGGTCGCACAGAGTCGGACACGACTGAAGCGACTTAGCAGCAGCAGCAGCTGCTTTTGGGTTTCCATGTCAGGTTGATAGCAAACAGTGTTAGAGAAGGGGGGAAATAATGAGATACCTAAATTATGATAAAAGGAAAATAAGAATCTCCCTAATTAATTTTGCTCATCTTTAGAGATCACAGGAAAGGAAATGAAAGGTGGCGGGAGCAGGCAGAGGGAAAATCTTGCAAATTCTTCAAATACGAATGAGATTCTGTGATAAACCCTCACTTTCGGGTAAGCATTTTAATGGATCCCTTAATTAGCTTTTCTGGAGAGCTCACTGATGATATGCTGGAATAATGATCCCCTGTGCTCCGAGTGTCTAGTCATTAGCTTGCAAGGTGACTGAACATACTAATACATTTGCCTTTTAGACACTTTAAGCCCATGTTCCTGTGATAAGGGTCTTGCCTTTTTTTGGCTCAACCATAGAAAGACGTAGGTGGGCTGGGTTCTCTCAGAAGGGCAAGGACACTGAGCCAGTCTCCATGTAACTCCAGGTCCTAAAAGGAGATTCTTGGGGCGGATCTTTCTGGAACTTTTCCCGTGCTGCCTGCCACTTCTGTACCAAAGCTTTGGCTCAGCATTTATAGGCATCCCCTAGATCTGGAATTCATTCTAGTTTAGAAAATTAATTACCTCTTGTCACCTTTATCTGCAGCATCTTTTTGAACATGCAGCTTTCATCTATGTGTATTTATGTTGTACTTCTAAATGCTGGATTAGTTTTCCATTTTATTTCTAAGGCATGCTTTCTACACTTCACGGTTGTAGATCAGACAAGGTGAGGAATAGGTTAGGCAAGGTGAGTGGGTGGAAACTGGGAAGGTGCTTCAGCTCCCAGCTGAGCCAGTGACTTGGCTTTGCACCAAGTCCGTAACAAACCGGGCTCGGATCACCTCTGACGGGCCCAGCCTGGTTTGGTTCCAGCATGTTAGTACATG
Source organism: Bos indicus x Bos taurus (assembly GCF_003369695.1). Classification (NCBI taxonomy): domain Eukaryota; kingdom Metazoa; phylum Chordata; class Mammalia; order Artiodactyla; family Bovidae; genus Bos; species Bos indicus x Bos taurus. The sequence continues at coordinate 93,436,052 of NC_040084.1, read as the reverse complement.
CTGGTGTGCGCAGCCTTTTGCATTGCATAACTTCTTCTTGTGCCCCTGGCTGAAAGCAGCTAAACTGCAGATAATTTATTCAGCATAAATTATTGCTAACCTTAGCTGGAATAACGCACGCTTTTGATCCTCTTTAGATATGGAGCCGATGGGGGATTGGCTGGCTACAAAGTTTTCCCTGTATCTTTCAGTTAAATCAAACTCCAGATCTTGAGGACATCTGATATTCCTCAAGGACATTAAATCTATAAAACTGGTGCCTGAATCATATGCTAAAAAAAATATAATTCACAGTTTGTTTTGTTAGTGTGAGCTATCAGTAACGTTTTAAACATCTAATTACATTTTTCACTTAATAATTCATTCCTGTATAATTAGAGACAAGTTATGCAACATGCCTAGGTTTTCAAATGTGGACATCTTCTTTAAGTGTTTTACACCAGTATCTACGAGATGAAACATAAGAACAAATGCATATTTTAAAAAATTAATGCTCAAGTTTTGTTTTGTTTTTGTCCTGGCACAGCCTCTCTCTAGGCAGTTTTGATGAGGTATGTTTTGAATGGTAATAAAAGTTCCAACCTGCCCAAACTACATATTCTTCACTAGGCAGTTTCAGGGAAATCTTCCCACTGTGCTTGCTTTTAACTTCCCTCCAGGTAGACACACTTTACCCAAAAAGTATGATTGTTTAGGTCAGCAAGCAACCTTATGAAGGGATTTTGCACACACCAGTCGAAAGTGTGTGTGTGTGTGTGTGTGTGTGTCCTATCAGAGTTCAGAATTCCTGGCCCAGCTCCTATGCTTCCACATTACACTCAACTCACATGGAAGCCTGGAAGCAAGTCACGCTGTCCGATTGGTGAATGTTGATCCTAATCATGTAGGGAAAATAATGTCTGGTTTTTAAATTGAAAACGTAGCACTTCAGTGTGGTAAGAACAATTCAAACACTGCCAAAGGGCATATAATGAAGACACGTAGATCTTCCCACCAGATCCCAATCTCTAGTTTTGTTCCACGGGTAACCACTCTCCCCACATTCTTGGGAATCCTTTCTGAAATAGTCAGTGCACATATCCGTTTTATATGTATGCTTCTTATTTTAAAAATACCCAAGGGGCATCCTATCTGTACTGTTTGGCTCCTTACTCATTTCACTTATCAATCTATCTCAGTGTGGTGCCCAATTGATCATGCATCCTTTCCACGTTTGCACAGCTGTCCACTCTTTAGATGAGTCATGCTTTATTTACTTATGTTAAATATTTATTTGTTTGGCTGCCTTGGGTCTTAGTTGTGGCACGTGGGATCTTTCACTGTGGCGCACAGACTCTCTAGTTGTGGTGCGCAGGCTCAGTAGTTGGGCTTAGCTGCTCTCCGGTATGTGGGATCTTAGTTCCCCAGCCAGGGATCAAACCCACATCCCTGGCATTGCAAGGCGGATTCTTAACCACTGGACCACCAGGGAAGTCCCAAGCCATACTTTCTAACTCATCCCTTATTGCTGGACATTTGGCTGCTATTACAAACAAGTCTGCATACATTTTTGGGATCTGATGTGAGTAGATCTGGGCTACCCTGGTGGCTCAGTGGTAAAGAATCTACCTGCAAATGCGGGAGATGCAGGAGACATGGGTTTGATCCCTGGGTGGGGAAGATCCCCAGGAGGAGGAAGTTGCAACTCACATCAGTCTTGTCTGGCAAATCCCATGGAGAGAAAAGCCTGGTGGGCTATAGTCCATGGGGTCACAAAGAGTCACATGCACATGAAAAGATCTAGAGCATGAGTTACTTGAAGCAGGTTTGTTTGGTCCAAGGGGATGTATAGCTTAATTTTCATAGATGTTGAAAAATTGCCTCTGCAAAATCACACAATATAAGATTGTAACAAAAGTAGACTCATTTCAAAGGAATACATCCAGACCCCAGTGTCTCCAAATCTCAGAGCAACGGCCACTGAGATGGGGAAGCCTGGGCAGGCAAACTTTCTGTCCTTCCTGTCAACCAGGTAGTATCCATGATTTACACTCCTGTAAAATGCTTCCCATGTATCATCTTCTTAAATCCTCAACACACACTCATGAAGCAGAGATTTTTATCCCATTATAAATCACTACATGATGCCAATATTTGGGATCAGTCAAAAATAAATGACAGCACGAACGTTTGACTTGTGCTTGCCCAGGATCTCTTTGTAATTGAAACCCTGCACATGGCTTACACAGAATATTCTAGGATCACTATGAAGTATAGGTAAATTCTGTCGTTCTGTGTCTCTGTAATACTGGCGATGAAATGACTTAAGAGCAGCACACTTGCATTTTAACGCTACTTGAGATCTTGATAGACACAAGCATGTTTAGCCCAAGCCATTTAGGTTATAGTTCAGGCTCAACGCAAATCTATGACCTATTCAACTCTCCTTTATTTCAAGATGGCAAAGTGTGCTTGACAAAGAAGAGCAAAATTCGTGATTAATTCCAACGTCTGTAAAAAGAATGCATCCAACAGCACGTCCTGTTTGTTTATTTGTTGAGGTATTAGGGACATTTTGTATTGAATTAAAATACTTGAATATTGAAAAGTCTTAAAGTGCACTATATAATGATGAATGGGAGAAAAATCCATTGTGCATGGATGTGTAACCCTTATCAGACGGGTAAGAAGACAGGAAATGTTGAATGGAAATATTTCACAACCTTGTAAAATCTTCTCCATGGGTGACCTCAGAGCACCCCTTCAGGGACATACAGGCATCCATGGCTTCCTGGCTTACCGTGGTAGTCATGTGAGTTACAGGCCGTGTCTGTTCATTACTGCTTTTATTTGCTATGTTCTTTTTTTGTGCCTGTGTGCATAAGGATGGCTGATCCTGTAAGCTTCTCACTAGTTAATGACCATCTAGCTGGCTTTGTTTCCTTCTAGTTAAGGAGAGTAGTCTTGGAAGGCAGAGCATGTGGATTTGAATCACGGCCAGTAATTATTTGTGTGTCTCTGGGCTTCAGTCTCCTCATCTGTAAAATGGGATCTTGATATTAACTGTCTCATAGGGTTGTAGTGAGAATTAAATGAATTCATCATGGAAATCTCTTAAAATAGTTCAAAGCCCATCATTTAAAGTAGGTCTTTACAAAGCTTCCTGTTACTATAACTAAGCCCCTTTCACATGAGAGCGCTGTAGTCAAGACTGAGAAGTAAATAAAAAATTTAAAATGAGAACGTCCTTGTCAGTTAGGGGCTCTCAGTCTAATTTGATAAGTATATACCACGTGCTAAGAGAGCATAAGGAAAGGAGAGATTATTGCTGAATGTGTGACTTCTTTTTAAAGATTTATTTTCTTAATTTATTTTATTTTTCAGTTTAGTTCAGTTGCTCAGTCATGTCCAATTCTTTGTGACCCCATGGACTGCAGCACACCAGGCTTCTCTATCCATCACTGCCTCCCAGAGCTTGCTCAAACTCATGTCCATGGAGTCGGTGATGCCATCCAACCATTTATTTATTTTTAACTGAAGGATTATTACACTATCGTATTGTTTCTGCCATACATCAACGTGGATCAGCCACAGGTATACTTATGTCCCCGCCTCTTTAGCTTCCCTCCCACCTCCCATCCCATCTCACCCCTTCTGGGTTGTCACAGATTACTAGTTTGAGCTCCCTGAGTCATACAGCCAATTCCCACTGGCTATCGATTTTACACATGGTAGTGTATATATTTCCATGCTACTCTCTCTATCCCTCTCCTTCCTATTCCCCCGCCCCATGTCCATAAGTCAGTTCTCTATGTCTGCATCTCCCCTGGCGTGGGTGGTTTCTTGGAGGAAGCTGGATTTACCCTAAATAGTAAGACTCATGTCTTTCATAGAAAAGAAGGATGTCCTAATAGAAGCAATTCCCTGAGCCCATGTAACTATTACATTTACCTAATATTTCTTGACTACCTATTATTATGTATTGGCAATGCATTAGGTGATGGTGATCTAGTTAGGTCCCTGCCTGCACAGAGCTTCTCACTGAGACAAACACAGTTTCTGAATGATGTGTTCATGCCTTCCTCAAGAAAGGAGGTCCAGGGAGAAGAGATACATGACATATTTGGTTTTGCATATTATCGTGTGTCACTTTGTGATACAATCATTGATATATATATGAAATGGAAACAGGATCACAGTTTGACATATAAAGCATATAAAGCAATGGAAATGATAATTTTCAGAAATAATTTCAAAGGAAATAGGAGAGACTAAAAATTTCAAATTTAAGTTTTTTAAAAGCAGATACCTTTTTAATATTGGAAAGGGTTTTAACCTAGGCTGATTTTGTATGTCCATAGCTCAAATCACCTTAGGAATGGTTTCTTTTAGGGCATGCTTTCCTTCTTCCATTTACATCATTCATTCACCAAATACTATTGGGTCTACTCTGTGATAGGTCTTGTGCTAGACAGGTGATGAGGAGCATCACTGAGACAAACAGAGTCCTTATCCTCATGAGGCTTGTATGTTCTTGGACTGAGTTAAAATGAAATGATCAAATAAAGAAACCACCACATGCAGTATGCTCAGAACTTACGTATCCTTCCTGAAATGAATCTGTTGGAATCTCAAAGGTTAGTATGGAGCATTTGGAATGAGCTGTGCTTTGTGTAAGGAGTGGGGTAAGACCTGTGGTTCATGTTGGCAGTGGGGTGTGACTGTTGGTTGGGTAACCTGTGGTTCCTGTGGGGAGTGTGTTGTGTACCCCCAAGGAAGGGGGAGGGGCATGGCAAGGAAAAGGGGTTTTCCTCCCCTCCAGACTGCTCACATCACTTTAAACTGCAGGATAACACAGGGTAGAAGAAGAAGGAGCTCAGATGGTAAAGAATCCACCTGCAATGCTAGAGACCTGGGTTCGATTCCTGGGTTAGGAAGATGCCCCTGGAGGAAGGCATGGCAACCCACTCTAGTATTCCTGCCTGAAGACTTCCCATGGACAGAGGAGCTGGGAGGTCTACAGTCCATGGGGTCACAAGAGTCAGACACGACTTTGTGACCTAAGCACATCAGCATCCTTGTTTAATGGTGCTTGATGAATTTCCTACCCAAAAGCCTTTGAGCCTGTTCCCAGGATTCTGGGCTACTATTTCTTTTTTTAAAAAAACTCTTTATTGATTTTATTACAGTGTTGCTTCTGTTTTATGCTTTGGTCCTTTGGCCTCCAGGCATATGAGATTTTAGCTCCCCAACCAGGGACTGAACCCACACCCCCTGTATTGGAAGGTGACGCCTTAACCACTGGACAGCCAGGGAAGTCCTGGTCACTGAGTATTTCTAAGGGGTGGTTGGAACTTCTTGCTACCTTTTAAAGAACTGGAAGTAGAGCCTGTCTGAGATGTTTGGTCCTGGGAAGCACTCTTAGTCCTAGAAGGTCTTAGAACTGGCTGGCATCAAAATTGTCCTTGATCCAGGGCCAAATGTGGTTTCTGCTGCTGGGTGTGAGCGCTCCCTAAACCTGCTTGTCTTGTGGTTAGGGAACTGTTTTCATATCTCAGATTTTACCGTCATTGTGGCTAATTGACATTAAAGGTATAAGACCCAGGTGGGCCTTCCACTGCCATGGGTAAAAATCAAGAGCCCCAAAATCAGGAGGAAACCTGCTTGTGAAGAAGTGGAAAATGTTTCCCACCAGGACAGAAGAATGATTTTTTGGGAGAAACTTATTTAAAGTTCTTTTGTATTCTTGGTGCTTTTCAAGGCAGAAATATATTTGTTTCCTTGGTTCAGTGAGTGCCTGTCCAACAACTACATCATTAAGTAAAAGCTAAATGCAAATTGAGTGGTGATGATGTTTCATATGTTGACCTCACGGCAATCCTGTATGATCAGCTCTCTGATCATATATGGGGGTGCCTTGGTCCCAGACATGCAGCAGAAGCCTCTGAAAATTTGCCTTCATAATAAAAAGTTTATGGTTGCTTACATTTGAAATAGAAACTGCAGGAATCCTGCAGGCTGCAGGAATCAGGCTCGGGCACGCCAGTGACCTATTTTGCAATGCCGAGCTCACATCCAAGACCCTCTCAGGAATTGTGAGTAATGTGTGTGAAGCAAGAGACTGAAAACATGAAACAATCCGAGAAATAATTTAAAGTTTCAGATAAATTATAACATAATTTGGTGTTTCTTTGAAGATGAAAGTCGTTAAAAGTCTTTATTGCAGTACATTGTGCTTTGTAAAGTTGTTTGAAAAAACAAGTCAAGGATTCTAGCTTTTTTGTCTGACTACCAGACCCTTATCAGACCCTGGGAAGTTGGTGGGCGGCTGGGGTAGGAACTCAGGCAGGGTGAGGTGGGGAATTCGGGCACCTGAGAGTGTGGCCTGGGTCATGAATTCTTGCTTCTGCTAACCTGATGGGTCTGTATTTGTGGTTGAAATAGTCTGAGAATTCCTGGGAAATACAGATGCGATAGTCCCATTGTGTGAATCCTGCCTGTCTGCTCAGAGTCAGTAAAGAAAGCTGCCTAAGATGTTATCAAGTAAATCCTGAGGGATAGGTTGGCTTAGTGGTCTTGTAGGTAAATAGGAAAGATAAGAGAGGCTGTAAAGCTATTTCCAGTGAGACACGTGGAGAAACTCCCAAGAGGGTTGAGGCCAGGCGTCCTGTCCTTCTCCACTTCAGGTCTAGGAGGTGCCCCTGGCTCTCACTCCAAGCCTTCTGCTAAAATGCATCTCTAATGCATGAATTGGCTCTTCTGGGTCAGATACATAGGGTGATAAAATCACCAAAATGCAAAACCAGCTTTGCTCAAATGAGATATTTTTTTGTCACACAGCAACTAAGCTTTGCACTAACAAGAAACACCAGGTGACAGCGAAAATGCTTTGCAGGTGGTTGTGAGAGCCCGCAGGGGAGCACACGTCTCATCCTCTCTCTAGTGCCTCAATTCATCCTTATACAGGTTTTTCTGCACATGTGTATCATGCCATTCTCCTGAGCTTGCAGGTTTTGTTGTTAAAAAATTGTTTAATACAGCAATGGAAACATGAATGAGTCCTTATAAAGAATTCCAGTGATGAGCAAAAAGGAAGGTCTTAAGTATTCAGGAGAAACTGAAAATAATGAAAAGTTTTAAAAGGTATAAGAATGAGAGACTAGGTGGTAGATCTGAAGGAGTCATCATCAGAGAGAATGCCAACAAGAGAGAGATTCACACATACACACACACGCACACACACACAAACACACACACACACAGAGGGTCACAGAGAGAGAGAAGTGAGAAGTGAGACCTGAGCCACGAACGCCGTGGACATCGTGGTGGCTGTGCTGCTTGTTAAGCTGTTGCTCTCGTTTCAGACCTGCTGTTTGTGCTCCGCTTTGTGAAGCAAGCCATATTTCTGCTTCGCCTTTTGGCAGCTGCTTCTTGTTGGGATCTGTCCATGGAGATGGAGGCTTGAACCTGGAGCAGCAGTTGGTTCCCGTTTCCAGTCTTTTCCTCCATTCCTGGACCCTGATCTGTTTACCAGCGCAGAGGTAGCAGTGCCAGCTGGCAGGTTCCTCCCAATCAGAGATCTGAGTTCGAGCTCTGTGGAGCCCCTCCTGTAAGTGCTTGAGGCATCACCACCAGTCAGGCACCACGATTTCCTCAAGGATGACCAACCATGCCCGTTTGCCTAGGACTCTCCTGGTTTTAGCCTGAAAAGTCTGTGTCTCAGAGAAACTTCTTCCCAGAAGTCTGGTTTGGTCATATGATGCTCCTCTTGGGTTCTGCTCCATTTCTCTACATTTTCCTTAGCCTCAAGGAGACCCTGATGCTGGGAAAGATTGAAGGCAGGAGGAGAAGGGGATGACAGAGGATGAGATGGTTGGATGGCATCACTGACTCAATGGACATGAGTTTAAGTAAGCTCCGGGAGTTGGTGATGGGCATGGAAGCCTGGTGTGCTGCAGTCCATGGGGTTGCAAAGAGTTGGACACGAATGAGCGATTGAACCGAACTGAGCAGTGGTGAGTGCTTCCTAAAATTGCCCAGATTTTCCCTTTGCCTTTTCAGTCATCCATTACCCACTTATGCAATCTCCTATATTAAATTCTCACTTCTAAGATAACTTGTGTGGTAGTTACCTAAGTGGGGTAGTTATTTAAATGATGCTTTAAATGGGGTTTAAAAGCACCTCCAGTGAACGGAAGATGATGACTTAATGCCAAATACAGCAAATTAGACGTTTTGTAATTAAAAGAGGAAACCAGCAAAAACCCACAAACCTGGATTTCTAATTTAAATCAATGTAGGAGAAAAAAATGTAGAATGATGAGCCATAAGTATCTACCTCTAATGTCACTGCATTTCATCCTAAAAATTCAGATGTCATTTCTTCCACCTCTTCTTTGTAATTCAGAAGTCATAGATTTCACATGCATACTTCCATGAAAAAAGAAAAATTCATGCTATTTGTTAAGGTAATCTGCCAAATCATGTTATTTTCTTTAAAGTATTAAGGACTTAAAATGTTTGGCATTTTAACAGTGCTATTTTTCTCCTTCTTCTTACTTTTCTACTTTATGGTATATTACTTAGAAAACAGAGAAAGTTTGGGGTGTCTAACCCAGCCCCATTGTTCCATAGGCCCATGTTTTCTTTTGGGGTCACCCGAGGAGGACCCTGAAATAAGACCTGAAGTGCAAGTCATTTAAATGAGAGGAGAAGGAAATGCTGGAAGGAAGTGGGGAGATGAGACAGGAGGAGAAGACAGCCAACAAAGGCATGTGAGGACAGTTTTAGTTGTGGCAGCTGGAACTTCATCCTTCTGAAGAAAATGAAGGAGCCAGTTCAGAACATGTGCTCCTGACTTATCCCACCTGAGGGGCAAGGGACCTGGGGTATTTATGCTCCGACTCCTGTTTGAAGGAGCCAGTTCAGAACATGTGCTCCTGACTTATCCCACCTGAGGGGCAAGGGAGCTGGGGTATTTATGCTCCGACTCCTGTTAGATATTGCTTAGAGTGGCTCCTGGGAATTCTTGATTTCCCAGCATCCCTAGTCTTCCACGTGGACAGGCAGAGAGGGCTTCAGAGGCCAGAGACCTCAGCCAAAGAAGATAGTCACGTGAGCAGGCTGTGATAAGTCTGGTCCACGTGCTATGAAGTGATGAGGGTACGAGGATGTGGCTGAATCACTAACAGCATCTGCTGTATTTTGTTATTTTTATTGCATGAAGTTCTGTAACATGAAGAGAGTTAGGAACACATATTCATTGATGTAGGAGAAATCACTGCCATTTGATTTGTCAACCTATAATCAGTTCCCAGGGCTTGGAACCTATCATTCTTGTGTTGAAGGATTCATTTCTGGTGGATGTTAGAGCATCCAGGGACATATTTTAAATTGGGAGCTAGAGAGTTCCAGAAAAACATCTACTTCTGCTTTATTGACTACGTCAAAGCCTTTCACTATGTGGATCACAACAAATTATGGAAAATTCTTCAAAAGATGGGATTACCAGACCACCTTACCTGCCTCCTGAGAAATCTGTATGCAGATCAAGAAGCAACAGTTAGAACTGGACATGGAACAACAGACTGGTTCCAAATTGGGAAAGAATATGTCAAGGCTGTATATTGTCACCCTGCTTATTTCACTTATATGCAGAGTACATCATGCGAAATCCTGGGCTGGATGAAGTACAAGCTGGAATCAAGATTGCTAGGAGAAATATCAATAACCGCAGATATGCAGATGACACCACCCTTATGGCAGAAAGTGAAGAACTAAAGAGCCTCTTGAAAGTGAAAGAGGAGAGTGAAAAAGTTGGCTTAAAACTCAACATTCAGAAAGCTGAGATCATGGCATCTGGTCCCATCACTTCATGGCAAATAGATGGGGAAACAATGGAAACAGTGAGTGATTTTATTTTATTTTTTTTGGCTCCAAAATCACTGCAGATGGTGACTGCAGCCATGAAATTGAAAGATGCTTGCTCCTTGGAAGAAAAGCTATGATCAACCTAAATAGCATATTAAAAAGCAGAGACATTACTTTGCTGACAAAGTTCTATCTAGTCAAAGCTATGGTTTTCCAGTAGTCATGTATGGCTGTGAGAATTGGACTATAAAGAAAGCTGAGCCCCAGAGAATTGATGCTTTTGAATTGCGGTGTTGGAGAAGACTCTTCAGCTTCCCTTGGTCTGCAAGGAGATTAAACCAGCCCATCCTAAAGGAAATTAGTCCTGAATATTCATTGGAAGGACTGATGCTGAAACTGGAACTCCAATACTTGGGCCACCTGATGCCAACTGACTCATTAGAAAAGACCCTGATGCTGGGAAAGATTGAAGGCAGGAGGAGAAGGGGACAATAGAGGGTAAGATGGTTGGATGGCATCACCGACTTGATGGGCATGAGTTTGAGAAAGCTCTGGTAGTTGGTGAAGGACAGGGAAGGTTGGTGTGCTGCAGGCCATGGGGTCACAAAGAGTTGGACACAACTGAGCGACTGAACTGACTGACTGATTGGAAATAGAACACTGGCTTTCCCAAGTTTATCTCTCAAAATTTCCAAATACTATGGAACAGTTGAAGTTTTAAAAGGGGCAAGGGAGTTCCAGGAAGTAGTGAGCAAAAAAGCATCTTACTCTCTTTGTTCAAATGGGGACTCAAGGAGAGAGGGAGGGGACGGAAATGGAAAAATTGGACATGGGAGAGGAGCAGGTGTTCCAGCCCAAATCAAGCTGGAGCAGGCGGAGTGGAATGGATCAGGAGGTGACCTGTGAGTCAGGAAACACACCGGTGAAGAACAGCCCATGTTTTCACTAAATATTAAATAACTGATTTAGAGAAGCTAAGAAGGCCATCTTCTGCCTTTGGGGAAGATAATGTGGTGGACATGGTGTACTAATTTACAGGTAAGAACAGGTGTCAGTAGGGATGAGGGAAGAGTCTTTGCCATGAGAGAACAGAGATTCACAGGAAGGCTGACATCCTTGGATCACCTCCCACTGTGCCAATTTCTATACCAGATTTTGTGGGCTCAGGGAGCATGATATGAAAGATATTTTGATGGAATCTCTGAAGTTTGGAAATGTACCAGAAGCACACCATCCAGCTTCTTCTCTGTTAGTAGTCACTCCTAAGGATTTAGTTTTTTTATAAGACCTAGCTATGGTTTTCTTTCAGTCTGAACTCAGCTGGGGACACTTTTTTTTTTTTTTTTAGAGAGAGTGCAGAGAGTTTATTTCATTTTTTAAAAATTAATTGATTAATTTTAATTGGAGGATAATTGCTTTACAATATTGATGATGTTTGACGTACATCGACATGAGTCAGTCACAGGGGGACACCTTTTATTCTTGTGTCCCTGGTTGGACTTCAGAGACTTAAGGAATCAGGTAGCTTACTTGTTCTCCAGGGAGGGCTTGGCATCATCACAAATTGATGACTTTGTTACGGCCTTTAGTATCCTCTAAATTTGCTCATCTGTCTCTCAGGTCAACAAAAACGAATACGATATCCTCTGTTCTCTGTGGAAAATCTAAGAGAAACTATTTGGGGGTATGTTTTGATGAAAACATTTATGAAAGTATTAGTTGCTCAGTCGAGTCCAGCTCTTTGTGACCCCATGCATTGTAGCTTGCCAGGCTCCTCCCTTCATGGGATTTTCCAGGCAAGAATATTGGAGTAAGTTGCCTTTCCCTTTTCCAGGGAATCTTCCCAACCCATGGATTGAATCCGGGTCTCCTGCATTGAAAGCAGATTATTTACCATCTGAGCCACGAGGCATAAGAGCATCTATTGCTGAGCAATAATTTTATTGATGAACTTTTCATAATGGAGGGAAAAAACTTTTCTTCCATGTTGCAGGCATTATCCGGACAGTGTGATCTGACTTGTTTCTTTCTGTTTATTATCTAGAGTTTCCATGTGACCAATTTCAGGTCTTTAGGTTTAAGCAGATTTTGTTTAACTATGTTAGATAAAATCCAAAAACAGTTATATAAAAAAAAAGGAACTGAATTTAAAATTTAGTACGATGCTGACAATGACTTAGGATGTATAAAGCTCAGCAAAAGAAAAGATGACAAAAGTCCCTTTTTCAGAGATGGAGCCCATTTGTTTGGAGTGTGTTACAATGTAATGGTATAAACATAAGCTTCGATTAGTAATGATCAGGAGCTGGAATAATTGGGCATAGGCTCATTTGAGCAGTTCCAATTCAGGACAGTTCTATTTGTATGGAATTATTTGCATTTATGTTTTTCCTGAGTTAAAAAAGAATACCCCTGGGTCTTGCTTAGAGCGTGGGGAATTAAACATACAGCTCTCATTAACAAGCCTGTGAATTGTACAGTCTGCTTCATTCCCTAAACACTTTGTGGAAAGTGCTCTGTCTGCCAGCGTGCTGGATACAACCGCGTTTTCCAGATTGGAAGGCTTAGCAGAGTGACATGGCACTGAGAAACAGGCCACATATGGGAGGTCTGTCACCCAAAAGGTGCCTTTGGAGCCAGACGTTTTCCTGGAAGAAGGCCAAACGAGGAAGATGGAGCAGGTGAGGGATGGCCGGTACTGGGATTTAGCTTCCCGTTGTGAGTTTTCTTTGAGGAAAACTTTCATGACTGACATAGGATCTCAGAATTCTTGGGTTCCCTTAGTGTGAGAACATGGGAGCTGAGAAGTGTCAGGAAAGGAGCTCTCTTGGCCACAAAGGCGATGTCATAATTAAGAGTATGGCCTTCAGCGTCAGATTTCCATACCTCATTTACCACCTGTTTGACCTTGGAGATGCTTTTTGTCCTCTCAACCTTTGCTTCCCACCGCTGCAAAATGAGTTTGGGGCTTCACAGGTGGCACTAGTGGTAAAGAATCTGCCTGCCAATGCAGGAGACACAGGAAATGCAGGTCGGGAAGATCCCCTGGAGCAGGAAATGGCAACCTGCTCCAGTATTCGTGCCTGGAAAATTCCATGGACAGAGGAGCCTGGCAGGCTACAGTCCATGGTGCCGCAGAGTCAGACACGACTGAGCGACTGAGCACACAAAATGAGTATAAAAATAATACTTACCTCATGGGGTTATGATGAAACATCCATGTAAGAAATGCCTAGTGCATAGTAATGACTCAAGAATTTTTTTTTTCACTCTTGGATCCCAGGGATCAATTCATTTCAGAAGCCATTTCATCAGCACTTGTGCTTGCTGCAAATCAATGGGCAGATTGCCTGGATTGGGCTTGAAGGCAATTTAATTCTGGTGTCTCTACTGTTTGCTTTGTCTTGCTCTGAATTCAGGCTGTGAAAGGTGAGTTGGCATCAGCAGCCCGCTGTTCCCACCTCCATCTGAATGCCAGTCTTCTCATCTATTGACACAAGAAGAAAGTAAATAAGGGAATGTCCTCGGAATTTTCTTTACACTAAACATGTAATTAGCCACTTACCCATGATGAGTAAAATTTAATTTCAGCTAAGTGAAAAGGAATGCTGATTAGATTTATTTTATTATCTGTTTACTTTCTGGGAAGAGGGCAGCTGGATTAAATATCTTCTTGAGCTGCACTGCTAAAGTCCTGCCGTGCTTACCAAAGAGATTTGTGAAAACTTGTAGGAACTGGACGTATAAATGCAAACGATGATTTTATGGGCATTTTCTTTCGTTTCATTTGTCAGAGTGATGGTAGGTCTGGCCATGAAGCTCCCATATGCCCAAATGCAGAGGGAAGAAGGGCAGGAGGAGGGTTGGGGGTCTGGGGGGAGGAGGCAGAGGCAAAGCTGTTCGGAGGGGTCTCTCCCTTCTGCTTTCTCAATTTCTCGCTTTCCAGTGACTTTGCTTCCCTTTGGCAGCTCAGAGCCCCAGCCTGGGCCACTTTCCTAGGCTGCCTCCACCCTAGGACTCCTGGCTGCTCCCCAGTCACTGCTCTTCCAGCCTTTAGTTTATCCAGACCCCGTTTACAAAGGGCCCAGCTCTCGACTAACAGCTTTAAGGAAATAAATAGAATAAATTCCTCTGAAGAGTTTCATAAGTGATAGCAACTTCGTGCATTTTCTTCCTAATGTGGTATTTTTATACAGTAGAAACTTAGCATGCATGTACGCATGCAAAAAATTTGAGGTGTCAGTGTTTTAATTTTAAAAAATGAATCAGAAATGGAATTTCAGAAGGCCCTTCTAATTGCCCTTCAAATCAGACCACAGACTCAGCTCCAGCCTTGCCTTTGCCTAAGAAGGGAGACAACTGTGGGGTGGGCTATGGAGCTGCTTGAAGGGGTCTCCCCTACCCGCCCCCATGGAGCTTAGGCCTAAAGGTTACTGGGAGACACACTTTGGCAGCATAAGGAAGAATTTTTATACCAATCTATTAGGACTATGTAGCTTTGTGAGGTAATGAGTTCCAAGTCTTTGGAAGCATTTAAGCAGAGCTTAGAAAGATACCTGAGAGAAACACTGTGGAGAGGATTCAGATGTCATGCATATCAGTCAAGGTGGAGCAGGGGCCCCAGAAGGACTCTAGGAAGTCTAGACTTAGAACCATAAAGAAGGCTGAGCCCCAAAGAACTGATGCTTTTCAGCTGTGGTGCTGGAGAAGACTCTTGAGAGTCCCTTGGACTGCAAGGAGATCAAATCAGTCAATCCTAAAGGAAATCAACCCTGAATATTCATTGGGAAGACTGATGCTGAAGCTCCAATACTTTGGACACCTGATGCGAAGAGCCGACTCATGAGAAAAGACCATGATGCTGGGAAAGACTGGGGGCAGGAGGAGAAGGGGCTGACAGAGGATGAGATGGTTGGATGGCATCACCAACTCAGTGGACATGAGTTTGAGCAAACTCTGAGAGATAGTGAAGGACAGGGAAACCCAGCGTGCTGCAGTCAATGGGGTCTCTAAGAGTCCGACACAACTGAGCGACTGAATAACAACAGTCTAGTCAGGGGGCATTTCATCCAGGTTATGTTGGCCAATAAGGCAATTGGAGACTAGAATGAAAAACAAGCATTACCCATAGGACTAGAGGGACAAAGGGAAAAGCTGGTGGTTTGAGGGCCCAGAAACTGGGCCACTCTGGCCAGTGTTGAAGCTGCTCTGGAGCTTCCCTGAGAGAGCTGGGGCCGTGGAGAGAGGTGTTGTTTGGGCTGGAACCTCAGAGTGGGGACCTCCTGCTGCCATAGAAAGTGAGGAGCAGTACCCTGACCTCTCCCTTCCTCCTGCTTTCCAGTGTCCAACCAGTGCTTCCCATTGGCCAAAGCCAGCTGGGAGCCTGTCGGCTGGGAACTTGGACCATGGTGAAGGCTGGGGCATGGGTCTGAGAGCCACCTCCCAGGTACAGGGGTCTTTGGACTAGATGAACTCTAAGCTTCCTTTCAAATGTAACAAACAAAAGCTGGTTGTTGTTTACTCGTTGAATTGTGTCCGACTCTTTGTGACCCCATGGACTGTAGCACCCCAGGCTCCCTGTCCTTCACTATCACCCGGAGTTTGCTCAGACTCATGTCCACTGAGTCGTGATGCCATCCAACCATCTCTTCCTCTTCCGCCCACTTCTCCTTTTGTCTTCAATCTTTCCCAGTGTCGGGGTCTTTTCCAATAAGTCATCTCTTCGCATCAGGTTGCCAAAGTACTGGAAGGTCAGCTTCAGCATCAGTCCTTCCAATGAATATTCAGGGTTGATTTCCTTTAGGATTGACTGGTTTGATCTCCCTGCCATCCAAGGACTCAACCCTCTTCAATTCTGTTTTAAGACACTCCCGCTTAGCAAGTATCAGTCAGTTCCTAGAAAAAGAGACCAGTGAACATCCAGAAATCTAGCCTATGAATTCCACCTCCCCTGTTTCAGGGACATTTATACATTGCTTATCATCTGGTGCCACATAAGCTACACTCGATAGGATATTCTCCTTTGATATTTTTTCAGGCCATGGTGAAAAGTTAGGGATTGTGGATGCCTTCTTTGTTCTTGTCTTTCTGGTTTCCTGGTCATAGAATTAGATTGAAAAGGTTTTTATCATTGCATTTTTTAAAATTCTTTGCTAAGTATTATTATTATTATTTTTTTACTTATAGAGGATTTGGGGGATGGCCATTACAATAGCACATTCTCAGTGCCCTCACTCAGCACTGCCACTACCATTCGGCCAGGTCCCTCCTTGGGGTCATGTTGGGTTGGTACTTGGGGGTGAATGGGAAGCATCTGTGGGGTGTCTGGGTCTCATTATGACCCTGTTAAGATGCCCTGGCCCCGCTCCTTCTCACAGTTTCACCTGTCTCCCTGAAACTGGGTGTCTGGGTGCTCTTTCTTAGCGGTACAGTCAGCCTGGCCTGGCTTTGCTACAGCCTGGCATGATGTTTTTTGTTTTTTTTTTGGTCTGGCAACCCACTGAAGATGAAAGCAGTTCTTCCCTTTCAAGTGGTGGCAGTGGGCAGGTTTTCAGAACTGGAGTGTGCTTTGCAGAGCTGCCATGAATCTGCCCATGGCTGTGGCTTTGAAAAGGAAGGCGTTTAACCTTGAAAGTCATCGAGAATGGAAATGGTGGGTGGGTGACCAGGCGTGCTGCTTACGGCCTCTCTCTCAGTTCAGCTCGTCTCCCCTGCTCCTGGGTCATGGAAGTTCAGGGTCAAGAGGTGAAGGTACAGAACTGGAGGTGACTGAGTTGAAGTCACATGGTTACCAAAAATGGGATGCCTTCCTAGGTTAGAGCATGAATGGGAGTTAGAAGCAGTGTTTGTCTTCTTCTGGAAAGAAGGCTTACTGCCCCAGACTTAGGGCACAGTACTGCCAGACACATGGAAGAGGCCCAGAAAACATTAAGCAGTGGGCTTTGTCACCTCCCCTAAAGGTACGGATTTTACTATTTCATAATGCGCCGTCACCTCCTGGCATGGTTGGGGCTGGATTTTGAATGTGTCACCCGGTGCAGTTAAATGTGAAGAGACGAAGCGGCGGGTGGCGTTCCTGTGCTTCTCTCGGCCCCGCCGCTGCAGCTTACTTTTTGAAAAGTGGAATGGAAATGGCTTGCTTGGACAAGTGATATGGTTATTAATAAATATTTCGATAGCACCATCCACTTTCCTAGGCCTGAGCCATAAGCAGAATTGTGCTAAAAGAACAAAGGGAACAGGATCTCCTTCCCTTGGGAGCAGAAAGCTCCCTGTGTCTGCAGTAGCCACCGGTCCGGATGGCTGCATTTTGACGGCGGTCTTCTGGGTTCCATTACTTAAACAGAGGATGTGCCTGTCGTCCACCTCTGGCGGGTCATGCGATGCTTCCTGCTGGGGCCGAGAGGGAAGGGAAGCTTGAAGTTAGGGGTCAGAGTTCCTGTCTCAAAAATACCCATTCCTTTTGGTTCAAACACTGAGTAAATGATATTGATGGTAGCTCCGCACCTATTAAATATTAACTCAGGTGAGGTGTTCCAAGTAAATGACTTTTCTATAGTTATTATCAAAATCTTTCTAAAAACAGGCTACACGCTTACTTGCCTTGCAACATAAAGGATATGGAACATATCTTAACCTTTCCTAAATAATTTATCGTCCTCAGTGTGGGTTGACATTCAATCTAGAGGCTGTATTTCAGGGTGATAATTCCTGGGACTTGTGGGTTTTTACTTTTTATCTTATTTTCTTATTGGAGTACAACTGCTTCGCAATGTTGGGTTAGCTTCTGCTGTACAACAGAGTGAATCAGCTGTGTGTGTCTACTTGCCCCCTCCCTCTTTAGCCTCTCTCTGCCCATCCCATGCCAGCCCTCTAGGCCAGCACGCAGCTCGGAGCTGAGCCCCCGTGCTCTACAGCAGCCTCCACTGGCTCTCCAGTGCACACACGGTGGTGTATATGTCAGCGCCACTCTCCATTTCGCCCCGCCCTCCCCTTCCCGCTCTGGGTCCCCATGACCATTCTCGATGGCCACATCTTTATCCCTGCCAGGACTTCTGTTTGCTGTGTTTTCACTCTGTCTACTTTCCATAGGTAAGTCCTTCTTTGAGCAAATATTTATGGAGCATGTACCATGGTTGAGGCCGTGTGGCTACAAAGGTATATGCCAAATAACCTCTGCTCTCAGGAACTGCTGAGTTTGGCCAGGGACGGCAGAAACATACATTATGATCTGCATTTGATGCAGTGGCACAGGTGGACAGACATGATGGGAAGTCTCACGGAGGAGGGGGTATTTGGGTTGGATCTCAAAGGATGAGTAGGTGATTGATGACCAGACACCGGCCCTAGGGAAGGACATTCCAGGCACTGAGCCCACTGTGTGTAGAGGCTGCGAAAGTACATTGCATTGATGACCAGAGACCCTGGGAAAGGGCATTCCAGACACTGAGCCCAGCATGTGTAGAGGCTGTGAAAGTGCCTTGCCCAAGCGGGGAAGGCGCAGAGTGTCTGCAGGGGCAGGTGTGTGTGGGCCTCTGGAAGTGAGGGGCTCTCCCCTACCCCCGGGCTCTGTTTGTTTTCCATCGCTGGGGTCACTCTGCCTGGCTGTGCCCTCCTCTCTTCCTACCATTCGAGCACTTTGTCTTTTGTTGGTTGTGAAACTACATACCTGATCTCATCAGAATTGTGTTTAAAGGCACAACAATCAGCTTCCAGAGGGAGGGCTTCTTTTGCGCACGTATTGTAATGGCTTGGGTGGATCTGTTGGCCACTCAGAGGTTCTTAGCTCTCATTTGCCTACTGAATGATGGAAGATGCCAGAAAGGTGACCTTCTGAAAAATGAGGTATCTCTCTAATTTTTCTCTTATGTCCAAACAGAGACATAAATAGTTAACATGGAGCTCACTCATGACGGAGGATGAATGGACTAGTGTTTCCAAAGCATTTGGCTGTCGTTCTGCAAAGAGTGCTGTTAGATGCAAGAACACCATTGTTGGAAATTCAAAAAATGATGGATGGTGGCAAATCTCTTTAAAAAACTCGCATCAGCTCTCATCCACATTTTTCTGATGCACCAACCCTGTGCTTTGATTCTGGGATAACCCCCTGCTCACTGTAGATGTGAGAACTTGATAGGTATCAAAGCGTGAGAGAAAATAATGTCATAAAAATAACCAACATCAATAGATCAAGGAGTAAGAATCACTTCCACTCTGTGGGCTGCAGGAGCAAGCGGCACAAAAAAGAAATGATTGACATCAGCATATAAACATCTGCCTGATGAGACCTGGCCATGTAGTACAACAGGAAAGTTACAACCCATGGCCACAAGAATGAACGTGGGCTTAAAAGTGAAACACTTGGAGGACATCTCCCTGCCAACCCCCAGAGCCTCCGAAGAACCATATTGTCAATTTACTGACCTTATCCCTGTCTCTTCCTGCTATACAGCTTTGGAGTCCAGGTTCAAACACAGTTGAGTATTTGGCTTCCTGGCAGGGGCTGTTCTTTCTGCAGACCTATTAAATGGAGTCCAGTGCAGGCAGATTCTGGATGCCCTCTTCCCCCCTTCCCTGGAGCTCTCTTGAAGATCCCAGCTTATATAGTATTGCTTGCTCAACAGGAGTGGTGGTGTCGCTTGAGCTGGAGCCAAGCACGGAAACACTATTGAGTCAGAACATAGCTCAGGGTTGTTCTGAAGCTTTCTTAAGAAAACAATCATTTCACTGATACCTACTGTATACTTACTAGTGCTTCCCATGTAGTACTGGTGGTAAAGAATCTGCCCGCCAATGCAGGAGACACAAGGGACACCGGTTTGATTCCTGGATTGGGATGATCCCCTGGAGAAGCAATGGCAACCCACTCCAGCTTCCTTGCTTGGAAAATTCCATGGACAGGGGAGCCTGGTAGGCTGCAGCCCATGAGTTCCGAAGAGTTGGACACGAGTGACTGAGCACAATAACACATACACGAAGCATCATGCTATGAACCATTGAGGGATT
Organism: Bos indicus x Bos taurus; assembly: GCF_003369695.1. Taxonomy (NCBI): domain Eukaryota; kingdom Metazoa; phylum Chordata; class Mammalia; order Artiodactyla; family Bovidae; genus Bos; species Bos indicus x Bos taurus. The sequence continues at coordinate 93,416,198 of NC_040084.1, read as the reverse complement.
AAAAATAAAAACGTGGGGTTGTTTTTAAAGAGGGTTTTATAATCCTGTTGGTAAGAAAATACATAAATACAAAGATCAACGTATCAACCCTTGGGTTCTGGTTGAATGGAGATTGGCTTTACCTGAAGAAGCTTGCTAGGAGGGCATGATCTTATCTGCAATGCAGGAGGAGGCAGTAGGGCCAGGGCACGTGACCTAGGCAATCACACAGCCCTAAACTGAGAAGGGCCCCACGCTTGTTTTACTGCTCTGTAGTTAGCACGTTCAATTCTTAATGATTTTTGAGCAAGGAGACCCACATTTCACCTTTGCTGTGGGCCCCACAAATTATGTAGTTGGTCCTGAAAGGGGGATGTTTGTGATGTGGCATGCCTAGGATAGCAAAGTGGTATCTTGTGAATGAGTGCTTCATAGATTGGCTTGGTTGAGTTGAAGAGTCCAGGTATAAGAAGTGTGGGGAAAGGAGGGGTCCCTGGAGGGAAGATAAGATAGTTGGATTTAAATGATAGTATGGGATCTTACTTGGAGAAGGAAATGGCAACCCACTCCAATATTCTTGCCTGGAGAATCCTGTGGGCAGAGGAGCCTGGCTAGCTACAGTCCAGGGGGGCCACAAGAGTTGGACATGACTTAGTGACTAAACCACCACCACCACCATGGGATCTTACTAAAGCTAGTGGATGCAATGAAATTCCAGCAGAACTTCAAATCCTTAAAGGTTGATGCCATAAAGGTTTTGCATTCGTTATGTCAGCAATTCTGGAAGACCCAGCAGTGGCCAAGGACCGGAAAAGGTCAATCCTCATCCCAATTCCCAAGAAGGGTTGTACCAAAGAATGTGCTAACCATCGGACAATGGCACTCATCTCCCATGCTAGTAGGGTCATGCTTAAAATCTTGCATGCTGGCTTCAGCATCATTTGAACCAAGAACTTCCAGATGTCCAAGCTGGGTTTAGAAAAGAAAGAGGAACTAGAGATCAAATTGCCAACATTTGCTGGATTATAGAGAAGGCAAGGGAATTTCAGAAAAACATCTGTCTCTGTTTCATCGACTATGCTAAAGCCTTTGACTGGGTGGATCATGACAAACTGTGGAAAGCTCTTAGAGAGATGGGATTACCAAACCATCTAACCTGTCTCCTGAGAAACCTGTATGTGGGTCAAGAAGCAACAGAACTCTGTGTGGAACAACCTGGTTGGTTCAAGATTGAGAAAGGAGTGTGACAGGGTTGTCTGCTGTCACCCTATTTGTTTAGCCCATAAGCTGAGCACATCACGAGAAATGCCAGGCTGGATGACTTACAAGCTGGAATCAAGATAGGTGGGAGAAACATCAACAACCTCAGATATGCGGATGATACCACTCTAATGGCAGAAAGTGAAGATGGACTAAAGAGCTTCTTGAGGAGGGTGAAGGAGGAGAGTGAAAGAGCCAGCTTAAGACTAAACATTGAAAAAACTAAGATCATGGCATCTGGCTCCATTACTTCTTGGCAAATAGAAGGGGGAAATGTGGAAGTAGTGACAAATTTCCTCTTCTTGGGCTCCCAAATCACTGCAGACAGTGTCTTGCAGCCATGATCAGAAGACAGTTGCTTCTTGGCAGGAAAGCGATGACAAACCTAGACAGAATGTTGCAAAGCAGAGACATTGCCCCGCCGACAAAGGTCCGTATAGTCAAGGCTATGGTCTTCACAGTGGTCATGTACAGTTGTGAGAGCTGGACCATAAAGAAGGAGAATGCCAAAGAATCGATGCCTTTGAACTGTGGTGCTGGAGAAGACTTCCTGAAAGTCCCTTGGACAGCAAGGAGATCAAACCAGTCAATCTTAACAGAGATCAACCCTGAATATTCACTGGAAGGACTGATGCTGAAGCTGAAGCTCCAGTATTTTGATCATCTGATGCAAACAGATGACTCACTGGAAAAGTCCCTGATGCTGGTAAAGAATAAGGGCAGGAGAAGAGGGCATCAGAGGATGAGATAGTTGGATGGCTTCACCAATGCAATGAGCATGAACTTGGCAAACTCTGGGAGACGGTAAGGACAGGGAGGCCTGATGTACTGCAGTCATGGGGTCACAGAGAGTCAGACATGACTTGGGGACTGAACAACAACAACAACAGCGTGGGATTTTAAGAGGGAGTTGCAAACATGACCAACACTGCCTATTTATGCATTTTCTCATAACTTATATTAGCCTACGGTGTCCCAAGGGATAGACAGGGTTAGAGTAGGCTTGAGCATGCCATTTTCCTTTTGGGCCCAAGATGTTGTGTGGGCAGATCCATCCCACCATTCCACTCCTATTTGCACCTCAGTATTTGGAACAAGGCTCTGCATAGCTTTCCCCAAGAGACATTCATGCCAACAATACGGAAACACCTTAGCCCACCAGCCTTTTGCCTGGAGGAGTGAGGTAGATCAGAATTCATTCCATTCAACTGATGAAGTGTGAGAATCAAATAACCCAGGTTAAATTTTACACTGTGTTCCAAGATGTCTAATTGAGATTGAAATTCATCTGGTTAAATCCAAAATAAACTGACTCCCCTCAAGTCTCCTCCAAGTTCACTCTCAGGTTAGCTTTGGATCATGGTTAATGTTCTGAGGCTGGTCAGGAGAGGTAGGGAAGGAGGCTTCCCAAGCCTCAAGACCATGTGATTATTGGGAGTTGGGAAGAAGTGAATTGGCTCATTATTCTGAGTCACTTTTTGTGGGGAGCTGTGTTCTGGAAGGAATGCACTTGGCATTGAAGATCACAAAATGTGAGCAAACCTCTGGTGCCTCTGCCTGCGTGTCCTTGGGCGCGCTTAGTTACCAACTCATTTCTCTGTCCCCTTCCTTTGCCATACTGAGATGTTTGGAGGATTGGCTGTGAGTGCATGATGTTTTTGGAAAGCAATTTCTCATATAAACTTAAGGTATTTTCATTAACTGAGTCAGATCTTTGAGAGGATTTCATAGAGCCAGGCTAATTAAGTATTATTAATTGCGTCTGATTCCTTAGCCATGGTTGAAAAAAAATCCATCTCTTGCATTCTCTGTCCATTTCCATCTCTTCCTCTTGCTTTTTCTCCTCACAGCAATTCAACTTACATCTTGGGGAATCTCACAATTAGTCCTAAGTGGTGGTGGCTTATGGGTATCATGCAGCATTTTACAAGGGGAGAGCAAGGCTTAGTGACAGGAATGATTGAAGCTGGCCGGCATAGGCTGTTCCATGGCATTAAGTCCTGCTCTGGTCACTCTTAAATCTGTCCTCTGCCTATATGGGAAATTGCCTGGTGGTGTAAGGGGATTTTTGTAAGTAGCAAGAAAGCGTAAACTGATGGAACTCTTAAATTAACCAGGTCGTTTTCTTATCACATTTTATAGTTAGACATAATTAAAGCCACAGCAAATGCCTAGACGAGTTCACATGGTAGAACCTTCCCAAGTCCTCAGGGGTCGGGTTACAGAGGTTCCATCTTTATTGTCAGTGGGTCATTAACTCAGGAAGCATGCAGAATGTGGAGTGAATCATCTCTGTGAGTGGTGAACGTGGTGAACTGGGCATGTCTCAGGAAGGTCTGATATGCTTGCTGGAAGCCTGTTTAAGGACCTTTGTCCTCCCTTCTAATTACTAGCATCAACAGAGATATTTGTTGAGAATTCACACGAAATGACCACAAATCACAGGAAATTAGCATTAATTGTGAAAGTGCATTATATCTATAAAGAGAAGGTAATGGGTTTGGAAAAAAGGTGTAAATTGTGAGGAAATATAGTGCTATTGTAAAAATAGGATTCACCATAGCACTTTGCTGAGTGAATCCTTCAGCATGTTGCAGTAGCTTCAAAATACTGGCTCCAAGTGGTAGAGGGTGGTGACTGAACAGATATTCTTCATGGTGAATGGCCCTTCTAAGAACAACTGCCAAACCAGGGTCTTCTCAGTTGAGTTCACTTTATTTCCCACCCCACCACCACCCCCTGTAACTTTGTAATCACTACACTGATGGTACAAAGATCTGGGGCTTCTCTTCAAGATTGTTTTATAGAGTCCAGCTTGTTTTTCTTTTTTTTTTTCTCATTTGGCAGCTTCCCATCTTCATCTGGGCAAGGGCATTGCTTGTGGTTGTGGGACCCATGGTGGTTTGTGATTGAATAGTTATCTCTCTGCTCATTTGTTTAGTATTCATTTTCTTTACTCATCTCTAAGCTCAGTGACTGTAGAAACCATATTTGTTATCAGTTTGATTACCTAGAAACTCAGGCTGAATATGGATGTTGTTATCTCTTAGTGTTTCCATATGGGATTTCTTTCTTGGGATTTCTTGTGAAATTTACATGTTTTTCTGAATCATAAATCCCAAGACAAGCCAGTCATAAAATCAGGAAAATTGGAGAAAATAACATACTTTTATAAGGATGAACACAGCATAGAGATTGTTCTTGGTTTTGAGGAATCCACTGATGTCAAGTAGAAAGCAAGAGCAGAAAATAGTGATACTTGGAATCAAGTATAAAGGTCAATGGGCTTCCCTGGTGACTCAGTGGTAAAGAATCCACCTGCAGTGCAGGAGCTGCAGGAGACTTGGGTTTGATCTCTGGGTGGGGAAGAGCCTCTGGAGGAGGGCATGACAACCCACTCCAGTATTCTTGCCTGGAGAATCCCATGGAGAAAGGAGCCTGGCAGGCTATAGTCCATAAGGTCGCAAAGAGTTGGACACCGCTGAAGGGACTGGGTACACAAGCATGCATAATGTCAACAGCTTAGGGGTAATGGGACAGGGATGTATAAGAAAGAATTGCTCACAATCTAATCAGCCATGCTGTTATAAGTGTGGGTTTGTGGCTCTATTTCTGATGGTGAACCCTTCTTAAAAATAAAATACAAATGAATGAGTTTATATGCATAGTATATTTTCTGCAAATCTTATGAGTGATGCTCCAAGAAATAATATGTATTAGAAGCAAAATAAGCTCTTAACTTGGCTATTTAGGCACATGATTTTGTTAGTGCTTGCTAGGAGATTGAAATGTTACATTTATTTGAATACTACCCAATAATGTTTGCTGATATTTTCCAATGAATATTCTAGGCTCTAACTCTTTGAAAATACTACTAAATTTAATATTTCTTATTTATTAAAACTTTAAAAAACTATCTATAATAATGAGTAAAGTTTTAAGGAATATTAGAAGTATTAAAAAATAACATAATTTCAGGAATTTTCAAGAATTCTCAGGAGTTAAAAATTCCCATTCCTAAATTCCAACAATTAATATCTGCCATGATTTTGGAAACACAAAGCTATATAATAAGCCACCCCACAATCCCATTGCTTAAAATAGCACCAATTATTATCTATCACAGTTCTCAGGGTTGAGTAAGATCAGCCAGATGGTTATTTCTCCATCTCCTCATGTTGGCGGGAGCTGCAGTCATCTGGGGGCTGTTGAAACTGGAACTCCTGAGATGACTCACTCGCACGCCTGGCAGTTGATGACTGTCAGTCAAGACTGAGCTGTGGCTTTTGGCCCTAATCCTGCTCTTCTCATCTCAGTGACCTCCTCATTTGGCTTGAGCTTTTAGAATGTAGGAGCTGGGTTCAGGGAGGGTGTGTCCCAAGATCAAGCTTTCCAAGAAGGAAGGAAGAACTGCAAAGTCCCTTAAAACCTGGGCCTGGGAGCCCCAGCCTCTCACATATGCTGCCTCCTGTTAGCTGAAGCAGTCACAGAGCTATGCCACATTCAAGGGGAGGAAACATAACTCTTAGCTCCTGATGGGAGGAAGGACTGTATAGTCTGTCCTGTACAGACTGCATACTACCCAGGCTCCCCTGTCCATGGGATTCTCCAGGCAAGAATGCTGGAGTGGGTTGCCATTCCCTTCTCCAGGGGATCTCCCAGACCCAGGGATTGAACCTGCATCTCCTGCATTGCAGGCAGACCTTTACTGTCTTGTCTCTGCTCTCTTTCTGTCTGCGCAGGCTGGAAGGTCCGAAACGACTTCTTGACTCACATGCTGAGGTTGCTGTGAATAAGGCTTGAGTGAACTGGGTCCTTGGTTCTCTCTCTCCATTGGCTCCTCTGTTCTCTCTGTGGAGTCTCAGGGCCCTTCCTTCTCTGCGTGATCTCTCCACCAGTGTAGGTGGACTTCTTATTAATATACGGTGGCTCAGGACTTCCAAATTAAGAGTTTGCTGTGGGTGTTCATTGAGTGTATGAATGAGTGACTGAAAGATGATGCCCTGTCACTAGTTCATTCACTTCCAAACCTAATTTTGGACCAACAGGATCTTTCCCTGAGGGGAGCCTGGCTTCAGTCTGTCTACACTGTCCATCTCAGTGCCCGTGGCATCTGACTAGACCTGCAGTCCTCGGACCTGCCCATGGAGGCAGGGGCCCTTCTCCTGACTTCCAGCCCTCACAGATTTAGTTAGTTAGTTGATTCAGTTGCTCTAACTCTTTGTGACCCCATGGACTGCAGCACGCCAGGCCTCCCTGTCCATCACCAACTCCTGGAGTTTACTCAGACTCATGTCTATTGAATCAGTGATGCCATCCAACCATCTCATCCTCTGTCAGTCCCTTCTCCTCCTGCCTTCAATCTTTCCCAGAATCAGAGTCTTTTCCAATGAGTCAGCTCTTCTCATCAGGTGGCTAAAGTATTGGAGTTTCAGCTTCAACATCAGTCCTTCCGATGAACACCCAGGACTGATCTCCTTTAGGATGGACTGGTTGGATCTCCTTGCAGTCCAAGGGACTCTCAAGAGTCTTCTCCAACACCACAGTTCAAAAGCATCAATTCTTCGGCACTCAGCTTTCTTTCTAGTCCCACTCTCACATCCATACATGACCACTGGAAAAACCGTAGCTTTGACTAGGTGGATTTGCTCATACATTTCCGGAAATCACTTATCACTTTCCTCTACTCCTGAACCATTTTTCTCAAAGCCCATTTTTGGTTCCTTTAGATTTTTTGAGTTGTCAGGACCTCTGGAAGCTCCTCTAGTAGTTTAATCCTGAACTGTTCGCTACCTCAGCCTTGTTTCTCATGTTGTAGTTCACCTCTGCCCAGACATGAGCTTCTAAAATCTTGTATATATGCTTCTTAGATCATAAACCCACACATTGCATAACTTATTTGAATTTTAGATTTTTTACAATTAAATGATGCTATTTAATTGAAGGCCATTTGTATGTTTGGAAGAAAATAGCTCAATTAAACTTTATATTAAGGTCTTCCCTGTAGCTCAAATGGTAAAGAGTTTGCCTGCAGTACAGGAGACCCGGGTTCGATCCCTGTGTCAGGAAGATCATCTGGAGAAGGGAATGGCAATCCACTCCAGTATTCTTGCCTGGAGAATCCCATGGACAGAGGAGACTGGCGGGCTACCATCCATGGGGTTGCCAAGAGTCAGACACGACTGAGCAAATAACACTAGAGTTTATATTATACACACGCGTACACATGCAAATACACATACACGTACGTGTGCACACACACTCCTAAACTCAGAATTCTTTTTTCTCTTCTTCCCCCAAACTGCTGTCTCCAGAAGGGCCAGTCCTGTGCTTCGTTTTTGACTTTGAACCTTGGCTGTAATGAAGCTTCTCTGCTGTGTTTAAGCTTTGGCTGGTCTCCTATAGATCCAGAGCCAATTGAAGATATGGATTTGCTCACTGGGACATGAAATCCCAAGGGATAAACTGGTATCACCCACATGATTTCAGTTGTAATAAAAATCTTTATCATGCATGGGGCTTGGTTCCTGGACTCTCTTTGACTTTCAGAAATATTTTTGCAGGCTTAAATAATGTCAACAAATCCTGAATGGAGGAGACAGTTCAAGAATTATAACCAAGCAATAATGATGACATTAGGCAGGAAAATGCAGATGAGCATCAGTTTTCTTTTATCTCCTCCAGTAAAATCCTTTTAAGAGAAATTTGGAATTGTGTTACCCTGGAAAACATAGCTGCTTATATGGAGAGATGAGGTCATGTTTTTCTATTGTACTGAGGAAACTCAATTATTAGAAATTCCAGACTTTCTAGGGGACTCTGACTCATGTTTTGAGACCACATTTTATTCAGCAAACCATAACATTCACATGACCATCTCTCTCTCCACTGAGGCATCCGGCACCACATTCTGCTTGCAAATGTTTAAGCGTTTTTCTTAGAGTAGAATTCTGTGTGAGTCCCTGCCTTACTTCTTTTACTTCCCACCCACATCGTCTGCCTCACAGATGGAGGCAGAAAGTGCACATTAATATTCTTCACTCCCCCAACTGGTGGGTGGCAGAATAAAGTCACACTTTCTAGTCAAGGACTAAAAGTTTTGATCACTACTCTGGTTCTTCCTCTTGCTCGCTGACCTGTCTCCTTATCCCCATCCCCTCCCTCCAAATCTCAGCTCAAACAGGCTTTTGAGTGAACCTTGGGCACGGATTCATCTCTCTGAGAGGTTACCTCATTCATTTATTTGGTCATCTGTTAAACAAATATGTGGTGAGTATCTGACAGTGTTCTAAGCACAGGAAATAGAGCAGTGAACAGAACAGATAAAATCTCTTGTCTGCCTGAAGTTAACATCAGGGGGAATTCACACTGCAAACATGATATGTAATTGTAATATATAATTTGTCATGGGCCCACCAGGCTCCTCTGTCCATGGAATTCTCCAGGCAAGAATACTAGAGTGGGTACCATTCCATTCCGCAGGGGATCTTCCCAACCTAGGGGTCTCCTACACTGCAGGCAGATTTTTACTATCTGAGCTACCAGGGAAGCCTGGTAGCATCAATAATTGGTTGGGAATGAGGGCGATGAGAAAAGTACAACAGGGAATGGGAAACGGAGCCTTAGAAGCAAGGGTTGCAATTTTACTTTATTTTAATTTTTTTCAACTTTATTTGAGGTATAATTGACAAATATAATTGTATACATTTATAGTGTATAGCATGGTGATTTGAGATACATAGTGAAGTGATTATTAAGATCAAGATAATTGACATATTCATCACCTCACATAGTTAACTTTTTAAAAAAATTTTTGGTTATGTGAATGCTTAAAGTTCTACACTCAGCTACTTTCAAGTATACAATACTGTATTATTAACCATAGTCACCATTCAGTCTATTAGAATCTCAGCACTTACTCTTCATAAAACTGAAAGTTTATATCCTTTGACCAAAGTCTCCCCATTTTTCCTTCTTACCAGTCCCTGGGAAACCACCATTTTATTTTCTGTTTTTATGAAATTGGCTTTTAAAAGAATAGATTCCACATATAAACATCATACAGTATTTATTTTTCTCTGTCTGACTTATTTCATTTAGCATATGCCCTCCAGGTCCATCCATGTTCTTACAAATGGCAGTGTTTTCTTCTTTTTTCTGGTTGAGTAATATCCCATCAGATATATATATATATATATATATATATATATATATATATATATATATATGGGGTTCCATACAAGTTTTAGAATAATTTTTTATATTTTTTGTCAAAAATACCATTGGAATTTTGACAGGGATTACATTGAAGCTCTAGGTCACTTTGGCTAGAATGGACTTCCCACAATATTAATTCTTCCATTTCAAGAATATGGGGTGTCTTTCCAGGTATTTGTGTCTTCTTCAATTTCTTTAATTAGTGTCTTATACTTTTCAATGCATAGGTCTTTCACTTCCTTGGTTAAATTTATTACTAAAGATTTTATTGTTTTGATGCTATTGTAAATTGGATTGTTTGTTAATTTCTCTTTGATATGGTTCATTAGTTATATATCCATTCATTAAATATTTATATATATATGTGATTCAGCCTTCTTAAGTTGTCTGTTTCTAGGAATTATCCATTTCTTTGAATTTATTTAATTTGTTGGCAAATAATTGTTTATAATAGTCTTTCTGATTCTTCACATTTCTGACGTATCAGTTGTAATGTCTCTTCTTTTTAGAGTAATTTTATTAATTTGAGTCATCTCTCTTTTTTTCTTAGTCTAGTTAAAGGTTTGTCAATTTTGTTTATCTTCTTAATCAACTCTGGGTTTGGTGATCAAAAGATTGCCTTTCTAGTCTCCACTGGATTTATTTCTGCACTAATATTTCTTGTTTCCTGGAACCCCTGACTCACTGCCTCTGGGCCCTGGTTGTGTCTTTGTCACACTCATTCACTGTCTACCTAATTCCTAGTTCAGCATCTTCTGTTCCACCCAACCCCTGTGCTGATTCTTGGCAGCCTCAGCCTCTGGGTGGATGGTCTGTACCACATCCTGGCCTCTTAGTTCCTGCACTTTCTCATCCGCAGTGTTTTTCTTTTTTCTGCACTGGTTAGCCACCCACTCCCATGGCCACATCTTAGATTTCTGCACCAAAATAACTTTTACAATTCTCTTAATATCTGAAATGCTAATGCCCACGCTCTTACAAAAGGCTTTTTATTCTTTTAGTTAACTTTTTGAGGAATCCCCACTATAATCATTCTTTGGCCTTATTGAGTCAATTGAACACCCTAATTTCTCACTGTTCATTAATTCTCCCTAAGCTTTCTTCGTGTTTTTTTTTTTTTTTGTCCAGCTTAGGTTCTGGGTCGTTGTTCAGTCGCTAAGTCATGTCTGACTGTTGCAACCCCATGGACTGCAGCACACCAGGCTCCTCTGTCATCCACTATCTCCCGGAGTTTGCTCAAATTCATGTCCATCGAGTCAGTGATCCCTGCTCAGTCAGTATTGTCTTGCAGATGCCTGCTTCTTTTTGGCTATGATGCTCTCTTTTCAGAACTCATCATCTAAAGCACTTTAACACCACCAGTGCTTACGTGCTAAGTCACTTTAGTCTGACTCTGTGACCCCATGGACTGTAGCCCGCCAGGCTCCTCTGTCCATGAGCATTCTCCAGGAAAGAATACTGGAGTAAGTTACCATTCCCTTTTCCAGGGGATCTTCCCAACCCAGGGATCGAACCTGGGTCTCCCAAATTATGGGCAGATTCTGTACTGTCTGAGCCACCAGAGAGCTTTCCAAATTATCCATGCCTGGGCCCCTGAGGTGAGTTGACCAGTGTCTGGAGGAGGAGCCCAGGTATCAGCGTTTGTTAAAAAGCTCCCTGGTTGTTCTAATATCCAGTCAAGGCTGGGAGCTGCTGCCTGGATGAACCCAGCTGTGTGCATTGTTCTGCCTGTCTGAGCCTCTGAGCCTTGTCAAAGAAAACCACAACTGAGAAGACTGAATTCCTCTTACATTCTTGATCTCAGACCTTGGGAGGGTTTCCAGTACTCCCTGGACATCTGGTCACATATCTGCCTGTGGCCCCCTCAGAGAGGACGGTTTTATCCTTTTTCTTTCTTCTCAAATCTTCTTTCCTTCTCTGTCCAGTCACACTTAGCTGGTGAATTTACCTCATTCTTCACTGGAGACATTACTTTGCGAACAAAGGTCCGTCTAGTCTAGGCTATGGTTTTTCTTGTGGTCATGTATGGATGTGAGAGTTGGACTGTGAAGAAGGCTGAGTGCCGAAGAATTGATGCTTTTGAACTGTGGTGTTGGAGAAGACTCTTGAGAGTCCCTTGGACTGCAAGGGGATCCAACCAGTCCATTCTGAAGGAGATCAGCCCTGGGATTTCTTTGGAAGGAATGATGCTAAAGCTGAAACTCCAGTACTTTGGCCACCTCATGTGAAGAGTTGCCTCATTGGAAAAGACTCTGATGCTGGGAGGGATTGGGGTGCAGGAGGAGAAGGGGACGACAGAGGATGAGATGGCTGGATGGCATCACTGACTTGATGGACGTGAGTCTGAGTGAACTCCGGGAGTTGGTGTTGGACAGGGAGGCCTGCTGCTGCTGCTGCTAAGTCACTTCAGTCATGTCCGACTCTGTGTGACCCCATGGACGGCAGCCTACCAGGCTCCCCCATCCCTGGGATTCTCCAGACAAGAACACTGGAGTGGGTTGCCATTTCCTTCTCCAATGCATGAAAATGAAAAGTGAAAGTGAAGTCCCTCAGTGATGTCTGACTCTTAGCGACCCCATGGATTGCGGCCTACCAGGTCCTCCGTCCATGGGATTTTCCAGGCAAGTACTGGAGTGGGGTGCCATTGCCTTCTCCGCAGGGAGGCCTGGCACACTGCAATTCATGGGGTCTCAAGGAGTTGGACATGACTGAGCGACTGATCTGATCTGATCTGATCACTGGAAAAGTGGAAACCATCTGATGGGGACTCCCCAGTCTCCTCGCTATCCCCCTTCCAGGCGCTGGGTGTGGTCACTTTAATTCATACTTATGCCTTGTTTGTTTTCTTCTTATTGTCTCTCTTCCATGAGACTGTGAACTCTGAGGGGTCATGTTGGTTATTTACTGGTGTAGACACCCAGCACAGGGCCCAGAGCCTATCAAGCAGGAAGGAGACACTTGAATATTTGCTGCATAAACAAGGCAAATCTTGATGACACGCATCAATACAAAGGTGTAGATCATACTTGCAGCTGTTTTTGTGGTTGGACAGAGGTTAGACATCATTCCAGCAGTCTCGCTTTGCCCAGACTGAAGCAGGTCACAGGACTTCCTCATGACCACGCAGATGGTGGATTGCAGAGGTGCTCCCAGAACTCTTAACATGGCCCAGCCCGTATGGTCAGCTACAACGAGTGTTTGAGCCAGACTCCATTTGTCCATTGATATTTGGCTTTGGGACACAGGGTCTTATTTTTAGGGCAGAAGATGGTGATGTTGGGTTCAGGCCAGTATCCCAACTGGCTTGTGTCTCCTCAGCACCAACTAATAGAGGTGGGAATGGTTTCAGGAAGGAGTTGGTATGGAACAAGGCCAGCCTGCAGAGCACAGCACTGAATTGTTCTCACCTGTGCATTCAATACTTTCGTTTAAAAAAAAAAAAAAAACCCTCTCATGTAAAGCACTTTGCTAAAAATAAAGTTTCTAAGATACTGAGTGACTTTACGGAAGAAGTACCTATAAGGACTTACACTGTGCTTGTCAGTGTATAATCATAGACATTTTGACAAAGGTACCATTCAAGCAAGAAATAATAGAAAGAGAAACAAAGAGATCTCCTTCTTCGACATTAAACTGGCTAAAAAAATCCCAGATTAACTCAAGCAAAGATTATTCTAAGAAAGAGTGCTTCTCTGGTGTGATTTAGCCAACATCTGACAATCCCTAGACCCAGACTTGCTGTGTAGTGATGGCTTTTGTCACAAACTTGAAAAACTTAATTGGAGGAGTGTTCAGTCTTTAATAGGTACAGGAGGCCTTCCTGCATGCATTAAACATCAGAGAGGACTGTTATGAAGTAGCAGTTCTGTTTATCCAATTCCAATATCCAGTTCCTCATGGTGGTCAAACTATGACCCTTTTAGGGTAACCAACCATCCCAGTTTCCCTGACATTGATGGGTTTCATGGAATGCAGGACTTTTGGTGCCAAGTTGAGAGAGTTCTGGAAATGCTAAAGTGATTAGTCACCCTAAACAATGGTAAATGTTGGAGAATGGCTCTTTTCTCTCCATCATAAGTAAACCCCTTCTTTAGTTCTGTCCATAGAAAAAGGAGCCATGAATCCAGACTGCTCTCTAACCTGCCCAGTATTCATCAGACCTCCTTTGGAGGCTGAAATCAGTTGCAGATACTCTGGCTCTAATGTCCTACTAACTCAAAAGTGAAAGTGAAAATGTGAATTGGTCAGTCACCTCAGACTCTTTGCAATCCTATGGATTGTAGTGCACCAGGTTCCTCTGTCCATGGGATTTCCCAGGCAAGAATACTGGAGTGGGTTGCCATTTCCTTTTCCAGGGGATCTTCCTGACCCAGGAACTGAACCTGGGTCTCCTGCATTGCAGGCATATTTTTTTTACCATCTGAACCACCAGGGTTCAGGGACCACCTGAAACCCCAGCTACTCTCTTAGCTCTTATCCGGGATTTTCTATAGACCTGGACCCATGTAAGGCCTTTGCCTAACGGGAATATTACTGCAATTTTATATGGTCCAAATTATTGTAACCCACTCTTCCCATCATTCCCTAACCAGCTTAGAGTTAGACCAGTGATCCAGGTTGGTTAGCCACTGTCATTGTGGTGATGGGGAAGTCACCTGAATGCTCTGGTTCTTCATTTCCACCTTTGTAGACGAAGGTGTGGCATTTCCCACATTTTAAGTGCAGCCTATAATATCTGGGGAGTCCAAGATTCTCTTTGAGAATGGATAGTAAAAATAGGATAAAAGAATTCTCCCATAAATATTTCCAAAATCCATGTTATAAAATTATATTGTCAAGTTCCTGTCTATTCATCTTTTCATACTTGCTTGCCACATCCTGACATTGGAAATAGTTGTCAAAATAAATCAAAATCTCACTGTTTGAAACAGGCATTAGTGATATTAGATGAGAAGAATTTTCCAGACAGTTTTGAACTCTTGCTATGATATGATTTATGCTGAAGTGTTTGGAAAGTTGGCCTGAAGTTTGGCAAATGATCACAAATTGCCTGGAATTATTTAGGTCTGTACGATTGTTTAATTTTTATGAGTGTGTGCCTTCTTTCTTCAATTAAATTGTAAGATTATTGGGGCCATTAAGCAGGGGTTATGGTTCCAGAAATTCTCCACAGTGCTTAGGACAGAACTCTGCACACATTGAGTGGGAAGAAGGCTGTGCATAGAGTCATTGAGCGAAAGCATTGTATTTCTTCAAGTATTGGCATCTGTGTTGGTTGGTGGATGGCCAGTCGGCAGAGTGGCCTTGGAGAGTGAATTATGTGTGGAAATAGCTCTAGGTTGTGTGAAGAACATCCGTTCATTCATTAGGCTGTAATTAACCCTACAGGTTCCCACTGTGGTGTTAACATTGAATAAAAACAGAGACAAGATAAAAAGCTCTTTCATGTTGACACAAACTTGAATAGGCCAGCTATTAACCACTGATGTTGAGCTCTATTTTGTCAAGATAATTTCATGCCTCACTTTGAGGTGAATCTAATATTGGGAATATTTCCTCTACTGCTCAGCTTGTGAACCCACCTCAGGGTATTATGGCACCACACTAAGATAAGCTTGGGAGAAAAACCAGAGTCATCAGTTTTCTTATTTTTAAATATAAAATTGAACAGATCTTGTGCCAATTAGTTCTGATTAAAACGTCCAACCTTTCTAGTCTTATATTTTTCATATTTTTAAGTGGAAAGGAGTCTAATTATGGCTGTGGAGACCTGAGATATTTGTGTATATTATGTCATAGAAGTGCACAGTGTAATTATTATTATTATCAATAAATCTTCTCATCAACAAATCTTAAAACAGTGGAGTCCTTGCATTCCCTTTTAGCAGGGAAATTGTACATTCTATACTAATGGAGATTACTATGAATCATTATGACCTACTATGCCAGGGATGAAAATAGGTTTTTTCTTGGCTGTCACCACTGCTCTATTGGCAGCAATTGACAGGAGCACTGAGGTAAGGATTATGAAGCTGCCTCTAGACCAGGAGTCAGCAAATATTTTTTTGTGTGTAAATGACCATAGTAAATATTTTCGGCTTTTTGGACCATATGGTTTCTGCTGCAACTATTCAACTTTGCCATTGTAGCATAAAGATGGTAAGTAAACTCAAGGGCATGGCTATGCTCCAAAAAACTTTATTTACAAAAATGGGTGGCAGTGAGATTTGGCTCGTGGTCCATGGTTTGTCATCTCCTGCTCCAGACTCAGAAAAGGTAATGGCTGCTTAGCTTTGTCTGCTGGGGCATGAGAGTAAGAAGTAGCGTCATGGGTACCCTTCCTTTCTTCTCTTTGAGTGTCCACAACATTCATTGTAAAAAAAGTTCTGATCATAGCTCTGGCTATTGATTAGCATGCATAACCTAGATAGATCAATAGAAGTTTTAGATGAGAATTAGCCAGTTGTGCTCTACATAAATTAAAACAGTCTGTAATCACTTACAGTTCTAAAATCCAAAGTTCTGGAAATCCAAAGTTTTTTTTGTTTCAAGTGGCAAAATTTGAGCTGTTTCACTTGGCAGTCAAACCTGGCTGGAGTGGACATAAGGCTCTTTATAGTCTGTATTTATCTTGCTTAATGTGGCAATTGATATGTCTTGTTTGATCACAGACTGTCTTCCTAGACTCTTCATTATATACTGAAAGGTGTATGTACCAAATCACCTTTCTGAAATCCAGAAATTTCTGAGGAAACCATTTTTATGGAGGATTTCTGATGAGGGATTGTGGACTTATAAACACAAACTACTTCTTTTTCTTTTGTGGAAGGAGGAACACCTTCAATATATGCATGTCTGAATAATGACAATAAATTAGTCTAATCAAGCCATTTGACCGATTGCTAGTTAAAATAGTGTAATCAGCTTAATCACCTGTGTTAATGAAGAGTTAAGCTTCTGATTTTAAACCCAGTAAAGCCAGGAAAATAAACATTAATCTTTTCCATAATGACCTTTTCTCTACTCCTTTTATGTAAATATATTTTGACAGTGCTGTTTGGCACATCTATCCATACAAAATGGTGCAGATCTTTTTGGTCAATAATTGGCTTCTACAGTCTTCCGTTACCTCTGCAGGTGCAAACAAGTGTGGTATATTGCAGTGAAGGTCAAGGGGATGCATGAGCATTGAACTGAATGAGACCTCAGGACTCATCAGAACCAGAAGCTAGAAGGATTGGACCTCAGTCTTGCTCTTCCACTAGATGTGCCATGTTTCTAGCTTACCCATAAAATGGGGCTGTTGGCACAAGGGTGGAATTGCACATCTCTCATTGTCTTTGTATATTTGCCATGTTTTCTCTTCTTTTATTTCAGCATTTACTAGTCCCCACTTTACATTGGACAACAATTTCTTAGAGTGTAAGAAAAGCAGAGACATTACTTTGCCAACAAAAGTCCATCTAGTCAAGGCTATGGTTTTTCCTGTGGTCATGTATGGATGTGAGAGTTGGACTGTGAAGAAGGCTGAGCGCCGAAGAATTGATGCTTTTGAACTGTGGTGTTGGAGAAGACTCTTGAGAGTCCCTTGGACTGCAAGGAGATCCAACTAGTCCATTCTGAAGGAGATCAGCCCTGGGATTTCTTTGGAAGGAATGATGCTAAAGCTGAAACTCCAGTACTTTGGCCACCTCATGTGAAGAGTTCCCTCATTGGAAAAGACTCTGATGCTGGGAGGGATTGGGGGCAGGAGGAGAAGGGGACGACAGAGGATGAGATGGCTGGATGGCATCACTGACTTGATGGATGTGAGTCTGAGTGAACTCTGGGAGTTAGTGATGGACAGGGAGGCCTGGCATGCTGTGATTCATGGGGTTGCAAAGAGTCGGACACGACTGAGCGACTGAACTGAACTGAACTGAAGAAAACCCTTGTATCTTCAGTCTTTATCACAGAGGTCAGTATGTTTGTTGACCAACTGAATGCTTGTAGATTCAAGGACTTAAAACTAATTGGGAACTCTAATACCATCTTTTCAAATCTTTCTGTTTTATAGATGAGGAAACTGCTATCTAGAGAGGTTTATTAGATAGTCCCACATATTGGATACTGTTAGCCAGCACTTTGCTGGCATCATTTTATTAATTTCTACAATAGCTCTGGGAATTAAGTGAACCATCCACAGTTTCACAGATGAGGCAATTGATTCTTGAAAGGTTAAGTAACTTGGTAAGAAGCAGTACAGATCACTCTAGCTGAATCCAAAGTCTATCTTATTTTAATGTGTAATTTTCCATCATATTATAGGATCATGCCTGCCTCTGATGACTCATAGATGCCTCTAGATCCTACTAGGATATTCTGTTCATTTTGATTCATATCCACTGGAGAATATTAAGATGAGTAAACATAATACTTGTCTCTGACAAAGTTTACAGCCTGGAGGAGAAGCAGATGTTATAACCTAGGTTATTTTTATAACTTCTCCCCCTGCCTCCTTGTACAGCTTTCTATAAGATATAATTAACAAATAAAATTGTAATATATATAAAGTGTACAGTGTGATAATTTGATACACATAGTGAAATAATTACCACAGTCAAGTTGGTTAATTAACATGTCTATCACCTCACGTCTGTTTTTCAGTTGTTCAGTCGTGTCTGACTCTTTGTGACCCCATGGACTGCAGCACGCCAGGCTCCCCTGTCCTTCACTATCTACTGGAGTTTGCTCAAACTCATGTACATTGAGTCAGTGACATTATCTAACCGTCTTATCCACACTCTCTAGGTTTGTCATAACTTTCCTTCCAAGGACTCACGTCACATCCTTATCTTTTTTTTTTGGTGAGGTCTGTTAGCAAGTTTCACATGTATGATACAGGATTATTAGCTATAGTCACTATGCTGTACATTAGACCCTCAGAACTTACAATTCTTCCAGCTGAAAGTCTGTATCCTTTGGTTAGCATCTTGCTATTTGCCTGTCTCAGGTCCCTGGCGACCACCATTCTTCTGTTTCTATGAGTCTGGCATTTTTTTAAGATTCCACATGGACGTGATGTCATATACAGTATCTGTCTTTCTCTGTCTGGCTTATTTCACTTACCATTCTGAAAGAGATGGGAAAACCAGACCACCTGACCTGCCTCTTGAGAAATTTGTATGCAGGTCAGGAAGCAACAGTTAAAACTGGACATGCAACAACAGACTGGTTCCAAACAGGAAAAGGAGTACGTCAAGGCTGTATATTGTCACCCTGCTTATTTAACTGATATGCAGAGTACATCATGAGAAACGCTGGGCTGGAAGAAGCACAAGCTGGAGTCAAGATTGCCGGGAGAAATATCAATAACCTCAGATATGCAGATGACACCACCCTTATGGCAGAAAGTGAAGAGGAACTAAAAAGCCTCTTGATGAAGGTGAAAGAGGAGAGTGAAAAAGTTGGCTTAAAACTCAACATCCAGTAAACGAAGATCATGGCATCTGGTCCCATCACTTCATGGGAAATAGATGGGGAAACAGTGGAAACAGTGTCAGACTTTCTTTTTTTGGGCTCCAAAATCACTGCAGATGGTGACTGCAGCCATGAAATTAAAAGACGCTTACTCCTTGGAAGAAAAGTTATGACCAACCTAGATAGCATATTCAAAAGCAGAGACATTACTTTGACAACAAAGGTCCATCTAGTCAAGGCTATGGTTTTTCCTGTGGTCATGTATGGATGTGAGAGTTGGACTGTGAAGAAAGCTGAGCACCGAAGAACTGATGCTTTTGAACTGTGGTGTTGGAGAAGACTCTTGAGAGTCCCTTGGACTGCAAGGAGATCCAACCAGTCCATTCTGAAGGAGATCAGCCCTGGGATTTCTTTGGGAGGAATGATGCTAAAGCTGAAACTCTAGTACTTTGGCCACCTCGTGCGAAGAGTTGACTCATTGGAAAAGACTCTGATGCTGGGAGGGATTGGGGACAGGAGGAGAAGGGGACGACAGAGGATGAGATGGCTGGATGGCATCACTGACTCTATGGACGTGAGTCCGGGTGAACTCCGGGAGTTGGTGATGGACAGAGAGGCCTGGAGTGTTGTAATTCATGGGGTCGCAAAGAGTTGGGCACGACTGAGTGACTGAACTGAACTGAACTGATAATGCCCTCCAGGGTCATCCATGGCAGAATTTTCTTCCTTTATGGCTGAACAATATTTCATTGGGCTTCTCTGGTGGCTCAGTGGTAAAGAATCTGCCAATTAGGAAAGCGGGTTCGATCCCTGGGTTGGGAAGATCTTCTGGAGAAGGAAATGGCAACACACTCCAGTATTCTTGCCTGGAAAACCCCATGGACAGAGGAGCCTGTCGGAGCTATGAACCATGGGGCGGCAAAAGAGTTGGACATGACTGAGTGACTGAGCACTTGTGTATACTATATGTTATATATATGTATTTATATAAAAAAAGTTTCTTTATCCAATCATCTGTGATGAATGGTTAGGTTGATTTGGTGTCTTTTCTGTTGTGAAAAATGCTGCAGTGAACATGGGAGAGCAGGTATCTCTTTGAGATAATTACTTCATTTCCTTTGAATATATATTCAGAAGTAGGATTGTTCTATGTTTAATTTTTTGAGAAACTTCCTCACTGTTTTCCGAAATGGGTGTACCAATTTACATTCCCCCAAGCAGTGTGTAAGGGTTCCCTTTTCTCTACATCCTCACCAACACAACAGTATCTCTTATCTTTTTGATAATAGTCATTTTAGTATTTGTGAGGGTATATGTCATTGGGGTTTTGATTTGCATTTCCTTCATGGTTAGTGATGTTGAGAATCTTTTCATGTACATATTGGCCATTCATATATCTTCTTTGGAAAAATGTCTGTTCATGTCCCTTGTCCATTTTAAATTTTTTATTTTTCTATTGAGTTGTAAGAGTCCCTTATATATTTTAGATATTGACCTCTTACTATATATGGTTTGCATATATTTTCTCACATTCTGCAGATTACCTCTTCATTTTGTTGACTTTTTTCCTTTGTTGTGCAAAAAATTTTTAAGTTAGATATAGTCTCACTTGTTTAATTTTTGATTTTGTTGCTTGTGCTTTTCTTATCAGATCCAAAAATGATCACCAAGACTGGTGTCCAGGAAGCTTTTCTTTCATGTTTTCTTCTAGGAGTTTAAAGGTTTCACGTCTTACAGTTAAGCCTTTAATACATTTTTAGTTCATTTTTGTTTATGGTGTAAGATAAAGTTCCATTTCATTCTTTTGCCTGTGAATATCCAGTTTTCTCAACACCACTTAAGGGAGAGATTATCCTTTCTCCACTATGTATTCGTGGTGCCGTTGCTGAAAATTAGTTGACCATGCATATGTAGCTTTATTTATGGGCTCTTCATTATATTCCATTGATCT
The DNA here is from genome assembly GCF_003369695.1 of Bos indicus x Bos taurus. Lineage (NCBI taxonomy): Eukaryota > Metazoa > Chordata > Mammalia > Artiodactyla > Bovidae > Bos > Bos indicus x Bos taurus. Next base: position 93,395,332 of record NC_040084.1, on the reverse strand, counting down.
GTTGTTATGCAGATACCATACTGTTTTGGTTACTGTGGCTTTGTAATACAGTTTGAAATCAGGACATGTGGAGTCTTCAGTTTTGCTCTTCTTGCTGAAGATTACTTTAGCTATTCTGGGTTTCTTTTGTGGTTTCATATGAATTGTAGATTTTTTCTATTTCTGTGAAAAATTCCATTTGAAGTTTGATAGGAATAGCATTAAATCTGTAGTTCACTTTGGTTTGCCATAACTTCTTAACCAGTATATTTGCTTTTCCCCTCATCCACTTACAGCCTTTACTTTGCACAGAACCAAAGTAATTCTGTTGATTTGTAAGAAGATCGAGTCCCTTCTCTGTTTTAAGCCCCTCAATGACTGAACTCTGTTCTAAGCCCTTCAATGACTGAACTGAATGAACAGAGTCATTTCAATGACCAATAAAGCCATTTGCAGTCTGGCTGCTATTATTTCTCTGACATAAACTCTTACCTCTCTCCCCTTGCTCCTCCCATCCCAATTGTATTGGTCTTTCTGCTCCACCTTGAATATATCAGGCACATTCCTACCTCAGGACCTTTGTATTTGCTATTCTTCAGGCTTGGAAGACTCTGAGATAACTTGCATGGTCTTCTGCTTTATCTTCTGTAGTGAGATTTTCCACTGTTCATCCTATCAAAACTTGTAATCTCTTCTACTCTTCATATGCCTGCACATAAAAGGCACTAAAATCTTTGCTGGATATTGAATAAATATATTATTTGGAATGTAACCGGAACTTTGAAAATGTCTAACTGAAGTGTCATAGGAACCCAGGAATCCTTTCTCCTTAAGCACACAGGACTTGTAATTCCTCTATTTGCTGAGGGTCAAATTTCTCATCAATCATGAAACAAAGATTAGATTCAGCCACACAGAGATACAAATACATTATGCTGGAATTAACCAAAGAATCTATTCTTTAAAAGAGTTATAGGACTGGAAGCAATCTGGTTATCAAGATACAAGAAACCAATAAAATTATGGGCTATGTGGTGAATGGAAAATGATGCAATTAAATAAAAATATTTGTCTTGGAAAAAATTAATGATGTGGATTTATGTTATTTTATATTATTAAGAAAACTTAAAAAATCAAGTTATTAGTATAAAAAGATTCCATTTTTGTATGTGTATTTCAAGTAAAGTTTAAGATTATTTTTGTATGTTTAAAAAAAAAATTTCTATGAGTTTTTCACCTATTTTGTTCCATGGAATCTCATAAAGTCTATGAATTTCTTCTTAATGTCTTTAATTGCATAAAAATAGGATAACAAAAGGAACATTATATTTAAATGTACTTCTCAAGATGTTGAAAGAGAAAATTTTGATGTAACTATATATGTATTTTAAATTATCACTCTGAATAATAAGACACTTAAATACAGTCATGCTAAAGTTAAATTTTACTTTCTAGTGACATATCAGTGTGAAAGCTGTGATAGCTTAGCTTGAATAAGAACGTTAAATTGTGGAATGGTCTTTACCAAGGCAACACTCATTCATGTTGAACATCCAATCAATTTTGATTTCTTTGTGATAACTACAAGTAGTGGAAATCTAAATGTATAAAGGTCTGCCTTTGTAAGTGGAACAAATTACTTCCATAGCTTGCTTTAGAGGATGACAATAGGCTCTCTCGAGGAATACAGGAATTCTTCAAACCTTTTTCTCTTTCTAGATCTTTGATTTTTTAAATGTTGTTTAGCTTTTTTAAAACTGTAGTATAATTTATATATAGTGAAAATCACAGATCTTAAGGTAGAGTTCAATGAGCTTTGACTAGTACCTAATCCTATTTTCTCCCACCTCAAACATTTTTGGATTTTTGAATTTCAAACTATAGCTTACTTTTTGCTTATTTCAAAACTTTATGCAAATAGAGTAATGTAGTATGTACTATCTTCTATTTGCCTTCTTTTGCTTAGTTTATTGTCTTTGATCAATATCTAATTGTATATATTAGTTGTTCATTCATTTTAATTGCCAAGTAGTGTTTCATTATAAACAAACGGTTTATCCATTCTTTGTTGATGGAATTTTTGGTTGTTTCAAGTTTTTTACTATTATGCATAAAGCTGCTATTATCTTTATTGTATGTCTTTTTGTGGAAATATATTTTACTTTCACTTGGGTAAATATCTAGGAATGTAATTTCTGGGTCACAGGATAAATTTATGTTTATATTAAAAACTGCCAGTTTGGCAATTTCTGTATGTTATTTTTTGTTTCTTGCTCTCATTTTTGTTCTTCAGTCTTGCTAAGGGTTAATCAATTTTACTAATATTTTAAAGAAAAAAACCTTTTTACTATGTTAACTTTCTTTATTATTTATCTGTTTTTCATTTTGTCCTGATCTTTATGATTTTTTCCTTCTACTTCAGGTTTAAATTATTCATTGCCTTCTAGCTCTTACAGTGAAAATCTAGATAATGAATTTTAAACCTTTCTTCATTTATCATATAAATCTTTAAAGCTAAGATTTTTCCTCTAAACACTGCTTTAGTTACATCTCATCCATTTTGGTATGTTAGATATAAGTAATTATTCAATTTAAGATATTTTCTAATTTCCTTTGTGATTTCCTCTTCAATAGGTTGTTTGAAAGTATGATACACTATTTCCAAATATTTGGGGAATTTCTAGATTTTAAAAATTGATTTCAAATTAATTACAGTATAGTCAGAGGACATACTTTGTATGTCCTTTGAAAAGTATTGATATTTGTCTTTCCTATTTATTCTGTCTTTTGCTCTCTTACTTGCTTTTTTAAGGTTAATCTAAATTTTTATATATCATTTAATCTCTTCTATCACTTTTCAGCTATATCATTGTAATCAGTTTCCTATTGCATCTATAACAAATTACCATAAATCCAGTGACTTAAAACAATACAAATTTATTATTTTATAGTGCTAGAGGTCATACGTCTAAAATGAGTCTCACTGGGCAAAAATCAAGGTGTCGGCAGGACAGCTACATTTCTTCTGCAGACTTGAGGGGAGAATCCATTTCTCTGCTTTTTCATCTTTTTTGTGGCTGCCTATATTCTTTGGCTCATTGCCTCCTTCATTCTTCAAAACCAACAATTATACCACTTGGACCTCTGGCTCCATGATCAGAGGTCACATGCCATTTAGTGACAGGCCTAATAATATAATTTCAAAGTATTGATGAATATAAATGATGTGATAATTCATCTTCAGTAACTGTAATGTGATTCTTTTTGATGATAAGGCCACAAGCATTGCTCATATTGCTGTGGTTTGTAATTTCTATTTTACCTGGGTTCTGGTTCACTGATCTATCTTTTCTTATTCAGTGTTTAATCAGCTGTTAAGGCTATTCAGTGAAATTTCATTTCAGATATTGTATTTTTCAGTTTTAGAAATACCAGTGTTTTTTTTTTAATTTTTCCTTTTCTATTAAGATAACCTGCCTGTTGCTACTACTGTGGTTTATTGTCTACTTTGATGGTTAAAGAAAATGTAAAATTCTAGTGAGGATATAAAGACGTATTTTATTCCCATCCAGATTGGGTCAGTTGTATCCCAACATATTAATACTGGTTACCTCTGGGTGATGACTATGGCAGATTCTTATTCTTTGCTCTTTTCTGTTTTTTAAATATTTTTTCAATGAGCATGTATTACTTTGTAATTGTAAAGACTATATATATATATATATATATATATAGCTTAAATATATTAACATTTAAGTGGCATGTACATAAATGTAATATTCTTTTCTACAATATTATGTATATTTTAAAAAATGTGTTGCATAAATGTTAAATTCATTATATTCCTGTTAAGGTAAAATGATTAAACAGATAAGTTAAAATGATGGTAAGTTTTCTTGAGTATGGAAAACAGAAAAAAGCAATATCATTATCATATCAATATTTATTATAGCTATTCTCTCAATTTTAACATATTTTATATTCTATAAATAAATCTATTTCATATATAGAAAACCAATTATTTTTAAAATTATAATTTATATGAATAGAGTAATTATAAGTACTTTATTATATATTTGTGCCTTATTATTCTAAAACATTTTATTTTTCAGTGTTGGAATTCATTAATAATTATGTCTTGTCACTGAGAGAAGATAGTTTTTTGATTATTCATTATAGTTTACTACATATATCTAGCTAGCTTATTTAAAGGTAGTTACTTCATGAAAGTAGGTTAAGCTCTTGAGAAGTAAATATCTTTTCCTTCAGGATATTTATTAAATCACTATTATGCAGTGTATTATTAAGGTCATAAGCATTAATTATTAGCTTCCAAATTATCACGTTAGGCAATCGTTATTTAATATAAAATAATCCTGCTTTCCTTTTGCTGTGTTTGTAATTCTGTTAGTCCTGGGCAGTAGCATAGATAGAAGAGACACTTGAGGAGGCAGAGTTTCTAGATAAACAGCAAACTACATTTAAAAGATGACCTACTTAAAAATGTAAAAGCCACAAGGCAGGTAACTGTTAAAGGAACCACCCAACAGCCTTTTAAGAAAAGCACAAAATCTTTTCTCTCGAGTTGAGCCCTGTTACAACCTGGGTCCTGGGGCAGCTTGAGGGATGCCAAAGGCCAGCTTGTGTTCCCCACATATCACCTTACATAGGGCATAAGGCGGTCACCCTCTGGATCTCGGGTTTCCAGAGTGGCTCAGACAGTAAAGAATCTACCTGCAATGCCGGACACCTGGGTTTGACCCTTGGGTCAAGAAGATCCCCTGGAGAAGGGAATGGCCACCCACTCCAGTATTCTTGCCTGGAGTATTCCACGGACAGAGGCTACAGTCCATGGAGTCGCAAAGAGTCAGATACGACTGAGTGACTAACACTTTCACTTTTTCCTCTGGGTCTCACCTCTCCTGTAGGTCCTGCTCTGGGTACAGTGTTTTGTGCTGCGTGTACACGTAAGTGCTGCAGCCACTGCCCAGATCCTCAGTGCATTTCTCTTATGGTCTGGCATACACATTCATTTCCTGGTGTGGAAGCAGCACTCCATCTTCAGCCTGGGCTCTGTGATTTGCAGTGTGTTCAGTATTAATTGCTCACTATTCTGGGAACTTCACATATCAATATGACTGTGCCATACAGTGTGATCATTCACTACAAATGTGTTTGAAATATTTCCTTGCAGCGGCAAGTGCTAAAATGAACAGATATTCCTGTTTATCATAAAATGAATTATACCCTAGACCTTCAAGCTTGAAAGGCGCCGTGTGGAGTCAGTCCCCCATGCAAATAACAAGGGAAAGAGGGATCTTCATTTATAAGAAGTTCAGGTGTAACATCCAGCAAGTGTCCATGTGAATGCAGGAAACAGATTCTTGGCTTCTTCTGGGATGGAGATGAGCAAGTCCTTCAGAAACACTGTTTTGTCACCGTTGGTCACAAGTGTAGTCAAGGCAGTGTGGTCTCATCCACCCCCCCATCCCCCGACCCCAAGAGGCCCTAGGATAGTGAGGAGAGATTCCTGGGACTTCAGTCACAGTCACATTATAATAAATGGCAAAGAGAAACAGTTTCCATCATTTTTTTCTTCCCCTTTACACTCCATTTTGCAACAACTTTCCAGAACTTCGGTCAGTACACAGATCCCCTGAATCAGTTTTGGGGCTTCTCTTCTGCTGACCTCTGAACCCAGGGACCTCCTCATTCTAGGGCCTGCACAGAAGGACACACTATCTCCTACTCTTAACTATTCAGACTTCCCAGTCTGGGATATGTAAAAGTTGTTTTGCTAATAACTACCTGGAGAGAAAGAAAGTGTTAATCACTTAGTAGTGTCTGACTCTTTGCAACCTCATTGACTGTAGCCTGCCAGGCTCTTCTCTCCATGGAATCTCCACACAAGAGTACTGGAGTGGGTTGCCATTCCCTTCTCCAGGGGATCTTCCCGACCCAGGGATCGAACCCGGGTCGCCTACATTGCACGCAGATTCTTTTACCGTCTGAGCCACTAGGAAAGCCCCCACCCGGAGAGAGGTAGGTGTAATGCAAAATGACAAAGAGGGACCTCATAAGAAACCTAAGAAAGGTAGAGCTATGGTCACCCTTGTCTCCTGTCTGCACAGAAATGACTTGAAAGAGTGAGGCAGGATATTTCTTAGCTTGTGTCTTTTCCTTTATGATGTGTTTCTCTTTCGAGTTATTTCTGTCCATACCCTTCTCTTTTTCTTTTAGGACTACTGAATCCTGAATTTGAGTTTACCAAACCACCCAATTATAGGAATCACCTGAAGTTCTTTGAAAAAATGGATCAAACGACCCTATCTATGATATAAAAAGTAAAAGTCTCCAGAGGAGAGACCCTGACTGTCTGTGTTTTAAATCATTGCTCAGGTAATTTACATTATCAGACAAACCTGGGAAACACCATACAGACTTGTCTATGGTGGTGATGGTTTAATTGCTAAGTCATGTCCTACTCTTGTGACCCCCATGAACTGTAGCCTGCCAGGCTTCTCTGTCCCTGGGATTTCCCAGACAAGTGACTTGACTATAGTGCCAAGTAAAAGTCCATCTCCAATTTTCCATGTCCTGCTGGGATCTTTGGAGAGTGGGATAAAGGTGTTTGCCCAGGAATTCAAACAAGTTTTTTTTTCTTCCTAGTTCAGAAGAAACATTAGAAAATAATTTTTTACTGAAAAGTATAATGATATAATAGAGATAAAATCATAAAATGTAATGTAATAGAGAATTACTATTGCTCACTTATTTGCTCACAGACTTTACCCTTACTCGAAAGTTCTGGAAGCCATTGAGAAAAGGGCAGAATACTACGCCTGGCATGTTCTTCTCTCACATGTGTGAAAATTCTAGAAAGCTCTGTGGGAAACAACCAGCTCTTAGGGGAAGAGGATGGACGTGGTTTTCAGTCTAGATATTTCTATCTTGACTGATTTGTATTGCTGTTTTGCAAAAAATATTATCTTTACTTTTTAAAACTAATAAGAATGAAAAAAATTGCCTTTCTCAGTATGATGGGTTAAAGTTTCTCCACCTGAACATAGACATGTGTGACTGATAATGGAGAGGGGCCGAGGCTGCCCCTCCATGAGTCTGATGGATGTTTTCATTCGTGCATCTGTTTCCTTCTGGCCATACAGGTGTGATTAGGTTTCTTGGGTTTCTTCTTTCCTGTGGCCTTTTTACGGAGCTCTGCAGAGCCCTGGCTTCTCAGGAGAGCCATCCAGGAAGACTGGATGTGGGCTGGAGCAGGGCTGCATTACCGGCCTGCTCTGGGATTTGTTGTTGTTGTTTAGTCGCTAAGTTGTGTCCAACTCTTTGTGACTCCTTGGGACTGTAGCCCACCAGGCTCCTCTGTTCATGGGACTTCTAGGCGAGAATACTGGAGTGGGTTGCCATTTCCTTCTCTAGGAAGGCAACCTAGCTTTAAAACAAAACAAAACAAAACACCCAGAAGGTTCATAGCAATATAGGCATACCTCAATAAACAAGAAAAAAGTCAGATAAATAACCTAACTCTACATCTAAAGCAACTAGAAAAGGAAGAAATGAAGAACCCCAGGGTTAGTAGAAGGAAAGAAATCTTAAAAATTAAGGCAGAAATAAATGCAAAAGAAACAAAAGAGACCATAGCAAAAATCAACAAAGCCAAAAGCTTGTTCTTTGAAAGCATAAATAAAATTGACAAACCATTAGCCAGACTCATCAAGAAACAAAGGGAGAAAAATCAAATCAATAAAACTAGAAATGAAAATGGAGAGATCACAACAGACAACGCAGAAATACAAAGGGTCATAAGAGACTACTACCAGCAATTATATGCTAATAAAATGGACAACGTGGAAGAAATGGACAAATTCTTAGAAAAGTACAACTTTCCAAAACTGAACCAGGAAGAAACAGAAAATATTAACAGACCCATCACAAGCACAGAAATTGAAACTGTAATCAGAAATCTTCCAGCAAACAAAAGCCCAGGTCCAGATGGCTTCACAGCTGAGTTCTACCAAAAATTTAGAGAAGAGCTAACACCTATCCTACTCAAACTCTTCCAGAAAATTGCAGAGGAAGGTAAACTTCCAAACTCATTCTATGAGGCCACCATCACCCTAATACCAAAACCTGACAAAGATGCCACAAAAAAAGAAAACTACAGGCCAATATCACTGATGAACATAGATGCAAAAATCCTTAACAAAATTCTAGCAATCAGAATCCAACAACACATTAAAAAGATCATACACCATGACCAAGTGGGCTTTATCCCAGGGATGCAAGGATTCTTCAATATCCACAAATCAATCAATGTAATACACCACATTAACAAATTGAAAAATAAATATGAAAAATAAAATACGATTACCTCAATAGATGCAGAGAAAGCCTTTGACAAAATCCAACATCCATTTATGATAAAAACTCTCCAGAAAGCAGGAATAGAAGGAACATACCTCAACATAATAAAAGCTTTATATGACAAACCCACAGCAAACATTATCCTCAATGGTGAAAAATGGAAAGCATTTCCCCTAAAGTCAGGAACAAGACAAGGGTGCCCACTTTCACCACTACTATTCAATATAGTTTTGGAAGTTTTGGCCACACCAATCAGAGCAGAAAAAGAAATATAAGGAATCCAAATTGGAAAACAAGAAGTAAAACTCTCACTGTTTGCAGATGACATGATCCTCTACATCGAAAACCCTAAAGACTCCACCAGAAAATTACTAGAACTAACCAATGAATATAGTAAAGTTGCAGGATATAAAATCAACACACAGAAATCCCTTGCATTCCTATACACTAATAATGAGAAAATAGAGAAATTAAGGAAACAATTCCATTCACCATTGTGATGAAAAGAATAAAATACTTAGGAATATATCTACCTAAAGAAACTAGAGACTTATATATAGAAAACTATAAAACGCTGGTGAAAGAAATCAAAGAGGACACTAATAGATGGAGAAATATACCATGTTCATGGATCAGAAGAATCATATAGTGAAAATGAGTATACTACCCAAAGCAATCTATAGATTCAATGCAATCCCTATCAAGCTACCAACGGTATTTTTCACAGAGCTAGAACAAATCATTTCACAATTTGTATGGAAATACAAAAAACCTTGAATACCCAAAGCAATCTTGAGAAAGAAGAATGGAACTGGAGGAATCACCCTGCCTGACTTCAGGCTCTACTACAAAGCCACAGTCATCAAGACAGTATGATACTGGCACAAAGACAGAAATATAGATCAATGGAACAAAACAGAAAGCCGAGAGATAAACCCACACACCTATGGACACCTTATCTTTGACAAAGGAGGCAAGAATATACAATGGAGAAAAGACAATCTCTTTAACAAGTGGTGCTGGGAAAACTGGTCAACCACTTGTAAAAGAATGAAACTAGAACACTTTCTAACACCATACACAAAAATAAACTCAAAATGGATTAAAGATCTAAACATAAGACCAGAAACTATAAAACTCCTAGAGGAGAACATAGGCAAAACACTCTCCAACATACATCACAGCAGGATCCTCTATGACCCACCTCCCAGAATATTGGAAATAAAAGGAAAAAAAGACAAATGGGACCTAATTAAAATTAAAAGCTTCTGCACAACAAAGGAAACTATAAGCAAGGTGAAAAGACAGCCTTCAGAATGGGAGAAAATAATAGCAAATGAAGCAACTGACAAAGAACTAATCTCAAAAATATACAAGCAACTCCTGCAGCACAATTCCAGAAAAATAAATGACCGAATCAAAAAATGGGCCAAAGACCTAAACTGACATGTCTCCAAAGAAGACATACGGATGGCTAACAAACACATGAAAAGATGCTCAACATCAGTCATTATCAGAGAAATGCAAATCAAAACCACAATGTGGTACCATTTCACACCAGTCAGAATGGCTGCGATCCAAAAGTCTACAAGCAATAAATGCTGGAGAGGGTGTGGAGAAAAGGGAACCCTCTTACACTGTTGGTGGGAATGCAAACTAGTACAGCCAATATGGAGAACAGTGTGGAGATTCCTTAAAAAACTGGAAATAGAACTGCCTTATGACCCAGCAATCCCACTGCTGGGCATACAGACCGAGGAAACCAGAATTGAAAGAGGCACTGTACCCCAATGTTCATCACAGCACTGTTTATAATAGCCAGGACATGGAAGCAACCTAGATGTCCATCAGCAGACAAATGGATAAGAAAGCTGTGGTACATATACACAATGGAGTATTACTCAGCCATTAAAAAGAATACATTTGAATCAGTTCTAATGAGGTGGATGAAACCGGAGCCTATTATACAGGTGAAGTAAGCCAGAAAGAAAAACACCAATACAGTATACTAATGCATATATATCGGAGAAGGTGATGGCACCCCACTCCAGTACTCTTGCCTGGAAAATCCCATGGATGGAGGAGCCTGGAAGGCTGCAGTCCATGGGGTCGCGAAGAGTCGGACATGACTGAGCAACTTCACTTTCACTTTTCACTTTCATGCATTGGAGAAGGAAATGGCAACCCACTCCAGTGTTCTTGCCTTGAGAATCCCAGGGATGGGGGAGTCTGGTGGGCTGCCGTCTATGGGGTCGCACAGAGTCGGATACGACTGAAGCAATTTAGCAGCAGCAGCAGCAATGCATATATATGGAATTTAGAAAGATGGTAACGATAACCCTGTATGCGAAACAACAAAAGAGGCACAGATGTACAGAACAGTCTTTTGGACTCTGTGAGAGAGGGAAAGGGTGGGATGATTTGGGAGAATGGTATTGAAACATGTATAATATCATATGTGAAACGAATCACCAGTCCAGGTTTGATGCATGATACAGGATGCTTGGGGCTGGTGCACTGGGATGACCCAGAGGGATGGTATGGGGAGAGAGGTGGGAGGGGGGTCCAGGATGGGGAACACGGGTACATCCGTGGCAGATTCATGTCGGTGTATGGCAAAACCAATACGATATTGTAAAGTAATTAGCCTCCAATTAAAATAAATAAATTTATATTAAAAAATAAAATAAAAGTTATTCTAAAAAAAAAAAAACCCAAACCCAAACCACCAAACAGCATGCAAAAACAAACTTCCTGTTATCCAGCAAGTAGCAAAGTGCTCTTTTAATTGTAGCTGTTACTATAATTTAAATGGAAAGTGTTTTACATCCATTTTTCTCAAACTGCTCTAATCACAGTAGTTTTCATTTTGCCTTAATGTAGCAAATACATCTGATGACTTAATTTTGCTCCTTTTTATAATATAGCATTTTACATTTAAGTATCCCAGGCTGCTGTTGTGTATTTCCAAAGTAGAAATGATAAAAACTCCCTTAGTTATGCTATGACTTGAAAAAATTAAACTGTACTTTCAAATGACTTACTTCATTCAACTCCAAATGAAATAATGGCTTTAGATGTCTCTTATATTTTAAATTTAGATGGAAATTAAATCCAACACAAACCACATTGGGTATATAATAGTCAAATATCATTTTAAGAGATTATTATTTGAATGGATCATTTTCTCGGGGGCTACTATCTGTAGCTAAGTGAGTTAACAGTGGGTTCTCCCTATCCTTATTAATGCATGGATAAGAATTTCTTGTTTTCAATCCCACAGAAAAAACCTTTTTCCAAAGATAGAGAGAGAAAAAAATTCCCACTGGGATATTGTAATTGTCTCCTGTGACAAAAATTTCTCCATACATTTGTCTTGACATGTTGGCTTAGCCATTGTCCATGTGGTGATTCTTGACTGAATATATGCTAAAGGTATTTTAAGTGTATCTGTACCTTTTTTTTTCTGGAAACTTTTTGTTTCAGTTTTATGAGTGTTGTTGGTGGGTTCTTAAATGATGACAGAGTTCATCCTCAGTGAGGAGTAGGTAGGGAAAAGATGATCTAAGAAATCATATTTGCCTGAACTTTATAACATTATCAATCTCTGAAACTTTATGCAGGCCTGTTCAGATTGGTTTTTTGTACACCCTTCCTGCAAAGTCCAGACTAAGATATTTAATAAGTTTGGGGGGTAAAGTTGTTGAAAATCAGAGTACTTCCCTTTAAAATGCCAGTCATTTCATTTTGTGCCTTTTGTGATAATCTTAAGCTGCTTAACATATAATAGCTTAATAGTCTATTGTCATTGTTTTCATTTAATTAAAGTATATGAAATGCATAGAGAATATAATAGAACTTTTTTGATGCAAATGTCGGCATGCCAAAGAAAGACGTCTATAGGAAGGCAGAAAGTCTGGACTGCATTTTTTCTGTGCTCATCATGAACTTGGAAGTCACTTAACATTTTCAGGACTGTGTCGTCCTTGTTCGAAAAGTGGAGATTATAATACTTGCCTGTTATGAACTTTGTTTCTTTACCTATGAATTGAGCTAGACTATTTGCCCAACTTTTCTTCCCCTTGTGTTCTACAATAAAGGATTATTTTAAAGATATGAAACAACTATAAAAGTATCATCAAAATATCTAGAGACTGCACATATCTATTGGAGAAGGAAATGGCAACCCACTCCAGTGTTCTTGCCTGTAGAATCCCAGGGACGGGGGAGCCTGGTGGGCTGCTGTCTATGTGGTCATATAGAGTTGGACACAACTGAAGTGACTTAGCAGCTTAGCAGCAGCACATATCTATGACATACAAATACATTTGACATAGATTGTTACCACCTTTTATTATGGTAGGTTTCGGACATGAAGAGTGGAGAAGCCGCTATTTTTGGAAGTCCTGAAAAGTAAGCCCCATCTTTCCTGAGGAGGGGGAAATAACTTCTTAAAATTTTTTAGGACATGGATATTAAAAAAAAAATTCCTCGTTTTTTGGTTAAGTGGGCCTCAGATGTGCTAGGGCTGTTAAGAAGTTTGTGACAGAGGTTATAGTCTGTTGTTTGCCTTAACTTTTTCTGAATTACATAAAAAATATTGCTAAAGCAGGTAACAAATTTCCTTAGCTGTTTGAAAGCAGATTTTGCCTGTATTTAGGGTGTGAGGTGCCTATTTTTAAAAAGCAGGGCATAAATAAAAGATATAAATAAAATATCATTCCACTAGGGTTTGTTTTTCTTTTTTATCCTCTCTAGCTCTTTCAAGGGTGTTGAAATCTGCTGAGATTTATTTTGATGAAGGTAAGTGTCTTCTTGTTATCAGGCAGTAAAGATGTTCTGTTACTGTTTACTGTCTCAGCAGCTCTGAAAGGTGCCATCTGAACACTTGTGGTTATAATAGGCAGAAATAATGAAAAGCCATTTTTTTTGCTAGTGATGTCCAAAGGTTTGATTTACCCTCTTCAGAAAGTGAAAGATTTATTACTGACACATAAGGTGGTTTTGAAAGATAACAGGCCACAGAGCCCTACCTGTGAGAGACTTTTGAGGTTTGATTCCTGGAAGCAGTGGGTTAGTAGGTGGAGAAGGATTTTCAGAGATGTGGATCTTGGTGGCAGCAGCTGCAAGGCACATACAGAGAAGGGAATCACCAGGTGTGGAGGTCCTGGTCAATCACAGGATGTGAGGTTTTTAAATCATCACCTTGAGTTGCTCTTCTAAAAACGCTATGTGTTAAATGTAGCACATGCATTGCGGGGGCAGTAATGTGGCCTGATTTTGTCTTTATATAGCAGAGTCCTGGACGAGGAACAAAGGGACCCGCCTGGGTTGGATGCTGGCCACATAGGGAATCCTGAGAAAGTGGTCTGTACTTTCTAAAACCCAAACAGTGCTGAATCAATGGGTGTTGAGGTATGTGTGTGCGTGTGCGTGTGTGCGTGTTAGTCGCTCAGTCGTGTCTGACTCTTCACCACTCCATGGACTGTAGCCTGCCAGGCTCCTCTGTCTGTGGAATTCTCTAGGCAATAATACTGGAGTGGGTTGCCATTTCCTTCTCCAGGGGATCTTCCCAACCCAGAGATTGAACCTGGATCTCCTGCATTACAAGCAGATTCTTTACCATCTGAGCCACCTGGGAAGCTGACCATTGAGATGAACTTCCCCAAATGAATTCATCTTATTTGTGCATTTGTTGAAATGTCTGGACATTAGGTATCTAAACGTGAATAAAGCTGAGTTCTTGTGGTGGTGGTGGGTTAAATATGAAAGTGAATGTTTATAAAGCAGTGTGGTAAGAGACATATTGAAGAATGGGTATGGCATGATGGACACACAAGTTAGGAAGCTATCTCTTTTGAGGGTAGAAGGGCTAATGAGAGGGAGTTAAAGGAGATTGCTTTTGAACTTATTCTTGCATGATGGTCCAGGAAAAAAAGGCCAATGGGAAAAGGTGTACTACATAAAGGGCCAGATAGTAAATATTTGCAGACCATATGGTTTCTGTGGTAACTACTTTGACACTGCAGCACACAACCACCAATAGGGAATGAAGGGGCATGGCTGTGTTCCAATAAAACTTTATTTGCTAAACAGGCCACATTTGGCTGGTAGTGTTGTTTGTTGACTCCTGCTATACAAAGGCCATATGCAAAGATGGATGCTTTTTCCATCTTGGAGTTTTAATAAACATGACTTCACAGATTAATATATGTGTGTGTAGGTATAAACCTGGGGATGTTTATCAGAATGGTGCTCACATCCCAGTAGCACTACAATCTCCAAGCAAACTGGCCCAGCTTCTAGCTCCTACACTGATGACTAGATGTCTAAAGGTTTTCTCTGGCTACCAGAGCTGGTAGGCCAGGCATGTGGAGCAGGGCAGGTTGCTGGGGAATTAATATGGCCCTCCCCTTCTCAAAGTCCTCAGTCAACTATTGACTGAAGTTGGTGGACAAGTATCCCAGTCACTGCCCCCTGGGGAGGGTTCTCAGAATGGGATCAATGGACAGTCTCGGAGTTGCCCATGGGACTGAGTCCAATGGCCTGAAGTTTCAATTTTCATCCCAACACACTCTTATTGACATCTTACCTGGCCTTCACCTGCAAGTCCATGGTCACCTCCCAGATCCCCTATGTGTACTCAAATCTGTGTATTAACATTTGTTTCTGGAAGCATGCCAACTAAAACAGTGTCAGGGGCCTGGAGGACATAAATTGAACTCACTATGTGATTACTTGGAAACCCCTGGTTAAGAAATGCTGCTGAGAAACGTTCTCAAAGTAGGGCAGCCCTCCTCTGCAGACCTGATTTGGGTGCAGAGACCTAATAACAAAAACCAGTTTTCTTTAACTATGGGCTTTGCTGTAGCTCAAATGGTAAAGAATCCATCTGCAATGCAAGAGACCTGGATTTGATCCCTGGGTTGGGACGATCCCCTGGAGAAGGGAATGGCAATCCACTCCAGTATTCTTGCTTGGAGAATCCCATGGACAGAGGAGCCTGGTGGGCTGCAGTCCATGGGATCGCAAAGAGTTGGCCATGACTGAGAGACTAACGTTAACTATGGACAGATCTGCCTACTGTTGGATCAGGGCCTGTGGCTTCCATCTTGGATCCCCCTTGACATCCTCTGTGGCTGCTGACATTGTCCCTGCCTCTACCTCAAGCTCCCGCATCCATCTCTTTTCCTCCCATTTCTGGAGCTGTTGACCCGGGCACAAGTGCATCTGAGACATGTGTGATCAAGGCTGGAGGAGGTTTGGAGAGGTGGATTCACTGGAATAAGTTTGAAGGGGAAGGTTGAACAGATGGGAGAGGGGGTGGGGCCCGAGCTTGATGGGCCAGGAATGACTGGATGAAGCACTTGGATGCAGAGTTGAATCACTGACAGTCTTGGAGGAGGCAGTGGCAAGAGTGTTCACTGATCATTCCTAAGTACTTGCTGATAGTCTACACTATGCCTTAGGGCTTCTCTGATAGCTCGGCTGGTAAAGAATCCGCCTGCAATGCAGGAGACCCTGGTTCGATTCCTGGGTCGGGAAGATCTGCTGGAGAAGGAACAGGCTACCCACTCCAGTATTCTTGGGCTTCCCTGGTGGCTCAGTTGGTAAAGAACCCCCCCACAATGTAGGACACCTGGGTTTGATCCCTGGGTTGGTAAGATCCCCTGGAGAAGGGAAAGGCTCCCCACTTCAGTATTCTGGCCTGGAGAATTCCATGGACTGTATAGTTCATGGAGTCGCAAAGAGTCTAACACGACTGAGTGACTTTCACTTCACTTCACTTCACTTCTGTACTATGCCAGGGATTGAGGACAGGTGCAACCACATGGACAGGGAGGTGCTGAAAAGTTACTTCCTTTGTGAAACACTTTCTGGTTCTCCAGGTACCAGGGCCCCTCTGCATGCCACTATTCCTTCTAATAAGTCATCTCAGCACTTCAGGGACTTATTAAGCACACCGGGATCAAACCTGTATCCCCTGTACTGGCAGGTGGGTTCTTTACCACTAGAGCCACCTGGGAAGTTCCCAGGTAGCTCAGTGGTAAAGAATCTGCCTACAATGCAGGGGCCACAGGAGATGCAGGTTCGATCCCTGGGTCAGGAACATCCTCTGGAGGAGGGCAGGGCAACCCACTCTCGTAGTCTTGCCTGGAGAATTCCATGGACTGAGGAGCCTGGTGAGCTATAGTCCATAGGGTCGCACAGAGTCAGACACGACTGAAGCAACTTAGCATGCATACTCCAAAGTCCTCAAACATCCTCTCCTTCACTCCGAGTCAATAGTTAATTAGAATTTCCCCATTCTTGTTTCCTCTATTCATGTCTTTACTTTTTCTCTTAAGTGTTGTAAAGTAAACCCCAGCCATCATCTCCCTTCACACCTGTCCATGTGTGAGTATACATCTCTTAAAAATATGGCCATTTTCTTACATAATCAAAATGCACAACTGATCGTGATTTCTTAGTATCATCAGTCTATATTTAAAACTTGGGGGCTGCTTCAGATAACCTCTTGTTACTGTTTGTTGGGACAAGAAATCAAACAAGAACCACATGTGTCCTTGGTTTGGTCTGTCTCCTGTTTCCCTGCTGGAAACTCAGTGTTGCTTGGGCTCTGACCACACTGTGACTGGGGCCTTGTGAGAACCCGTCTGCTTTGACAGTTCCCATCTCTCCTTTTACTCTCACCCTCTTCCTCTTCCTCCTTCTTTCCTTTTTTTTTTTTTGTTTTAATGGCAGAAAAGTATGTTACATGCAGATAGTTTTGGTGGGGACACTGAATTTGAACCTGTATTCTTATCTTGGAGGACTGGTTCTAATCTTTGAAGATTTAGCCTGAAGGTTAAAGCATCATGAAAAATAAAACTACAGGTATAAACCTGCAGTCTTTTTACCCCTTACAGCTTTGGCCTTATTACCCCAAGCAATAAGTCTAACCCCTTTTCCTCAGTGTATTGAAACTAAAGAGTAAGTAGTTGATTCCCACTGTTCTTCCCACAAATTTTCAGCAGGGTAGGGCCAATTCACTGCTTGTTTTAGGCTTGAAACTCCTCCTGAAGTGCCGGATGAAAGCTGGTGTGTAATTGAAGTCGCTGGATATTGTGCGCTTGAGATGAGAGAGTGAGTTGAATTTCATGGGCTTTTCTGCAGCTTTCTCTCTTAACTAAAAATGTTGGCATTTTCTAGGAAGTTTGCTATATGTTTATTGAGAAAGATACTTCTCTTCAGTACAGTGTGACATTTCTACAAAAATCAATGATTTAGAAACAGGTATCTGAAATGAAATGTGCAACTTCAGTTTCCATCTGTTGAAAAGCCTGCTGGGCTGGTTTTGAAACCTTCATACATGTTTGGTACACCTTCAGGGAGTAAAAATTATATTGACTCTGCACTCTGGAACACGTAAAAAGATCTTTTGGAATGTGGCAAAAAATATAACCACCACCTAGTCCTGTGTTTTCCAAATTGACTGTGGGATATTTACTTAATTTTTTTTTTGACTTTTAGTACTAGTGTTTACTATTTTCCTTTTATCTTGGGAGATTTTCATTTTTATTACACATGATTACCTAATCCAGTGAAAGGAGTGGCAGTGAATGCGGCTCAGGAGTGCCATATCCCTGTGTCAAGTTGAAACTTGTTCTTTGATTATTAGAGGTAGTGAAGCTTATAGGAGCATGATGATGTTTTAATTTGGATTTCGAAAATTAAAAAAAGCCAGGCACTAACTATGGACACAGTGAAGAGGGAGAGGCTGAATCCATTTTGAAATCCAGCTCCTCCCCCCTAGATACTCAAGAATTTTTACATCTGCTTTCAAGCCCTTAAATATAAAAGGATTAACTTCTAAAGTTACTGATAAAGGGGGGAAGAGAAAAAGAGCAAAGAGTATAGAACGACTCTAATGAAAACTCGGCACAGGGCTAACACTTAATTCCGTCTCACAATAACAAGAAGAGAGCATAATGGAGAGTGAGGAGCAGAGCCATTTACTTAATAACTTCCTAGCAACCGCTGTAATGAACACATATGGGCAGATGAGTCAATTCTCTAAGATACTACCTCACATCAGGGCTTAGAAAAAAGGGGAAGAGGAAGCAACAGCTAAACACCTGAGATTCCTGAATTTGGGTTATGTTCTATGCAGTTTCACACTAGACCACTTGATCTTTGTGACTGTGGTTTAAAACTGATTTGGCAAAAGAAAAATAACGTGGTGAGATGAATATCATCTCCATCTAAGCATAAGTGGGAGTGAAGCGTGGAAGGTCTACCTTGTCTGGGAACAGATGGTTAGGACTGATGCCTGTGAATTTTCTGGCTTAACTTGAACATCATTAACACCGAAATCCTCCTCACCCTCATCACTGCTATCCTTTGCTGAGTGGCTCCTTTATCTCAGATACTGTGTTAGGCACTTTACATATGTTTCTTACAAACCTCACAGCACTCATGGATAAGTTGATATGATGATCTGCATCTTTTTTAAAAAATTTATTTATTTTAATTGGAGGCTAATTACTTTACAATATTGTATTGGTTTTGCCATACATCAACATGAATCTGCCACGGGTGTACACGTGTTCCCCATCCTGAACCCCCCTCCCACCTCCCTCCCTGTACAATCCCTCTGGGTCATCCCGGTGCACCAGCCCCAAGCATCCTGTATCCTGCATCGAACCTGGACTGGCAATTCATTTCTTATGTGATATTATACATGTTTCAATGCCATTCTCCCAAATCATCCCACCCTCTCCCTCTCCCACAGAGTCCAAAAGACTGTTCTATACATCTGATTATCTGCATCTTACAGATAAGGAATCTGAGGCTTAAAGAAGGAAAATCACTTGGCTAAAATCTCGATCAATAATAAGAAAAAGTAAATATAGTTCATCTTGACTGAGGATGTACTGTTCCAGATGCCTGGCGCTGTGTTGAGGGCTTTGTGTGGACTTTTTAATGGGATTGTACTCAGATTACAGATGAGGAAGAAGAGCCACAGGGGTGGCATATGGTTTGCCTGAGGTCATATAGCTGCTCAGAGGGAAAGCTGAAACTCAAATTCAGCCCGTTGTGGCAGAAGGGTGGGAGAATTAGAATTCAAACCAACCATGCAGGCTTAGTTGCTCAGTCATGTCTGACTCTTTGTGACCCCATGCACTATGGGGTCCTCAGGCTCCTCTGTCTATGGGATTCTCCAGGCAAGAATTCTGGAGTGGGTTGCCATTTCCTCTTCCCAGGGATCTTCCTGACCCAGGGATTGAACCCACATCTCCTGCACTGGCAGGCAGATTCTTTTACCACTTAGCCACCTGGGGAGCCACAAACCAAATGTGCTCGATGCTAAAGCTCAGGCCGTACGGCTGCGGCTCACCATGTCCATGGACACTTGGAGGGTGGAGGCAACCATACTGTTCAACAATCGTGTGAGTTTGGGTCTTTATAATCACTCCAGTGGATGTAACAAAATTACCAGCAGCTACATTGGGCTTCTGGAAAGTGACTAAAGCCAGTTTAAAATCACAGAGAACTTGTGTGTCCAAAAGCATGTGAGTGTTCACACCTGGATGGTGCTTCTTCCTCCGTGGACTCCTCCTGGGCAGTGTGTCTTGCTCCAGAACTTTCTCTCAATATTCACTCAATTTAGGTTCTTTTGTTGGTGTTGGAGAAGACTCTTGAGAGTCCCTTGGATTGCAAGGAGATAAAACCAGTCCATCCTAAAAGAAATCAGTCCTGAATATTCTTTGGAAGGACTGATGCTGAAGCTGAAACTCCAATACTCTGGCCACCTGATTTGAAGAACTGACTCATTGGAAAAGTCCCTGATGCCAGGAAAGATTGAAGGCAGGAGGAGAAGGGGACGACAAAGGATAAGATGGTTGGATGGCATCACTGACATGATGGACATGAGTTTGAGTAAGCTCTGGGAGTTGGTGATGGACAGGGAAGCATGGCGTGCTGCAGTCCATGGGGTCGCAAAGAGTCGGACACGACTGAGCGACTGAACTGAACTACTTTCTTCTACCTCAGTCTGGTTGTTGACTGGATACTCATTAAGAAAACACTTTGTCTACTAAGAATGGATTAAAGGATTCTCTTTCCAGAATAGCACACTTACCTTTTTTAAGGTGCAGATGTTTTCAGTGCTTCACACAAGATAAATGATTAGCTGTAGAATTTCAGGTCCTTGACAGGGAGCTGGAGGAGCATACTTGAGGTACCTGTCTATGGAAGTGGGAGTGAGGGCTGGCTCTGAGGGGATTTTCTGGGCAAAGAGAGGACTTTTGCCCCTCTAAAGATGTCAAACAGGCCCATGTTGCTTATTCCACCCACATTATAATCCAGGGGGGTTCTTTTCCCCCCCTGTTGGCTTCCTATAGGAAGATGCAAGGGGGCGGGCGGGGATCTGGGGGAGACGTAGCCCAAGGAAAGTGGGTCAGTAGGCTGAGAGACAGGGGACAAATCTCTATTCAGTTGCCTAGACTGTGCCCTTTGTCAAGTTGTCTACAGATACAGCACCTGTATGCTCCCATTTTGCAGAATTACCTTCCCGGATTAGTACCCAGAGCCCAACCCCAGTGAAAGTGAAAGTCACTCAGTCATGTCTGACTCTTTGCGACCCCATCGACTATACAGTCCATGGAATTCTCCAGGCCAGTCTGGAGTGGGTAGCCTTTCCCTTCTCCAGGGCATCTTCCCAACCCAGGAATCGAACCCAGGTCTCCCGCATTGCAGGCGGATTCTTTACCAGCTGAGCCACAAGGGAAGCCGGATCTGTATAAATACTTGCTGACCAACATCCTGTTCCCTTCCTCTCTTTCTCAGCTGTTCGGCCTCCTCCCACTCTGCTGGGATTCGGGGCCATCTGATGAGTGAACCGTTTTTTCCAGCAGGTCTTATCTTTGCTTAAACACAGGCGAATGTCTGGACCCCGTTTTGAGCTGGCTCCTCTCCCTGAACATCTTTGAGTCAGCCTGCGTCTTTTAAGAGCTTCCCTTGTAGCTCAGTTGGTAAAAAATCTGCCTGCAATGCAGGAGACCCAGCCCGATTCATGAATCGGGAAGAACCCCTGGAGAAGGAAATGGCAACCCACTCCAGTATTCTTGCCTGGAGAATCCCATGGACAAAGGAGCCTGGCAGGCTACAGTCCATGGGGCCGCAAGAGTCGGACACGACTTAGCGAGCATCTTTTAAAGGGAAAAACTCCTCGGAGGGGCCCTCTTTCCCGTCTCCCTGTAGGAGTTGGGGTGGGGGTAGCAGTGGGGATGGGGAGCAATCCTGGCCTCCCGGGATCTCTCTAGGCTGGTGTTACTCCATGGGTCTCTTCGCTGTTCACACTTTGAGGGCATTTTAAAAAATGCCTAAGGCTTAACTAGCTGCCGTGGTGGAGGAGACAGTACCTAGGGGTGGGGGGTGGCAGCGCCATCTTGGAGCAACTCACCTGGTGCGCGAGGACCACCTCCTGCCCGACCTCCCTGGCATCCCAGGCAGGGAGGTGGGGGTGGGGGTAGTGAGCTTGGAGGCACCTCACCTGCAGCTCTAGAGTGCATGGCTGGCGGCCACCTCCTTTCTCCAGAGCTGGTGTCTGAAGGTCACTAAGACGGGAATCTTTGTAAAATTTTATTTCTTAGTTTCCTTCCCCACATTTTCTTTCTCTGTCCCTCACTAATGACAGGATTTGAGAAATTCATTGATTCCCAAGCTTGAAATGGCCAGCGAGAATCACTGACATCATGCTTGTCTTGCCAGCTTTTGTTTGGGGTCCACTTGAAAGTCTTTGCATCTGAGATAGTTTAAGATTGTTGTTGTGGTTTGGTGGCTAGGTTGTGGTGTCTGACTCTGTGCGACCCTATGGACCACAGCCCCGCAAGGCTCCTCTGTCCATGGGGTTCTCCAGGCAAGAGTACTGGAGTGGGTTGCCATTTCCTTCTCCAGCAGATCTTCAGTTTCTTAATTTTGTTCTTTCCTAGTGGGGAAAAAAATACAACTTACCTTTGCAGTAAGAATTTCCCCCACCTTCCTTTTAGAGAAAGCACTGGACAGCACCACCATCCTAGGTTAATAGACTAATAATTGCTACATTTCATACCATGTAGGGTTCCCTCTGAAACCTCAATCACATTCAGATACTGTGGTGGGGGTTTAAATGCAGCAGTTAATGTGCATTCCCCACCTCTAATCTTCTTTTTTTATTGAACCTTTAAATGGAATTTGTGCTCCTGTGGGTCGAAGCAGGGCTTTGAGATAGAGTTCCATGGTTTGGTTTGGTTCTTCAGTGAAAATTCTAAGAGTGTGAATTGCACCAGGAGATGCATTTATTGTTGTGGGTTTCAGAGGAAAGCATGAAATCTCACTGACTTGCTGAACATTGTGGTTTTGAATCAGAGCTTTGGAGACGAAGCTGCTAAACCTCTCTGACCAAACTCTGAAGGGAAATCACCAGCTTAATTTGCATATTGGTTTTGCCACAGTTTTAGCTCCACCCCTTTTCAATGGCTCTCCTTTTCAGTGGCTACAAAGTCTTACAGGTAGGAGTATTTTCTGATGTTTAACCTAAAGCCCTCTTGCTCTTTCCAAAAATCCGTTGCCTCAGACAACCGAGGCACCTGTGCTATGGTTTGGACAGTATTACTTCGTGTATTTAAGGGCTGACTTTCCCTCCAGACTAAATAAATCTGGTGTCACCGTCTATTAAGATGAAAAAACACAACCCTTTGCTGACTGACATACAAAATGGAAATGCAAGAGGCTCGGGCTTTCCTTTTATTTTTCATTCTCTCTTTTTAACCCTTGTAAAGGTGTTGCCACAGATTTCAGTATGCTGCCAGTGAGGTTATATTTTTGATTAATGATGGCTCTGCTTGGCATCACAGACTTGAATTGACCATTTACTGTGGGGCTGCCTGACCTGGTCATGGCCAGACCAAAGGAAGCCACGCAGACCACTGACCACAGCTGTTGCCATCTTTCTCCTCCCTTATAACTGCTTCCAGCATGGAAGTCAAAGCATTTTGTTTAACAGCAAGTAGAGAAAAACTTGTTTCTTGCTTGTTTTCAAATGGTGAAAATTAAGTCAGTTGGCAACAGGTGATTATTTCCCTGTGGGTGGAGGAGGTGCCAGATGATGTGGCTCTGTGCCTGTGGATCTGGGCAAGCCCGAATTGTAACCATACCACCCCGGAGCAGAGTCCATTTAGTTCCAGCAGTTGGATAATTTGGCAAATCTTTGAATCACTACCCAGGGTTTCACAGATGGCATCTCCACTGCAGAGACCCTTCTCTTACTCACAAGAAGAAAGGGAAAGGGGAGACAGTCGAGCAGATGCATTGATTATTGCCCAGGGGTGAACACCTGGAGGACTGGCCATGCGGGTATTTGTGGAATGATGGCTTTTCCTTCATGACTAGAACAGGTAAAGAACTGTCAGGTAATGCTGAAGCTAAAAAATAGGCTGGTATCTTTGGAATTGTAAGTAAGAGTTTGGTGCTCACAGTGATAAATGTGACCCAGATAGTCTCCAACCCCTTTAGAAACTGAAATTTAAATGTGGGATAAGAGAGCCTTAATTACTTACAGTGAAGACATCTCTTCCACTGCTGGTTGGAATGTATGTAAACAGATCAGACATTCCACAAGTTTTTGATCTTGAACACCGCTGTAATTGAGTATCCCACACAGAATGTTACGGTGAGGGGTCATTCTTATTGAAACATGTTTTAAAATCTCTGATGCAGAAGCCTTTATCTGCTTATCATTAAAGATGTTGGTCATGAAGAAAGTTGTTATCTTGGAGACTTTGATACCTGTGACAGATCTTGTAAACACTATTTTCTTTTTTTTTAAATTAATTTTATTTTATTTTTAAACCTTACATAATTGTATTAGTTTTGCCAAATATCAAAATGAATCCACCACAGGTATACATGTGTTCCCCATCCTGAACCCTCCTCCCTCCTCCCTCCCCATACCATCCCTCTGGGTCGTCCCAGTGCACCAGCCCCAAGCATCCAGCATCGTGCATTGAACCTGGACTGGCAACTCGTTTCTTACATGACATTTCACATGTTTCAATGCCATTCTCCCAAATCTTCCCACCCTCTCCCTCTCCCACAGAGTCCATAAGACTGTTCTATACATCAGTGTCTCTTTTGCTGTCTCGTATACAGGGTTATCGTTACCATCTTTCTAAATTCCATATATATGCGTTAGTATACTGTATTGGTGTTTTTCCTTCTGGCTTACTTCACTCTGTATAATAGGCTCCAGTTTCATCCACCTCATTAGAACTGATTCAAATGTATTCTTTTTAATGGCTGAGTAATACTCCATTGTGTATATGTACCACAGCTTTCTTATCCATTCATCTGCTGATGGACATCTAGGTTGCTTCCATGTCCTGGCTATTATAAACAGTGCTGCGATGAACATTGGGGTACACGTGTCTCTTTCCCTTCTGGTTTCCTCAGTGTGTATGCCCAGCAGTGGGATTGCTGGATCAAGCTACCAACAGTATTCTTCACAGAGCTAGAACAAATAATTTCACAATTTGTATGGAAATACAAAAAACCTCAAATAGCCAAAGCGATCTTGAGAAAGAAAAATGGAACTGGAGGAATCAACCTACCTGACTTCAGGCTCTACTACAAAGCCACAGTTATCAAGACAGTATGGTACTGGCACAAAGACAGAAATATAGATCAATGGAACAAAATAGAAAGCCCAGAGATAAATCCACGCACATATGGACACCTTATCTTTGACAAAGGAGGCAAGAATATACAATGGATTAAAGACAATCTCTTTAACAAGTGGTGCTGGGAAATCTGGTCAACCACTTGTAAAAGAATGAAACTAGAACACTTTCTAACACCATATACAAAAATAAACTCAAAATGGATTAAAGATCTCAACGTAAGACCAGAAACTATAAAACTCCTAGAGGAGAACATAGGCAAAACACTCTCTGACATACATCACAGCAGGATCCTCTATGACCCACCTCCCAGAATATTGGAAATAAAAGCAAAAATAAACAAATGGGACCTAATTCAACTTAAACACTATTTTCTTACACTGTTTTTGTCAAATCAGATTTCATCTGGAGTAATAATGCTCCATCCTGATCCCGTGCTTCTCAAGGTACCTCTGATTCTTTCATTTGGTACTGAAAAAGTTTTCATTTTTAAAACCTTTAACAGATCTTTCTAATATAACACTGTATTTAAAAAAAAAAAATCTCATCACCTTTGATGGCTCATCAACTTTTGATGGCTCTCCATTGCCCTTTGAGTCTTGAAGTGGAAAGGGATCATACAAATCCAGTCTCTTGCTGGATAAAGAAATTATCTCCCCAATAATCTTCTTTGGTTTCCTGCTTATCGCTCTAGCCATAGGGACTTCACTGCCTCACGAAGTGATGGGTTTCATTATTCGCCAGTCTGAGGTATTAACAGGATTGTTTTTGTATTGATTGAGGTGAAATCAGTTCCTTGAAGCAAGCACCTATTGGACCCAATTTTGCCCATGAGAACAATCACAACCAAATAACCTGCTCTCTTTGTGCTCAGTCGTGTCCAACTCCTTGTGACCCCATGGACTGTAGCCCACCAGGCTTCTTTGTCCATGGGATTTTCCAGGCAAGAATACTGAGTGGGTTTCCATTTTCTCTCCTTCTCTCTTTGGGCATGGTGTTTGAAGACATTACTTTGTCATGGTTTCCTTCACTAGTTCAAGCTTTAGAACCCTTTCACTATTTCTGGGATGTGACCTCTGAGTGCGTTTTAGTTGGTCATTGCTCCTATCAAGTTGTAAAGGTCAAGCCCAGACTTATCATCTGGGTTTTCAAGAGCTACCCTGCCAACCTGTCTACTGTATCTACCATATTTGCTTCCAGGACTTCACCATACAAATATCCAGTTTCAGCTATCTCTTCAATGCCATTTAAATAAAGCAATGATAATTCTTCTTTCTTTGGTTTGTCTGAAAGATACAACAGCAGTGTAAGTTATGATAATACCTTTAATGATGTGATTTCAGGAACCTGCCGTGTGCACAGTGCTGGAGTTAGGTGAATGACTCTACTCTGCCATCTTGGAGCTAACAGTAGGCTTCTAGAGGGACAGTAAAAAAGTTAACAAAGAAATCGGTGATTGCAAATTTCAATAACTGCCATCAAACGCTGAGCCAGAGAATTAGGACCACATAGGTTTGCATGTAGAAAGCCTGTTTTTTAGGTTTGTCACAAAGGATTGTCACAAAGGCCTCTCTGGGGAGACAATACTGAAGTGACACCTGAAGGATTGGGACTTCCCAGGTGGCACAGTTTGCCTGCCAATGCAGGAGACACAGGAGACCTGGGTTTGATCCCTGGGTTAGGAAGATCCCCTGGAGAAAGAAATGGCAACCCACTCTGATAGTCTTGCCTGGGAAATCCCATGGACAGAGGAGCCTGGAGGGCTATATAGTTCATGGGGTCACAAAGAGTCGGACACGACTTAGCGACTGAGCACGCACCTGAGGGATGGTAAGAAGCGGACTCTGCTCGGAGTGGAGGAAGAGGAGGGGGAGAGACCCAGTCTGCTGGCGTCTGAGGAGAAAAGAGCTTCGTTGCTCAAGGGACCCAAAGAAGCGCCAAGGGGCTGGGGTGTGGAGAGTGTTAAGGGCAGAGGTCAAATCCAAAGGGCTTTGCAAGCCATTTAAAGCTTTGAACTTTTCCCTGAAAGCAAAGAGGAGTTCTATTCTGAAGACATTTAAAGCAAAGTGTGTGTGTGTGCGTGTGTGTCTGAGAGAGGTTTAATTTTAGAGAGACTCCCAGACAACTGTGTGAAGAAGGAAGAGTTGTGGTCCAGCTCTGTGACGGGCGTGTGGTGTGGTTGGTGGGGGAGCCTGCCTGGTCCGAGTCCGTCCTGTGCTCCCATCAGGGACCTCCGGTGTCAAGGAAGAGCCCTGCGGTGGAGCTCAGGGCGTGGCCATCCTCTGGGTAGGGCTTGTCCAGAAGAAGCTCAGGCAAGAATGAAGAACCACCTTGGTCAGGAGCCAGCACCTCAGATCTGGGGCTGTTGGCCAGGTCCTTTCAGCGTCTTCCTCTCTCCCCTGGGGACCTGGAAAGCCACCTGATCCTAGAGTCCCAGTGACTCCCGGAGCCTGAAAAGAAAACCGAGTCTTCCTGAGTTATAGGCTGGAGACACAAGGGGAGAGATGAACGAAATGATCTGTGCCCATAAACCTGGCCTACTGGCTGTCTTAAAAGTTAGATGAGGGTCAAGCGTAGTGAAGAAGTAGATGGGTCTGCTCCCTAGTGGCCCCTCTCTCCCCTCCCGCTCCATCTCCCCCTCTCTTCAAACCATGGTCCAGATCACAACCCAGGGAGACAAAGGACTCAGCCTTTCCTCTAAACTTGACCTCTGCAGGTAGGGCCTCACAAGCAGTTACTGGAGGGAGGAACTCTTGCTTTGTCACCTAACTTCTGCGGTTGAGAAAAGCCCACTGCTCTGGGCCAAAGAGGAGGAGGAGTGGGGAGAGGCGAAGTTAATGGTTGGAAAGGGGAGACATTTAAGTGGAGAACAGAAAGTCCACTGAAGACTTTTATCCGTTTCCGCTGTGTGAATTCTATAATGAAACTCTTCCTTATCTCTCCAAGAAACTAGCAGTAGAATGTGAATTTCTCCTCCAAAGAATTGCAATTTTGTAGGGAGCTGTCATTTAATTGACAGCTTCCCAGGTGGCCCTAGTGGTAAAGAACCCGCTTGCCCATGCAGGAGAAGTAAGAGACATGGATTTGATCCCTGGGTTGGGAAGATTACCTGGAGGAGGCAACCCACTCCAGTATTCTTGCCTAGAGAATCACATGGGCAGAGGAAACTGGAGGGCTTCAGCCCATAAGGGTTGCAAATAGCAACTTAGCATGTCAATTGAAGTAATCTTTCTGTCTTGATGGGCAATGTAGGCTGTGTCCAGTTATGAACTGTTGTGAAATTGGTTTACACAAACATAAAAGAAAGGGTGTGAGACACACACACACACACACACACACACACGTTTCAATTGGTTTAGTCTTGACTTTTCCTTTGTTTGGCTACTCATGACTCCTGTGAGTGCCAAAATTCTAGGTTATCCCTGACTTTTTTTTTTCCGTTTTACAAACCCTTGTATTGAAGGCTGACTTTCAATAGATCACGGCAAGGGAGCTGCTCTGCTACATACGAAACCCCGACCCAGAAGCAGGTCTATCACTGACTCTTAAAAGGGGAGAGTCTGGGTACTGCCAGGATCCTGGCACAGGGTTCTGTAATTGCATTATGGTTCATAATTGTTTGGAGCTGGATTATTTGTCCAATTCCATCACACATGATTATTTCCTTCTCTTGCCTTATAAATTGGATAAAGCTCTTATCAGCGTTCGCTCAGCCATAGGAAACGGCCTGAGTTTTTCAGGCCCTCACACTGTGCTTAAACAGAATTTTAATGTATCTAAGAGTACCAGGCCTAGTGTTGTTTGTTTAACACTGGTATTGCAGAGCCCTCTTTTTGACCAAACCAGTCCCAGCTGCAGCAAGCAAGGAATACAATGAATAAATATCCACAAAACAGGAGCACTGCTCACTGGCCATCTCACGTGGAGAAAGCTGGGTGTTCGCTGCCTGGGTTCAGCGGACCGGGTCTTCAACAGCCACTCACGCAGGTTTGCAGCCAGGAAAGCTGCCTCCTCGGAGTTCCATGTAGATGGTCTCGGGCCCCTTGGGCAGGGACAGAGGCTCTTGTGTGGCAGGCAAGCCTCTGGACCAGTGCCGACCTGGTGTCTTGTCTCCCTTTATCTCTCCCTCATTTGACTGGTGGGCACGGTGCCCGGGACTTTAAGGTGGATTTGTTTTCCACCAGCTCGATGGATAACCTGGAGCTAACGTGGACAGGGGAGAGATTATGGCTCAGAGAGGCTTCTCATCACAAATGCAAGTCAGAGACTTCGTTGTGTCTTGAACCTTTGCCTTTTGACTCTACACCCAGTGCTCTTTTTGTGACACTGCTGGCATAATAGAATCCAAATGCTTCTTAGTTGTGAAAGAAAAGCTTTGAGTCAGAGAAAGGCTGAGATGGTTGGGTTTGAACTTTCTTGGATGTTAGTGGAGATTTAAGCAGAAGGGGAAGAGAAGGAGGTCTTAGGCCTCCATCCAAGGGATTGACTCAATGTTTCGTGGAGATTATGCAGACCAGGGGACATTCAGTAACTCAACCTCGAATCCTTGTAGGTAGCTGAGACCCACAGCTGGGCTTGAGCTGACATCTTTTGCCCAAGATTCCGTGGGATTTGGGTATTCCTGGCCATTGCAGCAGCAGCCCTGGGTATGGTGAAGTAACGAAGGATTTAAAAATACCCGACTTGTGTATGTTAATGAGCAAGGGCAGCAGTCTTTTAACTGAAAGAACCATTAGCACTTCCCCTGTTAGAGGGATTTTATATAATTTAGAAGAAAACACTCATTATTTTAATTTTCGTTGTTAGCTGTAATATTCTTTACAATCATAATGTATCCCTAAGCAGTTTTTTTTTTTTTTCAGAGTTCAGTAGTCTAGTTAAAAAGAGGAATGTCAAAAAAAATCAAAATTTCTAAAAATGGTTCCTGGGTAGGATTTATTTAAAATCTACTTACATATTAATATATACAAATAACAAATATAAACAATGTCAAAAAGCAAGAAACACAGTCAAGTATTTAAAATTCTCCCTATTATTATTCAACTAAGACAAAGCTGTTCTATTTTTCTTTTTAAAGAAAGCCTTTCTTTAGTGAGCAGTCACTAAAATTACTGGTAATATGGCATAATGCATTTTGCAGTTTTACAAGTGCATCTTAATTTCTCTTATGTTTCTTTCCTTCTGTTTCTCACCTTTGTTTGCATCTCATCGCATTGGAGACGTTTTCTGTTCTGTCCTGGATGGGGCCATCTCTCTCTGCCTTTGTCCTAGCTCCTTGTCTACCTTGGGCCTGGCTACTTCAGTGCAAAGGTCTTGGTTTGTGTGTG
This sequence comes from Bos indicus x Bos taurus, assembly GCF_003369695.1. Classification (NCBI taxonomy): domain Eukaryota; kingdom Metazoa; phylum Chordata; class Mammalia; order Artiodactyla; family Bovidae; genus Bos; species Bos indicus x Bos taurus. Next base: position 93,364,944 of record NC_040084.1, on the reverse strand, counting down.
ACACCTCAGCCCTTGTTTCAGCGCAGTGGCTGGTCCTCCTGTAGCCTTGTCCTCCTTTGATGACAGTGCCTTGGTCCCCAGCATCTGACAGGCTGCTCTTGAGCCCTGTGACCCCCCATCCAGAGTTTGGCCAGATCTATCTGAGCAACATGGTGGATGATGCCACCATTTCCTTTGCTCTCCATAACCTTCTTCTCTGTAGAATTAAAAAGGACACCTAAAGAGAACTCAGATCTGTTACAAGGCATCTGGAGGAGGCCACTGGAAGGGGTTGCCTCTGTTCTTGCTAACAGCAGATAGGAAGAGCTTTATATTAAGGTACAACCGGTGGTTCCAGCCAATGGTCCAGACCAACCAAAGGTCTAGTCCCTGGTTAAGACATGCACCTGAAGATTTATATAGACCAAGGTTCCTTAACTGGGGGCCTAGTGTTCGACATGAATATCACATGGGAAAGTGTTTTGAAATAGTCTGACCTAGGCCCTGGTTTGTATCCATTGAGTCAGCCTCCATGGGGGCCTCATCTTTGGAAAAGGTCATCAGGGGATGCTGACACACATCTTAGTTAAAAGCCAACGGTTCAGAAAAAATGACTGATTCTTTGGAGGCCATCTGCCAGCCAAGCTGTGATGTGTTTCCTTCAGGCCTTTCATCTGCAGTGAGCACTGTTTTATAGGGCACTGAGGTATCACTCAGAATGCACGTCTGGGGGAGGCTGAGCTTTTGGGGGCTCCGGAGAACGATTGCATAGCATGTTCTGTCATCTTCACTGTGCAAAAGAGTGTAGTGAGCTGCCTTCATGAGGGAGGGCAATGCCAGGGCCCACGGGCAGTGGCGAGCCAACTCCACTCCTCGCTCTGTTTGTTAAATTAAAAACAATTAAAAAAAAAAAAAAGAAAAAGAAACTGCTAAGTCATGACTGACTCTTTGTGACTCCATACGAGGACTGTAGCCTTCCAGTCTCCACTGTCCATGGGATTCTCCAGGCAGGATTACTGGAGCGGGTTGCCATTTCCTTCTCCAAGGGATCTTCCCGATCCAGGGATCGAACCTGCATCTCCTACACTGTCAGGTGGATTCTTTTCCACTGAACCACTTGGGAAACCTGTTTGTTAAATTAGCTCACTTGATTTCTCTGGGCTTCGGTCTTCTTGCTGTTAGGATTAGATTAGGTGATGTGTAAGTTCCTCTGAAGTTCTAAGGCTACTTTGACTTCAACTTAAAATAACACAAAACTTACAGTATAATTAATACAAGTGATTTATTGTACAAAACCATGAAACTTGGGAGTAAGTAAAAAGAAAAGGAAAAGTTCATTATCCTATGACCCCACCACCCTGAGATGACCTTTAGGTATAAATTCTTTTCGTCTTTGTGCAAAGATGAACACAGGTATGCATGTGTGCACATAAATATGCAAATACATATATTTTAGTATAGTTTGCATTTTATTAATACAGAAAGGTGATCATATTGGGTACTGTTCTGTAATCTGTCTTTTTAGTTAATATAGCAAGAACAGAGGAATGCCTTTCCATGCCACTAAATGTACACCTGGTGCTTATAACTTGGGGGTGGAGAGGTTAGTGATCAAGAGCTGGGCCTTGGAGCCTGACTCTGGCTGTGGTCCGTACTCTCTGTGTCACCTTGAGCAGATTACCTCACCTCTCTAAATCTCAATTTCCTCCCACGGAAAATGGCCATGGCAGTAATGTCCACTTCATAAAGCATTCTGAGGATGAAAATCAGACAGTGCGTGTTAAGTGCTCAGGGCAGTGCCTGGTAAGTGCCCACAGTAAGGGCCCAGGAAATGGTAACTGAGAACGCTGCATATTGTTTCATTTTACTAATGTGCGTAATTTCACCAGTCCTCTATTACTGCTTATTTAGATTTTTGTTCGCTACTATACACAGCGCTGCACTGATTGTTTTATAGGTAAATATTTGTACATATCTGTATATAGTTTTTGGACATATTTCCATACTTGGAAAATCTGCCCTATGAGGTTTTTACTTAAAAAGATTTGTTGCTGTTAGAATTCTTCATCCTAAGTGAGCAATTGTGGGTTTCTAAAACTACCTTGTGGGTCTGAGCTCATGGACAATAAGACTAACTTTTACAATGATCTTTTGAAACCTATGCTCGGTGATAAAAGGAGGGAAAATGTCTTAATTCACAGAAGAATAGTGAAAGGGTAGAGTTTGTATTCAGCACTCTCTTCTGAGCTGTTTGATTTGTAGCACGTCATGCTTTGAACAAATCTGTATAGGCCCAGATTGCTCTACTGGTATAAGAAAGTTTTCTTTCAAATTAATTCATGCTAAGATGTGAATGACTGAATAAACTGTCCCTCATCTATTTACATTTGAACAGAACACCATAAAAAAGAATAATGCTTATAAAAAATTGCAGAATTTCAGACATCCAAGTCAGGCTGAATGTAGGAGATGTTAAAGTTTTGGTTAAATGAATTTCTATAAGCATTCTTCTATGTACTCACATTCCTCAGCCTAATCCCATTCTTAGTTGTCATCTTTTCTCCCACTCCTCTCTCCCTGGTCCACTTATGACCTCTTTGAGTGGTTTCTCAAATTCATATCACCACCCTATCAGTGTGTACATGCTCTTGGATATTTTGTCAGTTGACAACTGTGCATGTGTGTACATGTGCATATTTGCTGTAATGACAGAAAACACAATTTAAACAGGCTTAAACGATAGGGAAGTTCATTGTTTGAAAAATCCAGAATATGTGGGTTCAGGTATGGTTTGATCCAGGGACTCCTATGGTAGACTGAGGCCCTGGATTTTCTTTTTTTGTTTTCCTTGGGATTGGACCCATCCTCTGAGAGTCAGGACCTTAGTGAGAATCTACAAAGTACTCATGTTTCTTGTTTTCCCATCATGCCACTGATAAGGAAGAGAGAGCCTCTCTCTACAGCTTTAGAGGAGCATCAGTTCTACCACACTTGGTAGCTTACAATCAGGGCACTGCTTCATGAAAATAAGTATGAATGAATGCTGATAGGCAAAACCCAGCAGCTCTTCTCTACAAATGCACTGCTTTCCCTCAGATTCAACACACAACCAAGATGGTACTTGATGCTTTGGTTCTGACTTTACTAATTCTGCTGGAACAGTTACCACTCTCCCATTTTCTGAGTTCATAATCTCAGCATTCAAATTTGTTGTTTTGCATTCCAGCTACTAGGTCCTACAGTACACTCCATCCATGTTGATGCTTCACTCACTGGTTCAGCTCAGTGCAAGCCCCACCTGCTCTGTGTAGCCTTCTGTAGACACTGGGGTCTATACTGAATTCTGCTCAATTCCTATAACAAGGATGCCCAGCATTCACGGGCAGTGCTTATTATATGCTGCTTTATACTGCTACTTATCTCTGCCTTACTTCCTCCCACTTTTACTGCCTAACTGGATTTAGCATGTGGGCCTCTGGGCACTCTGGTGTTTCCCTGAATCTTCCCACACCACCCACCACAAGCTGTCTGAGCTGCAGGGACACAGTTGAATCTTCCATTGACTGAGGGAGCCCCCAGGCCCCATGGAGGTGTGCTGGGGTGGGATTTTCTGCAGTCAGCATGGAACTTTGGGCAAGCCTTGGGCTTGACAGCTGCCCAGTGGTATGCCCTGTGGAAATGAGGGAAATTATCTCCCACAGTTGCAGGAATGCTACCTCAGACAAGGTTATTTTCTCTACTGTATGAAGTTTCAGCACCTTGAAGTTTCTGGGTCTGCACAAAAGGGGCTACAAGCTGAATTGTGTTGGATGGAATCTACATGCTCCCTCCCTCCCAAAATGTGACTGCATTTGGAGAAAGCATCTTTAAAGCGGCAGTTAAGTTCAAACAGGGTCATATCCTGGCTCCAATTCAAAAGGACTAATGTCCTTATAAGAAGGGGGAGTAGGACACAGACACAGAGAAGGAAGAACCACATGAGGACAGCCGTCTGCAAACCGAGGAGGGAGGCCTCAGGAGAACCAGCCCCACCTGCACCTTGATCTCCAATTGCTAGTCTCCGAACTGTGAGAAAATCAGTTTCCAGTGTTGAGGCTCCCCAGTCTGTGATACCTTGTCGCTGCCGGCCTAGCAAACGAATACGGGGGAGGGGGTGTAGTTTTTTAAATGAATTTGAGGCACAATCTCTCTTTTACCAACAGAATTTCATTCCTTGGGCTACCGTGCTGTCAACTCTGTTGGGCACAGCAGATGCCTCCTGGGGACACTCTGGTAGTGCTGGATGCTCAGCCATTTACACACATTTGTGCACGTGTGAGCTCCACCACTCTCTGCCCTGTCTCCTAGCCACGTTCATATACTAACGAGCTGGAGCGTATGATGAGTCCTGCTCATAAGTTGTCAAAGACTCTGATTTCTATTTCATACGGCAGCACAATCTTAGCTGGGATTGTCTGGAAGTCAGAGATGGTATTTGATTTGTAGGATAGAAGGTGGACACAATACTTGGTACCTGGCTGAAATTAAGAGGAAGACTTAGATATGCATGCAGTAGGCATCTCTCTCAGAAAAGATCTGGTTTGTCTTCATTGCTTTGAGTAGAAGTGTCTGAAGTCTCTTTTCCTTGAGGAATGTGTTGTCCTTCAGAAGGATTCTATCTCCTTTTTAACCAAAGGACCTGTGTCACATGATGTAAGACCAGGATTTGGTAATAAGGATGCATTTAGCTCTCTTCATTCCTTGTACACATTTTCTTTTCTCAAAGGTTTCTCCTTTTTTTTTTTTTTTTGGTTATAGAGCTTGCTGTTTGGCCACAAGAACTGTAGCTTTGTAGCATGAGAAGATGCTACTTATTTATCAGAACGTATAAGCAGACGCTTGAGAGTGGGGGCTAATGTCAAGTATAGACCATAAGTAGTTTTTGTAAGGCTTTCACAGAGGGGTGGAGAGACTCTTTTAAAGATGAAATGATTTTCGCAGTGGCAAGGGGGGAAAAGAAGAGACAAGGCTCTGGTGTTTCCCTGGTAAATGCAGCACTCATTCAGAGAGTCAGACTAGCATCTCTGGAAAAGTCACAGCACAGGTTCATCCTGAGAAGAGAGTCAGGTGAGCACTTCTATTATATGTTATAAGTGTGTGTGTGCATATGTGTATATGGAAAATAGCACCTCGAGTAAGCGTGGCTGTGGTGGAGAGTGGGAACTAGGAGGGGCTGTGGATGTCTGGGTCTTAGAGGCATCAGCCCCTCCTAAACTGAACCTGGCATCAACCTTGGTCACCATGACTGACCAAACACAGCCAGAGAGCTGTGATACCAGGGACACAAGGAAACTAAGATGGAAGTCAAGTTATCACTCTTTTGAGGGGCAAACTCCAGTGTGCTCGTGAATTATCTTTGAATGCTTGTTAAAATACAGATTCCAGGAATTCTTCTCCCCCAGCTTTGGATTCAGGACTTCTGGGGTGGGGACCTGGCATCTGTGTTTTTAGCAGGTGCCCAGGCAATTCTGGGCTCAGTGGCAGAGAATCCACCTGCTAAGGCAAGGAGACAGGAGAGATGCAGGTTGACTCCTTGGGTTGAGAAGATCCCTGGGAGGAGGAAATGGTAAACCTTTCCAGTATTCTTGCCTGGAAAATTCCATGGGCAGAGGAGCCTGGTGGGCGGCAGTGCATGGGGTTGCAAAGAGTCGGACACGACTGAACAACTGAGCATGCACGTAGGCGATTCTAATGTAGCGAATCTGGCTTGGGAACTGCTGACCTAGAAGGCTGTTGTTTCTGGGCAGTGGATGGACCTGCCTGTCTCCTTGCTGATAAAACCTGCCAGTAAGCCACGCAGCCTGGCTGTGTTACGGAGATAATACCATGAACAGAACCCAGATGATTCATATGTAAACTTATTAAGTTCCAATGTTTTCATAAGCAACTTATCCTTTCCAAAAATCAGGTTATAATAGATTTTGGAAGGAATCTTTGGGCTTGCTTGTCAGAAACAATGGCACAGGTAGATGGTAGATTTAGGGACGTTGCCACGCCTCAACAGTGGATGCTGTCATCTCGGGGGGCACAGATCTTGGCTGACGATCAGATGACTAATTGCACCGGATTTCTCTACAAGGGTCCTGTGAGGGTCACGCACATGCCTGGCCTCTTATTTGGACCGCAGTAAACCAACTGCCTGTTAATAGCCCTTTGCTCCCTTTAAAAATGTCCCAGGAGGCTTTTTCTTTCTGTCCTGCAGAGTTTAGAGCCTCTGCTGAGAAATGGGCCTCAGTCTTGGCTAAATTAACTCTTCAGGTGTTATTTCCATCAGGATAGACTCAAAAAGGGGGGCTCTAGATCCCTTACAAACCACAGAGGCAGCACTCTGTGGGACATTTATGTAATCTGTGGCCCTGTGTTTAACCTAATCCTAAAACAATTTAGATTTTTTTGTAAAATTAGTTTAGTATTGGTCGTTGCTCTTTCTGGACACCGATGAAATGATGTAAGAAAAACACGAAAGATTTCCCAAAGTTCATGTCTGTTTCATTGGCCTTTAACATGTAGACAGGAATATTTTATGGGCCAATCTATAAAACCTCATTGTGTATCTTCAGGCCATTAGTGTTTCTCAAAGTCTAGTTTCTCAAAGATAGTTTCACAATACTATCGTCAAACTCTAAGAGGCAAAGAAATGTTCTTTTTTTGTCAAGTCAAAATCCAATTTACATGGTGGGAAACACTGCTGTTTTTCTATTAAATGTGTTTTTAAGTCATACTACAGCAGTTAGATAATTTGGGTGCTTCTCTGCCTGTCATCAGAGAAGGCAGTGGCACCCCACTCTAGTACTCCTGCCTGGAAAATCCCATGGATGGAGGAGCCTGTTGGGCTGCAGTCCATGGGGTCGTGAAGAGTCGGACACAACTGAGCGACTTCACTTTCACTTTTCACTTTCATGCATTGGAGAAGGAAATGGTAACCCACTCCAGTGTTCTTGCCTGGAGAATCCCAGGGACAGGGGAACCTGGTGGGCTGCCATCTGTGGGGTCACACAGAGTCGGACACGACTGAAGCGACTTAGCAGCAGCAACAGCAGCAGCAGCATCTGCCTGTCATGGGAACTCGGAAGACACACATCCACTTCTGTGTTTCTGACAAAATCCTTTTTTTCTTTTCCATTGTGGTTTATTACAAGATACTGAGTATAGTTCTCTATGCTGTACAGTAGGACCTTTTTTATCCATTCTACATATAATAGTTTGCATTTGCTCATCCAGGCTCCCACTCCGTCTCCTGCCCACCCGTTTCCCCCATGGCATAATCTTAATATTACATATTGGAATGACCATAAGACACTGATGAATCCCCTGCCTGATTATTATCAGAAAGGATCATATCAACTAAAATTACTCCAGTTGGCTAAGATTTCTCAGAGTTGAGTTGGATTTTGTCCTAGCTGGACGGTTCTAAAGGAAAAACTCATTCAGAGTTAAAGAAAATAATGAACGTTTTGGGTAAAATGTGAAGCTTTAGTCATGTTAAAAAGACCGTTTTTGTGTGCTTGGGGCTACCTATGGCAGCTAACATCTTGGTGAGCTCATCAGAATTTAGAGCTATTGAAAATCAGAAATTCACTTGGGGCCATATTGGGATTTAAAAATTGTTGAGCTAGCCAACCAGTAAGACTTAACTTTAAAAAATTTTGAAATTCTTTCTTTCCTTTTTGGACCTAGAAATCTGGGAGTTGCAACCCCAAATCTGTCTGAGCACTTGGCAGATTTAAAGTCCAATTTTTGTGAAAGCCTTTGGCCCTACATCTGGGCCACCGGTGCTCAGCTGGGTCTGTTCTCCCCCCGCCTCCCGTGCTGCATGACATTATGCTTGCCATACCTGGGCCGAGGTACTGCTGACGTGTAGGGGCCATTTAGCAGGATGCTGAATACCCTATTGTGTGTTCTACAGCCTCTCCCCTCCCCCACAGGAAAGCATTTAGCCCTCTTTTTTTCTCTTTGTAAGTTATGAAAGCATGATAATACATTTACTGGAGACTTGGAAAATACATAACAAAGTTACATACAGTTCCACGATATGTTACAATTATTTTTCTACTATATATTACAATTACTTTTAAGTAGATAAATTAAGATTTTTAGTTGGAGTTTCAATATCAAACTCTCAAAAATTAATAGAATGAATATATAGAAAAGTAGAAAGATATAGTAGACCTGAAAAACACCATGAACCAATCAAACATAATTAAGATTTATGCAATTTTCATGTAGCAGTAGGATACAAATTCTATTCAAGTTCCCAATATAGACTATAAGCTAGGTGACACTGGAACATACCCAGGGACCATTTATCCCTCTTATGTGTCAATAGTGCTGAGGTTGAGAATCCCTGTTCTAGGCCTTGCTGGGACCATCCCGGTGTGGTACTGGGCTGACATCCCATGAAGGTGAGAACCAGGCTTCTCTGTCTTCTCAGAGGACTTCAGTTCTGCATTTGACATCAGTTCAGTTCAGTCGCTCAGTCGTGTCCGACTCTGTGACCCCGTGAACTGCAGCATGCCAGGCCTCCCCATCCATCATCAACTCCTGGAGTTTACCCAAACTCATGTTCATTGAGACAGTGATGCCATCCAACCGTCTCATCCTCTGTGGTCCCCTTCTCCTCCTGCCCTCAATCTTTCCCAGCTTCAGGGTCTTTTCCAATGAGTCAGCTCTTCACATCAGGTGGCCAAAGTATTGGTATTTCAGCTTCAACATCAGTCCGTCCAGTGAGTACTCAGGATTGATTTTCTTTAGGATTGACTGGTTGGATGTCCTTGCAGTCCAAGGGACTCTCAAGAGTCTTCTCCAACACCACAGTTCAAAAGCATCAATTCTTCAATGCTCAGCTTTCTTTATAATCCAACTCTCACATCCATACATGACTACTGGAAAAACCATAGCATTTTACATCAAAGACTCAGAAATTCCTCTTTAGTAGACTCTAAGACTTACTAATTACTGAGGCCCTTTTGGGGATGTCCACTCTAAAAACAACCCGTAAGTCACTGAAAGGTCAACTGAGTTTTGATTTGAGGGAGACAATTCAAGGGAAATTTTGTCCATTCATTCATCTACAGTCTCTAAAATCATTCCCTGCATTGAGTAGACTAGACGTTGAGAAAAATAAAAACAAGCAAACAAACTCAATGCGTATGCATTTTGTTATCTTAGTTTCTCAGGTATTTCCTAATGGAAGTGATGCGATGATAAGCTCCTGGGATGGGTTGAGTTCACGAAAGAACACTGTGGTGTGTCATGTAAGTGTGCTGCTGCTGCTGATTTGACATTTTTCTTGTAGCTTTTTTGGGTGGTGTTATTTAGAAATCATTCACATGACGAGTATTTCTGTGACTTTATCCATCCCACGTATACATCCTACAACCTAACAGTGTTAAGTTCCTGAGACATACGGCACAAGGAGACCAGGCCTGAGTTCCAGCATGCTTTCCTCTTATTGAATCTCCCCAGGTGACACAGGAGCCTCAGTTGGCTTCATAAACTGGACCAGAGCCGGCCTGAAGCTCAGTTCCTCTTTTCCCCCACTCCCTCACTTCCAGGAGCTGGCCTGGCTTAGCGTCCAGACCCAGAGCTCCTCTTATGAGTCTGGTTCCCCAATCTCAACTTTCACCTTCCAGAGCGATGGCAAAGGAAGATGGAAGTTTCTTTAACCTGGAACTCCTGTCTGAAGAAATTCTGCAGGATGGAATAGGCGCACATCAGGCCATGCTCCCCCTGAGAGGCCTTCACGTTGAAGTTTGGGCCGAAGGGGTGATGAAGGTATGGGGGAATACTGTATCAGAGATGAAGACTTTCCTAACCTGTCACTTCTTATATAAACAGGCTAGCAACATAGTCTTCTTGGAATGTAGAACCTGGAAGCTAAAGTAATCTCTTTTTGATGACTTGATTCTTCCCTTCATTAGGAAGCCAGGGTGGGCTAACAGAAAGCCTGTTGGAGTGCACAGTCGCAGTGACTAATTAAACCCAGATGCCTGCCTCTGAATTGGTTTTGATCTATCTTTTACTTCGAATTTTTCTATATGATTTAATAATGTAATACAACTCACCCTCCTTAGGATGTAAGCAGGGTAGAAATGATAAATAACAGGTAAAAAAAATAGATAAGAAGTTTTCATGTTAATGCCTTTTTAATATCACTGTACTCAAAAAGTACCTTTGCTGACTGTGGGATGAGTCGTTTGGGTGTTTTGTTTAGGGTGTGGTGGTTGCCTTGGATGTGGATGGTTTCCCCAGTATTACTTGCTTTCTTTGTTTGTTCATCCTTCATGGACTTGGCATCCTCCACTGTCCTTCCTGTTGGTGCCTCTTTTCCCTTCTCCAATTCTGCATTTACACTTGTCTGAGTCTCTTGACAATCTTAAAAAACAAACCAAAAAACTTCAAAAAAGTTTATTTCTTTGCAAAGAAAAGTTAAAGTTGCTCAGTCATGTCCCACATTTTGTGACCCCATGGACTGTATGTAGCCCACCGGGCTCCTCTGTCCATGGAATTCTCCAGGCAAGAATATTGGAGTGGGTAGCCATTCCGTTCTCCAGGGGCTCTTCCTGACCCAGGGATGGAAACCAGGTCTTCTGCCCTGCAGGCGAATTCTTTACCATCTGAGTCAGCAGGGAAGCCCTTTGCAAAGAAGTCTGCCTGTTGGCTGTCCCTATGCTGACTTCCCAGGTAGCGCCAGTGGTAAAGAATCTGCCTGCCAGTGCAGGAGATGCAAGAGATATGGGTTTGGTCCCTGGGTGGGGAAGGTTCCCTGGAGTAGGAAATGGCAACCCGCTCCAGTATTCTTGCCTGGAAAATTCCATGGACAGAGGAACCTGGTGGGCTATAGTCCATGGAGTTGCAAAGAGTTGGACACAACTGAGCATATGTGCATGTGACATGCTGTTACAAGCTAGCCCAGCATTATACGAGGGCAGAAATCTGGTGTTCAGTTCCTTGACTTCTGAGATGATTGGTTTGAAAGATGCAACACTGACTGGCCCTTCCCTTTCTGTCCTTAGCATCTGCCGCTGCCGAATCTTCTCTTTCTATTGATTCTGGTTCTCCCTGCCACAAGGAACCTTAGGGATTACCCCCCCTACTCAGTTGGATAACAAAACATGCATGAGGACTAGAGTAAATTCTCTCTTTAGTCTAGTGCTTTTCCTATAATATTTCACGGGCCTGGCCTCAAAACACTTTGAAGCTGTGTTCTTGCTGTTATTACTTAACAGGACGAAGTCATACTAATGTAGAGGTCCTAGAGCTGGAATTTATGGTTTTTCTCCTTTGGCTCTTGTGTCAGATCTACATAAAGAGTCTCCTAATTCAGCTTTTCCTAGAGTGTGCTTTTCTGGACACTGATCCTAGTAAATGCTAGAAAAGACAGTTTTATCATCAAATAAACAATGTTTGGAAAATACTACGTATTGTGCCTGACTCTTAAGAATTCAGAATGTACATTATTGGTGCATTATAGTCTCAGAGAACTCTTGCAGAGCTCAAATTTATTTCACTCTGTTTAACTCAGTGTTTCCTAAATATGCTTAACCATAACTTCCCCTATCCCTTCCTCTTTTTTCTTCCCCAGCCCCTGCCTATAAGCATCAACTAATAATATCTCCATGAATTAAAATTGCTTGGAATGCACTTTGGGAAATGATGTTCTAAGCAAAGATACAGGAGGGCTCTCAGAGCTCCTCTCACCATGAGGTTACCTGGGAAACCGTGCTTTTGGCACACTGCACAGTGCCAGCCCCCTTTTCATGTCCCTCTACACGTGACACCACATCTATCCGCCTCCATCTCATCCATGCATTTCGAAGGCTCAGTATTTTTCTGGTCCATATTGTCTCCGATTGCACCAAATTGTAAACATATGACAGAACAAAATATTTCAACTACAAAGTGGAACTGAATTCTTGCAAAGGAGCCAGGATTTCGTGAACTTCATGAAAATGATGTTGGAGAACAGTTCAAAGCTTATCTGATGCCACTTACAAATGAGGTTCTGGGAGAGTTAACCTACTTAAGAGCAGAAGAGAACCTCAGGGGGGATAAAGGCTATATAGATTCTCCCGACAAGGAAGTTCTGAATCTCCAAAGAATAAGCGCTGACACTGGGAAAATTAATGATGTGTGTGTGTATGTGTGTGTGTGTGTGTGTGTGTGTGTGTGTGTGTGTATACACACACACACATGTATATACCTATATATATGTGTGTGTGTGTTTATTTATATTATCGTGTATGTGTGTGCTCAGTTGTTCAGTTGTGTCCAACTCTTTGTGACCCCATGGACTGTAGCATGCCAGGCTGGTCTGTCTTCCACTCTTGGTGTTGAACATGCTGTGGGTTTCAGTTCAGTTCAGTCTCTCAGTTGTGTCTGACTCTTTGCGACCCCATGAATCACAGCACTCCAGGCCTCCCTGTCCATCACCAACTCCCAGAGTTCACTCAGACTCATGTCCATCGAGTCAGTGATGCCATCCAGCCATCTCATCCTCTGTCATCCCCTTCTCCTCCTGCCCCCAATCCCTCCCAGTATCAGATTCTTTTCCAATGAGGCAACTCTTCACATGAGGTGGCCAAAGTACTGGAGTTTCAGCTTTAGCATCATTCCTTCCAAAAAAATCCCAGGGCTGATCTCCTTCAGAATGGACTGGTTGGATCTCCTTGCAGTCCAAGGGACTCTCAAGAGTCTTCTCCAACACCACACAGTTCAAAAGCATCAATTCTTTGGCACTCAGCCTTCTTCACAGTCCAACTCTCACATCCATACATGACCACAGGAAAAACCATAGCCTTGACTAGATGGACCTTTGTTGACAAAGTAATGTCCCTGCTTTTTAATATGCTATCTAGATTGGTCATAACTTTTCTTCCAAGGAGTAAGTGGCTTTTAATTTCATGGTTGCAGTCATCATCTGCAGTGATTTTGGAGCCCCAAAAATAAAGTCTGACACTGTTTCCACTGTTTCCCCATCTATTTCCCATGAAGTGATGGGACCAGATGCCATGATCTTTGTTTTCTGAATGTTGAGCTTTAAGCCAACTTTTTCACTCTCCACTTTCACTTTCATCAAGAGGCTTTTTAATTCCTCTTCACTTTCTGCCATAAGGGTGGTGTCATCTGCATATCTGAGGTTATTGATATTTCTCCTGGCAATCTTGATTCCAGCTTGTGCTTCTTCCAGCCCAGCATTTCTCATGATGTACTCTGCATATAAGTTAAATAAGCAGGGTGACAATATACAACCTTGACGTACTCCTTTTCCTATTTGGAACCAGTCTGTTGTTCCATGTCCAGTTCTAACTGTTGCTTCCTGACCTACATATAGGTTTCTCAAGAGGCAGGTCAGGTGGTCTGGTATTCCCATCTCTTTCAGAATTTTCCACAGTTTATTGTGATCCACACAGTCAAAGGTTTTGGCTTAGTCAATAAAGCAGAAATAGATGTTTTTCTGGAACTCTCTTGCTTTTTCCATGATCCAGCGGATGTTGGCAATTTGATCTCTGGTTCCTCTGCCTTTTCTAAAACCAGCTTGAACATCTGGAAGTTCACAGTTCATGTATTGCTGAAGCCTGGCTTGGAGAATTTTGAGCATTACTTTACTAGTGTGTGAGATGAGTGCAATTGTGCGGTAGTTTGAGCATTCTTTGGCATTGCCTTTCTTTGGGATTGGAATGAAAACTGACCTTTTCCAGTCCTGTGGCCACTGCTGAGTTTTCCAAATTTGCTGGCATATTGAGTGCAGCACTTTCACAGCATCATCTTTCAGGATTTGAAATAGCTCAACTGGAATTCCATCACCTCCACTAGCTTTGTTCGTAGTGATGCTTTCTAAGGCCCACTTGACTTCACATTCCAGGATGTCTGGCTCTAGGTCAGTGATCACACCATCGTGATTATCTGGGTCATGAGGATAGTTTTTTTTTGTACAGTTCTGTGTATTCCTGCCACCTCTTCTTAATATCTTCTGCTTCTGTTAGGTCCATACCATTTCTGTCCTTTATTGAGCCCATCTTTGCATGAAATGTTTCTTTGGTATCTCTAATTTTTTGGAGATCTCTAGTCTTTCCCATTCTGTTGTTTTCCTCTATTTCTTTGCATTGATCGCTGAGGAAGGCTTTCTTATCTCTCCTTGCTATTCTTTGGAACTCTGCATTCAGATGCTTATATTTTCCTTTTCTCCTTTGCTTTTCACTTCTCTTCTTTTCACAGCTATTTGTAAGGCCTCCCCAGACAGCCATTTTACTTTTTTGCATTTCTTTTCCATGGGGATGGTCTTGATCCCTGTCTCCTGTACAATGCCATGAACCTCCAACCATAGTTCATCTGTGGGTTTAGACAAATGTATAATGATGTGTATCCACCATTGCAGTTTCATACAAAATAACTTCACTGCTATAAAAGTCCTCTGTGGTCCACTTTCCCCCTCCCTTCTTCCATCCCTGACAATCACTGATTTTTTTAATTGTCTTCATAGTTTTGCCTTTTCCAGAATATCATGTAGCTGGAATCATAGACTATTTAGCTTTTTCAAATTGGCTTCTTTCACTTAGTAATATGCATTTAAGATTCCTCCCTGTCTTTTATGGCTTGAGAGCTCATTTAATTTTTTTATGCTGAACCATATTTCATTGTTTGGATGTATCATAGTTTGTTTATCCAGTCACCTACTGAGAGACCTACTGAGAGCATCTTGGTTGCTTTCATGTTTTGGCAATTATAGAGAAAGCTGCTGTCAAGCCCTGGACAATTTTGAGATAACTCAGGAAAGGCGAGACAGGAGTACATTTACCTTGGGTCTAGTGGGATGCATGTCTGTGATTCGTAGTCACTTCCGTATCTTGTCCGGCATCACTAGTTATCCCAGTGCAGAAATAGTTCCAGGAATGCTTGTACCACTCACTGCACCGCCCCCCAGCGTCGTGGCTCAGAGGTGCTGAGTCAGACGCCAGCCTGCAGTTGGCGCGCTTCATCAGCTGATCCCGGAAATGCGTTGGCGGTGGAGGAGAAGCAAGGGTTGAAATGTATGGAGCCAGAGGCCAATGTGTGAAAATGTCATCAGTTACATGACATTGTAAGTTAAAGATTTGGTTCTCATCAACACCTAGCTGAGTGGAAGTTCTCTCTTTGTCAGGAATATAATTGTTAATGCAGCATCTTTCTGTCAACTGTGCAAGAGGACAGGCTGAGCTATCTTTTGGTTCTCTGTGTAGAACATACACAACACTTTTTTTTTTCCTGATGAAGAGATGCTCAAATAACATCCAGCCAAAAATGAAGAAAAAAGTATTATAGAGCTTTGTTAATTATTCAGTTAGTAAAAATATTATGGCATTGTTGCATTTTATGCTCTATGTGTGGTTTTTTTGGTCAGTTTTAACTATAATTTTTTGAGATTCCCTTTCTCAAGTATATATGAAATATGCTTCTGTACTTCAATAGCAACTCCATACTTATAATTTCACATTCTTTTTTATTAAAGAGGAAGCATAAGAGTGTAGAGTCTTTTGGCACTAACCCTAGATCCTTCTGTAACCCTTGGCTTCTTTATGTTAAGATCTGGTTGCTTTTTGTGGCATCTGACCAATTCTCTTTGTCACATCTAGGTCATTTTAATACCCAACAATAAAGCAAATGTTGTTTTAATAGGCTCTTGACTCAGAGAAATTAAGGAGGGCAGAGTGTTTAAAGGAAGAAGTAGTGTGAATGCTGCCTACCTCCCAGCCTCACCCATCTGAGCACATCTGTGCAGTGTCTTTCCTGTGCTTGCAAACCTCGTAGTATTAAAGGAGGGATTCCTAAATTTGTCTTTTAGAGAGTCTTTCATCATGTAATTAAAAATAGCACTATTATGGAACAGTTAAACAGTGTTTTAAAATTCTGCAAAACTCCTATGTGTTCTTAATGTTAAGATCACTTATTAATCTTTTATTGCAACATAAGTGAGTTCTACTTCTATTTTAACTAGGGGACATTTGATTATTGTTAACTGTATTTTTTATTTAACAAAAATTTTCTATATGTGTTTTTTAACTTATTCATAGAACATTGAAAAAGTCAAATAATGATACTGTTTATCTATAGAATATGCTATGAGGACTGGACTGAAATTTAACAGTGAGTAGAGAACTGATATAAATTTCTAAGCAGCTTTGTTCCCCAAACTCCACTTTCATTGTCCTTTATTTGTTATTTCAGATTAAATTCAGTTATGTTACTTGAGCTGAACACATTTCAACCTCATTTAGGTGGGCAGTTTTAGCTTCAGAAAGATGAGAATTTGCATATTTTGGTTTTTAAAAGAGCTATAATAAAGGATTCTAAATCTTTAGTTGGCCAGTTTAGATAAGATATAGCTAGAGGAAGGCTGGGCTCCCTTTAATTTTGTGTTTCCTGATTACTGCTGAGGGCAGGAAAAGGAACAGCCGGTGCTTTGTTCTGCATCTGGACATGAAACACTGGCCCCAGTCCCTCTTCCTAGAGTGGACTGCATGTTGTGTGGGCATCCTGTCTCACACCTTCACCACAAGGCACATCACCATTACGTGGAGCTGGCGAGCTCTGCAAATCCTGAGACTATAGAGATACATTTTCTGGCATTGCCGTCAATTGTACAAATCTTATGGAGTTGTCCTTAAATTATGCGAAGTGTGCTATAAAAAGGAAACAGCTTCGGAAGAACTGTGTCAGGGTCACATCAAGATGACTATAATGCTACACAAAAGAAGAACGACTTGTAAATTTGATTTCATTCATTCGTTATTGGCAACAAGCTTTTAGATACAGAAAACTCTTCAAATCGTACATGCCTCACTGGAGTTCTTAAAACACCAGACTTGGTATATCACAAACATTGAAACTGAATCGATCCTATTTTCAGTCCTTAGCTCCTTCCTGAGTCACTGCTCTGAGGTTGGCATGGTCAGCACTACAGGTGTGAGGACTGTGCGGCACTGGGACCCTTGCTCTCAGAAGGCTCCAGTTCAGAGTGATGGAAAAGAAACCAGTGAACCAGTGCAGAGGCAACCTGAGTGCCACACCAAGGAAAGCAGAGGAGGGAAAGGGGGCAGAGACTGAGAGAGGGCACTTGGGAGTGAGTTTCCTGAGAAGGCTTTCTGGAGGTGGTGACGTTTGAGTAGAGAACCTCCTTGCAGTGAGAGAGGGAATCAGATGTGGTTCTAAGAAAAGAGCTTTCTAGATGGAGGGAACTGCAAATGCAGGCATCTTGAGGTGGGAATATGCAGGGCTTGTTCGGGGAACAGCAAAAGGCCAGTGTGACTGGAACGTGAGTGGTGGGCTGATGATGGAGGGGAAGCCGGTGGGGGCAAAGGGGTGCTTGGTCTTCAGTTTCAAAAGATCACCGGTTGCCCTGTGGAGAGCATGCTGCAGGCTGACCTGAGAGGGAGCCACGTCTATCCGTTAGCATTTGCAGAGAAACCATCCTAAGATGTAGCAGCTTAAAGCAACAGCCTTGTGTGCAGCTTATAAGTCTGTGGGTCAGCAACTTGGGCTGGACTTGGCAGGCAGTCTCCACCACGCTTAAATATTTCAGTTCAGGGGAGCAAGGCATTAACGAAACATCATGTGGTTGGAGAAGGCTTCCTGGCAGAGCTGAGACCTCAGGTGTCCCTGAAAGAGGCAGTGGGTTTGGACAGATAGGTAAGGACATTCTAGGGGAAGCATGAAGGGAGGAACTGGGGTGAGTGCACACATGGTGTGCGGGTATGTGCTGTTGACTGCACTCTGTGTGGTCTGACTGGGGGTATGCTGACTTGGGCAGGGCTGCAGAGGTGGTTGTTTTCAGTCGCTCATTCATGTCAGACTCTTTGCGACCCCATGACTGCAGCATGCCAGGCTTCTCTGTCCTTCACCATCTCCTGGAGTTTGCTCAAACTCATGTCCATTGAGTCAGCAATGCCATCCAACCATCTCATCCTCTGTTGCTCCCTTTCTGTCTTCAATCTTTCCTATCATCAGGGTCTTTTCCCATGAGTAGGCTCTTTGCATCAGGTGACCAAAGTATTGGAGCTTCAGCATCAGTGCTTCTAGTGAATATTCAAGGTTGATTTCTTTTAAGATTGACTGGTTTGAAGTGAAGTGAAAGTCGCTCAGTCATGTCTGAACTCTTTACGACCCCATGGACTATACAGTCCATGGAATTCTCCAGACCAGAATACTAGAGTGGGTAGCCTTTCCCTTCTCCAGGGGATCTTCCCAACCCAGGGATCAAACCCAGGTCTCCCACATTGCAGGCAGATTCTTTACCAGCTGGGCCACAAGGGAAGCCCAAGAATACTGGAGTGGGAGCCCATCCCTTCTCCAGGGGATCTTCCTGACCTAGGAATTGAACCAGGGTCTCTTGCATTGCAGGTGGATTCTTTACCAACTGAACTCTCAGGGAAGGTTTGATCTCCTTGGTGTCCAAGGGACTTTCAAGAGTCTTCTCCAGCACCAAGTTTTGAAGGCATCCATTCTTTGGCACTCAGCAAAGGTGGTAGGTGTGTGGCTAAGCTTCAGAAAGACTGGACCATGAGAGGATCAGCTCGGAGGTGGAAGGAAGTATCCCTGCAAGACATTTGAGGACGGGAGCAATGTAGGAGGTAACAGAGAACCTTGGCCTTGTGCTGGAGATAGGGAGTAGGTGGGTGCTGGGAGCTGCCCACTCATGGGGGAGTATGGCACAGAGAGGACCACCCTGGACTGATTACCACAGGGTCAGGAGGTGGATGTGAGCTGACCTGATAGATGAGGCAGGCCTTGCTAATGGCTCCATGAGGGAGGGGAGGGGCAGGTGTGTAAAAGGTGATCCTGCAGCAGGATATCCTCAAAGTGTGTTCTCTCTCCCATAGAATAATAATGTACTGGTGTCTGAGTTCTCATATCATCACGATGATGGACCGTAAAGAATGGATGCTTTCTAACTGTGGTGCTGGAGAAGACTCCTAAGAGTCCCTTGGACTGTGAGGAAATCAAACCAGTCAATCCTAAAGGAAATCAGCTCTGAATATTAATTTGAAGGGCTAAAGCTGACACTGAAGCTCCAATATTTTGGCCACCTGATGTGAAGAACTGACTCATTGGAAAAGACCCTGATGCTGGGAAAGATTGAGGGGAAGAGGAGATGGGGCTGACAGAGGATGAGATAGTTGGATGCCATCACCGACTCAATGGACATGAATTTAAGTAAACTCTGGGAGATGGTGAAGGACAGGGAAGCCTGAAGTGCTGCAGTCCATGGGGTCACAAAGAATCGGACACAACTGAGTGACTGAACAACAGCATCATCACGACGGTCAGAGATATAAAAGAACTCCAGGTAGTCAAGAAGAACGGGACTTAGTACAGGGGAATACTTAGCCTTTAGAGAGACAGGAAGTAGTGAGGTCTCCAGGAAGCCACTAGATGGAAGTACCCCCCAGCACAGATGGTGGTTGACTGAAGCACCCCTGGGCTGCCAAAGCCCTCACTTGGCCACCCCCTCCCCAGAGGAGCGCTCCCCCTGATGGCTTCTCTTCTGCCTTTGATCATGTGTGAGCATGTGTGACCCCTTCTGTGTGGGGTCTGACAAGGAGTCCTGCAGGCAGAGGTTCTGGAGTGGTGGATATGAGACCACCAGCTCCGCAACACGGGGTGGGTTGTAGCAGGGGTAAGTGATGCTGAGGAATCCACAGACAGCCTGACTCCTGCAGGTTCGTCCTTCCTCCCTTCCCTTTAATACCCATTCCTGCAGAGATCCGTGCCCTATTTTACAAGATTCCTTTTGGCAGAGTTTGGTCAAAATCCACCTTGGCATTCCCATAAGCAGTTGCAAAGAATAATTTAATGTTAAAGACCACTTAGCAGTGCTCCTTATTGTTTCCTATTATGGAGCGAGACTGGACAGAAAGTCTGATGAAATAATTCATTGGGTTATAGAAACTCACTTGTAGTTGCCTTGTATATTTTATCTATGTATCTGTGCATTCATCAAAATGCAAGTACAAATGCACAACTTGCTCTTGCTAGTTAATTGAATTCCAAACTCCTCTGGCGTGACTGTGTGTGTATTTTATTTTTACTTCTTGGTTCCTTACACTCTGCTAGTCCTCTGCTCCCCTCAGTAGCCCTTCACCTGTACTGCAACATCAGTGCACACAGAGAGATGGGAAAGTGTTGCTCATAAATTCTTTTTAAGGCCAGCTCTCTTATTTTCCTTTCTCGTTAATGCTCGGTGAAGCAAGAAAGGAAGAATAAACAGAGGAGAAGAGAGAATAAGAAAACTTACCTAAAGTTCATCAAAACCCAGCAGAGAGGGGTAGATTCCTGGGGTGCATGCTCGAAGCTGTCTTGCTGTCATGCATGACAGGAATGCTCATGCTCGTTCTCTCACTGCCGTACCAGCTCTGATTCTCCTATTCCTTCATCCTGAAAATATTTATTAGGAGCCTAGGGTGTGCCAGAGATTGTGTTAGAGTTGGAAGATGAAAATATAGAGTCTCAACTCTCGAAACTTCAGTTTAATGTGGGAAATAGATATATCCATATGTAATTAGGATGTAGTGTGAGTCTTGCATAGGAGGTCACAGATTTACAAGGATTTCAAGCTGCGGAAATTTATCTTTTCTACATTCTATAGTGGCCTTTTCTGGCAGTCCCTACAGTGGTTGATTTATGTCTCACTGCACTGGGCTGAGGGCTGCCTGGATCGCTGGTGAAACACTGTGACTGTATGTCTGTCAGGTGTTTCTGGATGAGATGATCATTTGAACCAGTGAAGGGAGAGAGCAGATGGCCCTTCCCAGCGTGGCAGGCATCATCCAGTCCTGTGAGGGCCCGGACAGGACAGACAAGCAGAGCAAGGGCGAATTTGCTCTCTTGTCTGCTTGAGCTGGGATAATTGTCTCCTGCTCTTGGACATCAGGACTACTGGTTCTTGGTCTTTTCGACTTAGACTGGGACTTATCCAAAGGCCCCAGGTTCTCTGGTCTTTGGACTAGGACTGGATTATACACCAGCTTTCCTGGTTCTCCTGAATGCAGACAGCAGATCATGAACCTTCCATGCCTCCATAATTGTGTGAGGCAGTTCCTATAGGAGGTGTCCATACTTATGTATTTATCTCTGGAGGACCCCAACTAATGCAGTCCCCATCCAGTTCGATGTGTTTTGAGTGTGTGCTGGGCTTTAATTGGTAGCTCAGCTGGTAAAGAATCCACCTGCAATGCAGGAGACTCTGGTTCGATTCCTGGGTTGGGAAGATCCGCTGGAGAAGGGATAGGCTATGCAATCCAGTATTCTTGGGCTTCCCTTGTGACTCAAATGGTAAAGAATCTGCCTGCCATGTGGGAGACCCTGGTTCAATTCCTGGGTTGGGAAGATCCCCTGGAGAAAAGATAGGGTACCCACTTCAGTATGGCTGGCCTTCCCTTCTGGTTCAGCTGGTATTTTGGCCTGGAGAAGTCCACGGACTGTATAGTCTATGGGGTCACAAAGAGTCGGACACAACTGAGTGACTTTCACTTTAGTTATCTTGATCTAGCTAGTAAATTTAGTTACTAAACTCAATGCCAAATGCTTGGTGAATTATCTCATTCTCTTCTTGCACATAAAATCTCTTACAGGTCATTTCATTCCTTCCTGGTATCTGTCCAGCAAGGACTCAGCCAGTGAAAGGCCACATATCCTTTGTTTATTCCAGCCCTCCCGACTTCCTTTTCCTCTCTATAAAGCCTTCTCCTGCCTTGCAGGACTCACCATGGTTGTAGATCCTGAACTGCAATTCTCTACT
Source organism: Bos indicus x Bos taurus (assembly GCF_003369695.1). Taxonomy (NCBI): domain Eukaryota; kingdom Metazoa; phylum Chordata; class Mammalia; order Artiodactyla; family Bovidae; genus Bos; species Bos indicus x Bos taurus. The sequence goes on along the minus strand of NC_040084.1, from coordinate 93,343,154 downwards.
GATCTCAAATAAAACCATCTTTGCTGGAAAAAAAAAAATCGATCTTTGCTGGAAAAAGTATCCAGTAGTCTGTCTCAGGCCAACAGGACATATATAGGGAAATATTTATAAAACCCTGTTCCTGTGGCACTTGCTATTTGGGAGAATCAAGGGGAACGTCATAGAACTAGTAATTCTTAAGCGGGGACTTGAGGGGTTAGTTAAGAGTTTTCTGAGTATTCAGGAGTAGGAAGAGCATTCCAAGCTGAAGCACAAGTAAGCCATAGAAGCACACAAGGCTTTTTGGCAAGTGCAAGAAAAGAGTGTTTTGGTCTCTGTTATTTCAGAAAGTCCTGGACAAGAGTTATTTTTGTTGGTGGGAGTCACCTGGCCAGCACCAATGAGCTGACTCTACAGTAAAAATAAAAACGTGTGGTTCCAGTTTAAGATGGGCTTAGAGCCCATGAATTTCTCTCTCTTCATTCCAGAGATGACCTCTAAAATGACAGTGAAGGGATGATAGCAATAATCATAATAGTAATAATAAGGAAAATGACAAATATTGGGATTCCCTTTTATGGCTCTACCATTTACTTTTGCATTTTGATTCCTGGATTGACACTGGAGAAAAACAAATGAAAAAATAGGAAAAGCGTTAGTGGGTATGTCTCCTTGGAGGAGGCAGGGCAGGCCTGAGAACTCCTCGGCATCCGCTGCCCTCTCACTCATCTGCCTGATGAGCAGGCATCACCAAAGGGTAGTTCAGGTCCTAGGATCTCTGGCTCTGTGGTCCTGTCCCCCTGCACCTCTCTTCCCAGCCAGAGCCATCCTCCCAATCGTTCATCCCCCAAATCTTGCTTTTGCATATTGCATTCTTAATATAACGTGCAATCCTATGCTGCCTCTGCCCTTCCGGCTCCTGCAGCCCTCCTGGCTCACAGTTGTCCCGTGCGTCCTGGTTCGGTGTCTCAGCCTCGTGCCCTCTCATGTCCCGGTGCACCCATTCTCCGGACCTCAGTCATGCCTTCCTCACCAGCTTGCCACGCTGCTTCCTGCTTCTGTGCAACCAAGAGTTGCCAACACACAAAAATGTGTTGATGGATCTCCTGTGTATTTATTAAATACATCACACAGAAAAGAGGAGTGGGGTTTTGCTCCAGTTAAATTCTATTTGAGTCAAACTCTCAATCCAATATTCTTCACGCAGTCATAGAAGATGGTCTCGATTCAACTTTCACATGAAGAGTGTTTCCGCTTAAATTTGGCTCCCTGGTGTCCCTCCTCTCCACACGCGTCTGTATTTCTGCTCTGCTTTCCTACTCCTTTCCTGTGTCAAGGAAAGAAACTGCCCTTCACCCCTCTATGTTCCTCCATCTGTGCCATGGGCTGAATTCTCTTCTACCTCCTCACACGTCTAGCATCAACAGTTTTCTACACTTCCAAATTTTTCTGCATTCTCTTTCCATGACTCTCTTTTCTGTCTTTTGATATATTAATATTTTCCAATCTTAAAACACATATCCCCTATACTCTGCTATCCCCATTAACAACTCCCCTTCTTTTCACCTTTGAAATTCTTGAGCTACTAGTCGGCACTTCCTGCTTCTTATCCTACACTCCGCTCTTTGTCCCTTCAACATTGGCACTGTTTCCAATATTCTATTGCAACTTCTTTCTGGAAGGTTATCAGTGACCTTCAACCCCCAAAATCCAAGAACTTTTCTCAGATATAATTTCCCTTGACCTTGCTCTAGCATTTAACATTGTTCATGAACTTCTCCAGCTTGAAATCCTCTCAGCTCTTTGTTTCCATGACAACTCACTTTACAGATTCTCCCCCTTTTGATTTCTCTTTCTTCTTCTTCTTTTACTCTTTTCTCTTTCCTCTTCTTCCTCAAATGTAAACATCTATTTATATGTTATATTTAGGACTTCCCTGGTGGCTCAGATGGTAAAGCATCTGTCTACAGTGCGGAAGACCCAGGTTCGATCCCTGGGTTGGGAAGATCCCCTGGAGAAGGAAATGGCAATCCACTCCAGGACTATTGCCTGGAAAATCCCTTGGACAGAGGAGCCTGGTAGGCTACAGCCCATGGGGTCTTCTTCTTCTTTTACTCTTTTCTCTTTCCTCTTCTTCCTCAAATGTAAACATCTATTTATATGTTTTATTTATATATAATAGTATAAGTTTTGCCATCATTATTAACACTAATATTATTTTCTTGAGCACTAAGTATCCACTGTCCTTCCGAGTGCTTTCTCCATGTTAAAGTGACTAATGCTTATCACTAGTGGCAGCAACTACTATTATTCTAATTTTCCAGATGAAGCTGTTGAGGGACAAAGAGGCTAAATGACTGATCAAGATAAGATTACAGGGCTACTGAATGGTGGAGCTGGGATTCAAACTCAGGTATTCTGACACAGAAAGTCCAAGTTTCTAAGCATCTTGGTCATCTTTTCTTCTCATATCCAGGTTTTCTAATTCTCTCTCTCTTCCCAGGCTTTGAAGCTCATCCCCAGTGTGTGGCTACTCCTGGACGCATTTCCCATTTTACACTACTGACTCCATAGTACAATGTGAAGCAAAGTGAAAGTTGCTCAGTCGTGTCTGACTCTTTGCGACCCCATGGACTATATAGTCCATGGAATTCTCCAGGCCAGAAAACTGGAGTGGGTAGCCTAGTCCTTCTCCAAGGGATCTTCCCAATCCAGGGATCGAACCCAGGTCTCCCTCATTGCAGGCAGATTCTTTACTAGCTGAGCCACAAGAGAAGCCCAAGTGGATGCCGATTAACAACCCCAGTGAGTCCCATCAAGACAATGCACACACAACAGTTCAGTTTAGTTCAGTTCAGTCACTCAGTCGTGTCGGACTCTTTGTGACCCCATGAGTCGCAGCACGCCAGGCCTCCCTGTCCATCACCAACTCCCGGAGTTCACTCAGACTCACGTCCATCGAGTCAGTGATGCCATCCAGCCATCTCATCCTCTGGCGTCCCCTTCTCCTCCTGCCCCCAATCCCTCCCAGCATCAGAGTCTTTTCCAATGAGTCAACTCTTCACATGAGGTGGCCAAAGTACTGGAGTTTCAGCTTTAGCATCATTCCTTCCAAAGAAATCCCAGGGCTGATCTCCTTCAAAATGAACTGGTTGGATCTCCTTGCAGTCCAAGGGACTCTCAAGAATCTTCTCCAACACCACAGTTCAAAAGCATCAATTCTTCAGTGCTCAGCCTTCTTCACAGTCCAACTCTCACATCCATACATGACCACAGGAAAAACCATAGCCTTGACTAGATGGACCTTTGTTGGCAAAGTAATGTCTCTGCTTTTGAATTGTCTCTGCTATCTAGGTTGGTCATAACTTTCCTTCCAAGGAGTAAGGGTCTTTTAATTTCATGGCTGCAATCACCATCTGCAGTGATTTTGGAGCCCAGAAAAATAAAGTCTGACACTGTGTCCACTGTTTCCCCATCTATTTCCCATGAAGTGATGGGACCGGATGCCATGATCTTCGTTTTCTGAATGTTGAGCTTTAAGCCAACTTTTGCACTCTCCACTTTCACTTTCATCAAGAGGCTTTTGAGTTCCTCTTCACTTTCTGCCATAAGGGTGGTGTCATCTGCATATCTGAGGTTAGTGAACATACACAAAAGCACAACCACTTGCAGAGGGTGCACACACGTGACAGTGTAAGCCAGACACGTGAATAACGTGTGTGATGGGACATGTGAATTCACATTCTCATCTTTGTAAGTTTGCAACTTGAAGGTTCGCATGTGAGGGACTTACAGCATCACCAGCCCGATAGCACTGCTTTTGTTAATGGCGCCACTTGGTTCTGCCCTCCGCATTGTCAGGGATGTTTCCACATCGATTTGCCCCTGTGAATTCTGTCTCATCCACGTATTTCTTCTGCTGCCGTCACTCTACTTCATTCTCTCTGTGTCTTCTCTTGACAACCTCTCTGCTAGCTTCTTATCCACCAGAAAGATGATTTAGGGTGTATGAATAAAATACATTGTTGTCATAGAGGGGGCTCTCTGGAAAATTCTTCTGTGTTTGATGTCACCAAATGGCTGCTCCATTTTTAAGAGCCTTTTAGCTCAACTCTATGGGTCTGTCAGCAGGAGCCTTAGCCAGGCCAGGTCTTAAGTACAAATGTTTACAACTTTGAAAAACAATCTCCTGTCTTCCTCTACAAAAGATATCAGCAGCCTCATGAGCGATTTCTAACCCCACTTAAGGGAAACTAGTTCTGTTTGATGGACAGGCGATTGAGCAAAGCATTTTCACATGAGATGGAGCTGAGGCATCCACAATATGCCAGGCTGGAAGAATAGCCCCCCGTTGAGAGGACATCATGGAAGTGGGTCCTGATGCTAAGTCCTCTTGACAGACATTGGCCGTGTCCCCTGATTTTGGTGCATTGTTTAGACTCCTGTTCTCACAGCTGACCTCTTCTCAGGATGCTATATTTTGGATTTTGCCTCCCCAGCCTTATAATTTCAACACGTGGATTTTCTTCTCTATATTCTTAATGCAAAGGTTGATTTTCATAGCAACTTGGTTTAGTGACTAGGCTTTTAATAAGCTTAAAAAAGTAACTTTTTTTTTTTTAAATGAAAAGATTTTGTTTTCGAGTGAATGATACATAAAAGAGATATACTCAGAGCCTGGGGACCTAGGGAGTCCAGTCCAGTCACTGCCTTCTCCTGTGGGCAGCTCTCAAAGAGGCCCTGAGGGTTGTTTTGAAAATATACAGAGTGTGAGGAGAAGGTATACATGGAGCCCTTGGGTGTGAGGTTCTTGTTCCTTGGTTTTCCTTGGTAAAGCAATCAGTCCCTGGGAACCTTACTTTCCTTCTGTTTACAGTATGTCTATTAAATAATACTTGCCTTACCTAATCCTACCTTGAAGGATCTTGCAAGTAAGGTACTTTTTTTTTTAAGGGCAATATGAAAAAAGTGAAAAGTCTCTGCAAAATGGAAAAAGTTTTGCAAACATTAATTGCTACATTCAGATTAAAAGAACTTCCCTGAATTTAGTCAGTATCTGTTGACTTTTAAAATGGTTTTAACAAATGAATGGGTGCCTGTAATTATTTTTAGCTACTGTGCATCTTTCTCATTGTGTCTCCTCCAGTAAACAATTCCCAAGGCTGCTGTACTAAGCAAAGCCAATACAAATGTGAATAGAAAATCTCATTCTTGTTAAACGCGAGATGGGTACACGCTGTGGTAGTATTTTGTGCTCTAACTGTGGGAGGCTCTGAAAGCATATTGTTGACTGAAAAATAAAGGCATTATATTTGCTCTTATTTTCATTTTCCATGTTCTATATCTGAAAGCCACGAGGAAAAATGCCCAACGGACCAAAGTAGTGGGGGTTCATTTATGTATTTGGCCCTTTATGCCCTGGAATAGAATTCAATTGGTGAATGTACTTTGCATGATTTTCCCATAGAGCGTGCTGTATTTAATCGCATCTGGCACATCTCAGAGAGCCCCATTGCATATCATGAGATGTTTAAATTGTATTGAATACTTTATAGAAGCAATTTCCATTCTGTTGTGTTCTTTCCACAGATGGTGATCCAAAACAGTTAACAGTGATAATAATACTGTTCACTTTACTTATTTGTGACTTATCACTGTTGCAGATGAAAAACCAGCATTTAGGGATCACTGTTGCTATTCCCTGATTTGGAGACTGACTTCTCCTCAGGTGATACCTCAGACTTCACATTTAGGTCCCTGGAGCCAGATGGAAGCTAGCGTGTGTGTGCTTGGACTTGATTTGTACCTGTAATAGTCAAGTAGAGTGCTCAATTTAATAATGACTGGTACCTACAGAGACCAATGAACTCGGTTCTTAAGGTAATGGAACCAACACAAATACCGTTTGAAGAATGTGTCTGTCTTGCCCAATTTCAAATGCCCATGAGCACACACTTATTCAACCAACATTGAGCAGAGTGCTTGGCTCAATGGGGCTGTGCTGTTAATAAGATACTCTTCCTGCTCTCAGGGATTATATAATCAAGCAGGGAGGAGTTGTTTGACAATAACAAGTATTTGTCAAGTGTCTCCTTTGTTCCAGGCATTGCACTATTTAAGACAGTAGCAATTGTGTTTTATTTAGAGTATTTCCAGGTAAACTTAACAAAATGTCCAATTTGAAGATTTAAGCAGGAAAAATAAAGACATTGAAAGTTACTATGATAGGCTTAATTAGCCTTGATTGCCCAAATAACCCCGCCAAATACAGTCTACCTTGGTAAACTGGGTATTTGGTTGGTTGGTAAGTCAAAGGCTATATGTTAACCCATTCGCCAAAGAAGTCTCTAACTTCTGCTTTTAAGATCTTAAAGTTTTGATCTAGGGAAGAGAAATAAAATCAATATCAGTGAAGTTTTTTTCTGATTCACTTAAGGAATGTGGAGATTTACATTTTAATGATAGGCTCTAAACCTCACTACATACATAATCACATCCAGAGTTAAGTGCTAAGATGCTTTTTATGTGTGAAGTGTAACCATACATAATGAAATTGATTGTAAAATACTAGAATACACACACACCCTCCTTAATCTTTGTGTTTCTATAGGGCTCCCCAAGTGGTTCAGTGGTAAAGAATCCTTCTGTCAATGCAGGAGCCACAGGAGACATGGGTTCAATCCCTGTGTTGGGAAGATCCCCTCGAGGAGAAAATGGCAACTCACTCCAGTATTCTTTCCTGGGAAATTCCATAGACAGAGGAGCCTGGTAGGCTACAGTCCATGGGGTCACCAAGAGTCAGACGTGAGCACGTGCGCGTGTGCACACACACACCCACACTTGTTCCAATATCTCTCAAACATCTACTGTCAGACTCTATAGGTAGGTGTTACTGAATTCATGCTGTTGATGATAGAGAAGAAAAAAAATCTGTCAACATTTATCCATTTGTTCATTTAATCATTTAGTTAAAAAATCTGTATGCATTAATACACATATAAATGTTTAAAGGGTACCTATTAAGTACTAAGTATTGAATGTTGGAAAGATAAATGAATTAGGCAGCATCCCTGCCCTCAGGTATCATGAAAATAAATGCATTTAATACCGTGTGATAAGACCTCGTGCAGAGGTAAGCAGTGGGTAGCGTGTTTTCATGGAAGGAGGGAGAAGACTTCCTGCCTCGAGGGCCTGGTGAGCGGTAGTGACTCTTTGAGTTAAGCTTTCTCAGAAGTTGCTGTTGTTGTTCAGTCACTAAGTCGTGTCCAACTGACTCTTTGTGACCCATGCACGGCAGCACTCGAGGCTTCCCTGTCCTTCATTATCTTCTGGAATTTGGTTAGATTCATGTCTGTTGAGTTGGTGATACTATCTAACCATCTCCCCTCTGCTACCCTCATCTCCTTTGGCCTTCAATCTTTCCCAGCACCAGGGTCTTTTCCAAAGGAAAACGAGAGCCACGGTAGTGTCACATTTAGCAGGAGAGAGAAGTAGGAAGAGAAGCCGTATTTGGTTGCAGAGTAATGCACTTTGTTCTGTCCCTGTTGGTATTGGACCATGGAGGAGGGGAACTCCTGCAGGCAGTTCCGGCAGAGTCTCACTCACAGTACCATGCTGCCTGGGAGCGTGAGGGTAAATAAAGCATGAGCTGCTGCAGAGAAGTCACAGTCTGGCAGAGGAGTTAGTGTCCACATCCTAGAGGAATGCACGCCAAGGCCGGCCCTGAGCCGTCACAGAAGATGTTCCCGGGGGCTGTTCCCACCTGTGGCCCTGCCTGCAGACCCTGCAGCACTCCCCCCTGAAATCCAGGCTGAGACTTGGAACACATTTTTAATTACATCACTCCCTCGTTAAAAACCCTTTTGACAGTTCTCAATTACCTGTGGAATAAATCCTGTTCTCCTTAGTGTGTCTTATAGGGTTCCTCAGAGCTCATATTCCACACCTCCTCCGATAGTGATAGTTGGGGCCAGTGCACCTGACTGGCTGCCACTGCGCCTGTGCGCTCCTGCTCCTGAACTTGGTCCAAAGTGTTACTTGGCTTGGATCGGTGTCCCCCCAGCTGCTCAGTGGCGACGGTTGTACTAATTCTCTCAGCCTTGCCCCCTGCTGCACCTAGAATAATGACTCCATAAAAGAAAAGTATACGATGAAGAGTGGATACTGGTTGGAAGACCTGGGTTCTAGTCTTGATTCCATACTTTCCAAATCCCAGTGGTCACATATGGTTGTGAGAGCTGGACAGTAAAGAAGGCAGGGTGCTGAAAAACTGATGCCTTTGAACTGTGGTGGTGGAGAAGATTCCTGAGAGTCCCTTGGACAGCAGGGAGACCAAACCAGTCTTAAGAGAAATCAACCCTGAATACTCACTCATTGGAAGGACTGATGCTGAAACTGAAACTCCAGTATTCTTGGTCATCTGATGCGAACAGCTGACTGATGAGAGAAGTCATGTCTTTCCTTGATGCTGGGAAAGATTGAAGGCAGAAGGAGAAGAGGGCATCAGACGGTGAGATGGCTGGATGGCATCACCAATGCAATGGATATGAACTTGGGCAAACTTTGGGAGATGGTGAGGGACAGAGAGGCCTGGTGTGCTGCAGTCCATGGGGTTGCAAAGAGTCGGACATTGCCCATAAATTTCTTATGTTTGATTGCATCTGTAAAATTGAGTTAAAAATGCTCTTGTAGTTTTCCCTGGGTGATGGAGAAATTCAGAGTGATATGTAGATATACAGTAACTTGTAAATGAAGTGCTTTAAATGTATTTTATAAGGACATTTCATTTTAGGCATTGATATGCCAATTTCTAAATAACAAGATGAAATGTACAATTAATGACATCTTCCAGTGGCACACTTTTTTTTTTTTTTCCTGAGAAATTTTTGATGAATATATGTTAAAAATAGGGAGTACCATCTATCACCAACCTAAATCGATCACTTACTTTGTACTTGGTACCCTGCTAGATATTGAAAATTCATCACTTACTTTCTCCTTTTGGAGATCACATGTATTTACATGTCACAAGTAACTAGGCAGAAAATTATATGCTTTGATATTTCAGGGAAATTCAGATCAGATCAGATCAGTCGCTCAGTCGTGTCTGACTCTTTGCGACTCCATGAATCGCAACGTTATCTCAAATTCCATAACTAACTTGTACTTAGGTTTGGCTACACAATGGGTAGTAGATAATTTCTTGCACTTTTGCTCGGTGGTCCTCAAATATTTATGGTTCATTATTCTTCTCTTCCTGCTTCCCAGGTGGCTCAGTGGTAAAGAATCCACCTGCCAAGCAGGAGATGTGGGTGTGATCTCTGAGTGGGGAAGATCCCCTGGAAAAGGAGATGGCAACCCACTCTAGTAATCTTGCCTGGAGAGTCCCGTGGACAGAGGAGCCTGGTGGGGTACAGCCCATGCGGTCGCAAAGGGTCAGACACAACTGAGTGACTAGACACCAGCAGCAGCGTTCTTCCCCTCATAATAATCTGACGGTGCTTGGAAGATCCCTTGGTGAAGACCGCACAGCTGGGAAGACAGTGATGGGTAGCCCCTTTAGCAGTTGCATTAAAATTTTTATCTGCTTGTCTGCGCAGCTACACAAGTGAACCCACAAACACAGTGGAAGAATTGAAAATGGGCTACTTCGGAGATAAAGGTGTGAATGTGTCTTCTGAGCTGGAGTCCTAACTGGCCCTAGATAGCTGCTAAAAACATTCTTTGATCTTCTCCTTTAACCAGGGCTTCTGTATTCAAAATGATTAGTTTTTCTATTTTTTTCTGTATCAGCAAGCATACAAAATGTTTGCTTATCTGCATTTTCTGAAAATTCACATTTTCATCCCTCATTTCTAACCTTGAAGCACTGACCTTTAGCTCCAGACATTATTTAGCAACATCAGTAGCAGTACTTGTATTACTAATACAGCTAGTTTTATTGAACATTCCATGCACAGGCTCTGTGCAGCGTGTTTTATTCACAGTATCTAATTTATTCTTCACAACATAGGTGGATGAGAACAATTATATTAATAGATAGGGATTATTTGATCCCTGTTGTCCTGATTAGAAAAATGAAGTCTGGAGAAGTTAATTTGCCCAAGGGCACATATCTAGGTTGTGGAAAGGCAGAATCTAAACCCAGAACTTTCTGATTCTAAAGCCTGTCTAACTAACCACTGAACTACACTGTCTTCTGAGGCTTTGTCGCTGGGTCACATTTCTCTTTTGCAAAAGCTATACTTCTTCTTCAAAGAACTGCACATTAGTTTGTGTGTGTGCGTGCCTGCGTGCTAAGTCGCTTCATTCAGGCACGCTAAGTCATTTCAGTTGTGTCCGACTTTTTGCAACCCCATGGACTGTAGCCTGGCAGCCTCCTCTGTCCATGGGATTCTCCAAGCAAGAATACTGGAATGGGTTGCCATGCCCGCCTCTAGGGGATCTTCCCGACCCAGGGGTTGAACTCGCATCTCTTACTTCTCCTGCAGTGGTAGGAGGGTTCTTTATCACTGGTGACACCTGGGAAGCCCTCACATTAGTTTGCATCACCTGTTTCTTCTCTCTTCTTACAACCTTCCCTCCGCATAATTAGATCCCAATCTATGCCTGCTTGAAAGCAAAGTATGTGACCTGGAGGGTTTCGAATGAGTGACCAGCAGTGATAAGGGCGCCATCTCCCCTGTCCCTGGTAGCTGGTGGCTCTGGCTGTCACTGGCCGTGAGTAGCATCCATTTACCCTTTGGTGTGCACGCAGACACCAGTCTCTGTTTTGATGTGGGAAAAGGGTCTATTAGGGTCTGTGTCAAGCCTGGCTCCTCCAGAAAGCTTCCATAAAATTCTGGCTCCTCAGCAATCATAGCATTATTTTCATATTCCCTCTTTCCAAATCCAGCTCTTGAGAAGTCCCTGTTCACATTTCACTGATCTTTCTAGAGTCCAGGTGTTGACTGCAATTAGAATAAAACTTCCTGAGGCCAGTGCGAGGCACATAGGAGCTGCTTATCAATAGATGAGCATTATAAATAAATAAGTAAATAAGCTTCTGCCCTGTACAATGACCTGTTATTATTTTGTGACTAGGTTTCTAAGTCAAAGTGAAATGGAAAATTGAAGTAATTATTTGGACAATTTAGCAGGAAAAATAGTGGCAGGCTAAATTTTCCAGATAATGTGTGACTGTGGCTCATCTCACTGAGATTAGAGAGTCTGAATCGTGTTTGCACACCTGGGTCTATATGTTAGGAGTCAGCTCTCAGCCCTTTAGGAGACAACTCTGGATGTTTATCCGGAGAATGCGTCTAAATGCACCTCCCCAGCCTGGCCTCTGGTAGTCTAGCAATGTACACAGTGTGATCACGAATCACGTTGTCTGCAGTTCCCGTTGACCACCCTGTTGGAGAAGCTGGTAACCGTTCCTAAGTATACATGTCCCACGTGTCTCAAAAATGTCCGTATATGGGAAGTGTTGCAAAATGCCATGAGCTACAATACACATGGCCTGGATAAAATGCTTTCTTTATAGAACCATCTCTGGTGCAAGAATCGTTGTCTAATGAAGGCACCAGAGCCCACCCCGCCAATAGCAGCAAAGGACACAGCACTGAAGCATCTCTTTCTCCCCAAAGGCATGTTATTTTGTGCTGGAGACTCTCCATAGGTGGAAAAGCACAGAGAGACAGCACAGCATTTGGGCTCTTCCATTAGAGCAGGACGGTGGGGGGTATAAGAGTAGGGCAAGGACGGGGGCGGCGGGGTGGTGGGGTGGTGCTGAGACAACTTATTTCCATTTCTAAATAACACAGAAAATTGGCCCCTTTCCTTGCAGTAGCTACGATACCTGTGAACATTTCTTTCTCTGCCCAGATCTGCATTGAGTGTTTCCTCCTTGATTTCTCAGCTCAGTCTGTGGTCATTGGTATAAACCAAACAGATCCTTAGAGCCCTTAATAAATCCAGAAGAGGCTTATAGGGGAGCCCTTATAAATACATAATAGCTACGTCTGGATAACACGTAGACGTTTTAACTCCCTGAAAGGGATGTTATTTTGAGGGTCTCCAACAGTATTATCAGAAAAAAAGCCACATGGATGATGAGGAAAAGGAAGGAGGAGGCTGCATTTAAGATGGCTTTTTCGGACCACTCTTTCATCAACTATTGATTTGATTGCAAAAGCCTTTAGTTAGTGCAGGAATTCCACTGGTAATAATTAAATTTTCAAGAGAAACGCTCGCAGGAGAAATGAGGGGAGTTGGGTAGGGAGGGGCTGTATGTGGAATGGGTTCCACGAATGTTAATGACTCCGTTAGAGTTACATAAAATTAACAGAAATTAGATCTACGGTTATTGAAGAGCCTCCTTTATATTGAGAGGAGCCATTTAAGTATAACGATTGGGGATTATGGTTCAGTGGAGCCTTTTAACTGTTCATTTGCCTGCCTAACTGACCGCTGGGCGGAATGCGATAAATTCAGGATATTGTACGACGACTCCTGTTTCCCTTTAATTTGGATTCTGTTACCCAGTTGTCTTCCCGACATCAGAGTGAGGGTTAGTGTTGGGGTTTATCTGTTCCTGAGTGAGGTTGACTGACTCGAACAGTTCTTGCGAAGTGTACAGTCATTAATGGTTTCCCAGCGCCCCATTTATCGAGATTTCTGTCTAAAAGACACCTCCCTCCATTTCTGCAGCATCTACTTGGGATGTAGTTTGGGCATGTCCTTCTTCCACAGGGCCCTTGATTGCTTTCAAACGTTACCATGATCTGAACCTTCATTATCTCCAAGGTGGGGTGAGTGAGCATTCTAATGGAGGATGGCAATATTTAAGACAATGGAGTACAGCTCCTGCAATTGATGGATTTTTTTTTCCCTCCTATAGACATATTTTGTATGCTAATGTGCCTCTGAAGGCGAAACCTGACTTTTTACTGCAAATTCCTGCATTGGCTGCCGAGAATGTTAGCTCAGGTTTCATGGGAAAAGATATTCTTTGTGAGTAATGGGGTGAGAAGCGAGAAGAGTGCAATCTGCCTGCCTATGATGAAGACTTGACAAGAAAGAGTTAAATCCCCATCTATTGTCTGAGGCGGGCTTACTGTTAGGAAACTGGGGCGTATAGATTAATTCACTGGGGGCCAACTGTTTGATTTCTCTCCCTGCTGCTTGGCACAGGAATGAAATTGTAGCTGCGTTTATAGCAGAAGGTTGGATTATATTCTCTTTTGTAGGAATTAAACCCCATAGAATAATTTATGCAGAGCCAAGCAAAGTCGAAACACATAAAGAGAAGTTGGTGGAGTTATCTCGAGGCAAACACCCTTGGTGTCAGTGTCAAAGTGGTGTGTGTGGTGTGCGCCATTCTTTGGGCGGTGTGTGTTCCTTGGAAGAGAAATGTGTACAGAATATTCTTGGAGCTTTTGCTCTGGGTTCTCGTTACGATAGAACCTAGGAAAGCTTAGCTCCTACAGAGAACGGACAGACTCGTTCACCCTCAGGACTCACCACTGCCAGACATTATGATACTTTATTGGGATAGGAGTCCATATGAAAAAGTGTGTCACCCATTAGCTTGGGACCTAATGTGCACTTACTCAGGTTAAATAATTCAGCCAGTTCAGGGAAAGCTAGGTTTTTACATAAATATTAAAGGGCCTGCTTTAACTGCTTGCTGTGCCAGAATGCCCATGGCATATGAGACAGGGGTGGCCAGTGTTAAACTGATAAATCAAATGATGACTTTTGTTCTAAGAGGCTGTGCAAGGGATGATGAAAGAAGGATAAATTGCAGGATGCTGTGTTCGCCCCCTTCCTCCAATATGCGATGCTATAGTGGTCCCCCTTATCTAGGGGGGGTATACATTTCAAGACCCCTAGTGGATGCCTGATGGAGAAGGCAATGGCACCCCACTCCAGTACTCTTGCCTGGAAAATCCCATGGATGGAGGAGCCTGGTAGGCTGCAGTCCATGGGGTCACGAAGAGTCGGACACGACTGAGCGACTTCCCTTTCACTTTTCACTTTCATGCATTGGAGAAGGAAATGGCAACCCACTCCAGTGTTCTTTCCTGGAGAATCCCAGGGACGCGGGAGCCTGGTGGGCTGCCGTCTATGGGGTCTCGAAGAGTCGGACATGACTGAAGCGACTTAGCAGCAGCAGCGGCAGTAGATGCCTGAACCATGAATAGTACCAAATGTTACATATGCTATATCTTTTTTTTCCCCTGTACATACATATGATAAAGTTGAATTTATAAATTAGGAATGATAATATCCAAATTGCCAGCATCACCACCCTTGTGCTTTGGGGCCATTATTAAGTAAAATAAGAGTTCGTTGAACATTAGCACTTCCGTCCTGTGACAGTGGCTCTGGTAAGGGAGGTGACTGCTAAGTGACTGATGGGTGTGGGGGCACCAGGCAGAGGCAGGGCTCAGTCCTGGGGTGGGAGGGCATGAGATTTCATTATGCTGCTCAGAACCACGCAGAATTGAAAATGTATGAATTGTTTATTTCTGGAATTTTCCATTTAATATTTTCACACCATGGTTGACTGTGGGTAACTAAAACCTCAGAAAACAAACCAAGGATAAAAACCTTGGATAAGGGGGGAGCCACTGTATTTTGAGAAGAAGTGCTTTTCCAGGTAGTTAGGTGTGTGGCACTCATTGTCAGGGAGAAAGGAAACCTCTCTTGGGTCGGGGCCCAGGGCCTGGGTCTCTATCCACAGGCTGTAAACCAGGTTGCTCTGGAGCCTGAAGATGCTGCTGGAACGCAGACCCTGCTGCTGGGGGCGGGGCAGGCTTTCAGCTTTAGCAACTGGTATTATTGTCCTTGTTTTAAAATCACCAATGAATTTTTTGAATATCATTTTTTTTGAGTTGCTTAGACAAGAACAATAATTCGATAAACTTGGAGGAAGAACATTGTTTTGCAAAAGACTAGAATATAAATATTTGTAGGTCAGTTCTGCTCTAAGGTTTATGTTGAAACCATGAGTTTGTTCCAGTGCTAGCGATCTCTTAGGGAATGATTTGAACACAAAGTGAATTTCGTTCATGTCGGCGTATGTGTGATTTCATCAGTAAGAAACACTACATGAATGCAGAAAACTGCACCCAACTGAACCAAGCCTTAGACACAAAAGGAACATGCCTCAAAAAGCGGCCAGCCAACCTTGTCCACCACGTGTGTGGCGGGCCACAGCCATGCACAGGGTGATCCGTGTCACCACTTTCCATCCTGTTCCGATGACCTCCCTGACACCACTTCACAACAACTCACAAAGAGCAGCCTCATGAGGCACACAACCTTAGGCTGGCAGTGTGCCATGTTTATTGTATACATAACTTCTTAACCTTTTAACACAAATACTAATGTTTTATATAGGTTCTTATCTTCAAATTTGGAAAAACATGGCACTCAGTTTTTGAGTCTTGTGCCCTAATCTCATTTTCTCCATAACCCTTACTGCTTTTATCGTGTGATTTTGCGTAGTACTATGAGATGGTGATATTTAGGAGCACGTGTCACCTGATGGGCTTCCCTGGTGGTTCAGGTGGTAAAGGATCTGCCTGCCATGTAAGGGACACACGTTGGATCCCTGGGTTGGGAAGATCCCCTGGAGAAGGGATGGCTACCGCCTTGAGTATTCTTGCCTGGAGAATCTCATGGACAGAGGAGCCTGGCAGGCTACAGTACATGGGGTTGCAAAGAGCTGGACTTGACTGAGCGACTAAGCATGCACACATGTCACCCTATAGTAGAACTGACTGTATTTGTTACAGTCATTCAGCAAAAACTCATTTTTTTCCGTATCTCTTCTTCAAAAAATGTATTTTCTGGGTTTATTAGAGCTCCTTCTAGTTTCAATATAGAATAATATTCAGTATCATATGGATATTTAGCTTTGTAAAATCATAGATCTCTTCATATTGAGTTATCTGAATAAATGTTTGTTGAAATGATCTGAATTGGCTTATTCACTCTTTAAATAATAGAACCTATAATTATGGATGCTAAGATTCCTGTCTCAGATACCTATTCAACCTCACTACTCTCATACTCATGAATTTTCCAGAGCTTATTTGCAGAATTAAAATTCTATGGAGATAGCAATATTTCCAGATTGAGTTTAATAATGATATATTGAAAGCAAGATTTTAATAAAAACAGTTAAAGGATCAATTCACTTTCTCTTTGCTCTGTAAATGTTGTTGTTGCTAAGTTGTCTCCAACTCTTTTGCGACCTCATGCTCCTCTGTTCATGGGATTTTCCAGGCAAGACTACTGGAGTGGGTTACCATTTCCTTCTCTAGGATATCTTCCTGACCCAGAGATCGAACCCAAGTCTCCTGCATTGGCGGGCAGATGCTTTACCACTAAGCCACCAGGGAAGCCTGTAAGTGTTACTAGTTTCAGCTTAATCTAGGAGTGGGTTGATCAGAAACTCTTAGCATGGTCCTTCCTATGCTAATTTCATTCTTACGTTGGAGGTTGTTGCATTGGAGGCCTGGTCACAATGCCAGCATTACAGATCATATTGACAAGGCCAATTTACTTGCTGAATTACTTGCTGAACTACTGAATACATGGCTTATGAACAGATCTCATTCTCTACTCATTTTCAATTCTCTCATAATTCCCTTCTTTCAGGGGAAGAAAAACAAATTACAGTATGAAAATTCCCAGTACAGCAAATATAAGTTTCCAATCCCTGTACAGGAAGAGAGTAGTATTTTTAAGTAGATACTGGAGGTATTCTGAATTTTAAATTTCATGACCACCTTCTTCCACTGAGGTTGTATCAAGTAGCATTTAGTGCACTCCTGGAGCAGATCAAAATGCTCTATTTAGTAGAAGAATTTTGCAGGACTGATGCCTTTAAAACATTGTATCCCCTCTCACTGAAGTTTGAAATATTCAAAAATATTTCTGTGAGAATTTATACTTAAAATTTTTTAAATGTGTTTTTGAAATTAAAAATTACCTGCATCTCTTGCATCTCACTGCATTGGTAGACAGATTTTTTGACACTGCTTAAGTGACTTAGCAGCAGCAGCAGCGCCACCTGGGAAGCCCTTAAAAAAATTGCTCTTGGGTCATTTTAATTCCTGGCATTGCTTTTTCTTGATTCTTTTATTTTTCTTTGCTACTTCATTATTTTTTGTATAGCTCCTATGTTGATTCTTTTTTTTTTTTTTTTACTATTGTGCCTAACTCTTTGTAAGAAATTATGTTGGCTCAGAAATTAAGAATCTGCCTGCGATGCAGGAGACCCAGGTTTGATCCCTGGGTTGGGAAGATACCCTGCAGAGGAGAATAGCTACCCACTCCAGTATTCTTGCCTGGAGAATCCCATGGACAGAGGAACCTGACTGGCTACAGTCCATGGGATCACAGAGTAAAAGACACGACTGAGCGACTTTTGTGAAGAGGTCAGAATGATGTTTATTAGGAATTCTTCTCATTTCATAAGGTCGTGTGTGAGAGAAGATTCTTTTACTCCTTACTTCTCTTCAGCTAGCAGAATTTGGTAATCATAAGCCTGTTTACAATCCGACTTTCTCCATCACCATATCATTTTGACAGATTGCTTCCTGCAAATATGGCTTGTTTGTGTAATTCTTTGTTCAGACTCAGCTATTCTGCACCTGATGGAATGATACTGGAGAGGAAAATTCCAACAACAGGAAGCCAACATGCAATTGGTGGGGAAGAGGGATGGATTGGAGGGAGGCATTCAAAAATACAGCACTCACATAACTTGGACCTAATTATACTTAGACTCTAAAGATAATTCTCCAAATTAGTTTAAGCAGTATTTCTTAGTTCCCCAATATTGAGACTTCATCAGACTAGTCACTACATAAAAAAGGGACTGACAGTTCCAGAAATTCCTTTTGTCCTTTCGTCACTCACCCTGTGAAAACAGAGGTGACGTCAGGCAATGAGAAGACTGCAGGTAAAGGGAAGTCAAATGCAAGTCGCTCAGTCGTGTCTGACTCTTTGTGACCCCATGGACTGTGGCCCACCAGGCTGCTCTGTCCATGGGATTTCCCAGGCAAGAATACTGGAGTGGGTTACCATTCCCTTCTCCCGGGGATCTTCCTGACCCAGGGATCTTCCTGACCCAGGGATCGAACTGGGTCTCCTACATTGCAGGCAGATTCTTTACCATCTGAGCCACCAGGGAACCCCAGGTTAGGGGAAATTGCAGAGTCAATAACTAAACCCTAGTTTAGTTTAAAAAATGGACAGGTGTTGTAGTCAGGAAATTTGAACCAAAAAATATGAGGGCAATTGAGATAATCAGTGAATCTTGGAATTAAAGAGTTGCAGATCATTCTTGTTATTCTGGTCTTAGTCTTGCTGTAAAAACCTCTCCAGATCCTTCTTAACATATATACCTTGGTTTTTAGAGCCAGATGTTTCCCCCTCTAAAAACAGTATATTGCTCTTGGTTCATGTGATAAACATGTAATAAAGTAGTTCTAGAGATTTCAAAAATCGAAAGTCCTAAATATCCACCATAAAATATATATATTGAAAAAGCATGTTAGGTAATGATCTCAAATGTTCAGAAAAGAAGAACAGTAGGCAGTGGATGTTCAGAAATCGCAAATAAATTTTCTCAGCCAGGCTTGTTAACTTCCTCTTAGTTTGCTGAGCTCTCTTCTCTCCCACAGACTGAGAGAGAGAAAGACCAGCAGATAAAATCATTTTGCAATACAGAAGCAATCACACCAACATTGTGCTAGATAATAGCCCTGTTTAAGTCTGCAGGGGTCACTTTATTGGCTGTAAACTCCTAGAACCTACACACAAATATTGGCAGGCAGGTAACCAGCTAACAGCTGGAAAAGGTAGGCAAATAGATGAAGTAGAATCAGTCTGAAAAAAAGATCTTCATTGTTACAGCCACATAAGCGGAGGATATTTTTGCTTACTCCTCTGCTTCTACCTTATTCCTTGGTCATCTTTCTCAAGTGATTACTTCTGGCCACACCTTTGGTCTACACCAGTGGTTTTCAATCCTGGCTGCATGTAAGCCTCACTTCGGAGGTTTTGAAAAATACTGACATTGGGTTGGCACCTTGGTAGATTCTGACTACTTTGGTCTGGAGTGGGGCCCAGGACTGGGTGGGTTTTAAAGTTACCCAGGTGATTCTAATGTGTGGTCCATTTTGAGTGGCACTGGTCCCATCCGTTTCCTGGCAGTGTAGCAGTTCTTGGGTCTAGAGAAGTGACTCTTAACCTTGGCTGCAGATTAGGATCACCTGCACCAGCGTTGTAACATGCCAGTGTCTAGGGCACGCCTCTGACCAGTTAATTCAGACCCTCTGGAGTTGGAATCCAGGAATCATTATTTTTTAAAACTCCTTCATGATTCAGTTGTGCAGCCAAGGTTAAGAACCGCTGATGCAGAATGCTGTGGGGCCACGCAGGAGAACAGTCCAGGTGTGAGCAATACCTGTCTGTGGAGAGTCGTGCTCCGAGGGGATGACTGGCTCTGTCCGGAGGCAAGGAAAAACCCCCGACACCTAACAGAAAATGGAGAACTGAATTGGCTTCCATAGTCTGTCGTTCAGGAAGCTGGGATTTTGACTTTAAGAGGGCACCTGAGCTCCATGGGGAGGATGATGGAGGACAATGGGGGATGAGGAGAGAGAATCTGGAAGGTGTGGTTTCCCTGGGGGCTGCACCAGAGAGGTTGGGGGAGGCTGGGGGTCTCTGAACCTGAGGGCTGCGAGCATTCATCGCTCCTGCACCCTCACTGCTTCTCATTCTATGCAGCACCCTTCTCCCCATTCCAGAAGATCTGTGGCTGCCCCAAATTCCCAAATGACCCTTGTCACAAACCTGTCTCCAGAACACCCAGGTACCCGGTCAAAGCTATGGCAAGTCCTGTAGTCGCATCTTCATTAAAGAGTAAATAACCATGACCTCTCAACAAAAGAGCTTCCAAAGTCTGTGTGTCGACAGAGGACTTCCTCGAAAGCTGGTTTGACTTGTGGCTTCCTGGCTGCCCTTCTAGTGAATCCACTGAGCCCATCTGCAAGGGCCCAGGATCTGCGTCTTGCAGCGGGCATCCAGGCTATTCCAATGGCCTCGGTTCTCCAACCTCGAGCAGAGAAAGTGTAGCAGCACCTGTGGGTCTTTGACTTTTAGGGGAAATGGCTGATCACCCAAACGAAGATCTGCAAGTTGTTCTGTTATACCACATTCAACTTTATTTTTTAACATCTAGCTGTTTCTGCAGGACAGGGTTTGAGCCCATATCTGTTGTATATTTCTATGACATTTGTGGTTGTCTTGAGTCATAAGCTGTGTATCATGTGAGTGTAAAACAAGTACTTGTCCCCAACCCACCCCCCCAATTCCTTAATGATGAGCCTCTCTTCCAAAGCATGGTCGGACAAACTGTACAGAAGCTGTACACTAAAATTCGTATGAAACACAAAAGTGGAGCAATAATGTAATTTTCTTGATAGTATGGTTCTCCCATACTATAGATGGATGGTTACATAGCATCACCGACTCAGTGGACATGAACTTGAGCAAACTCTGGGATATAGTGGAGGACAGGAAAGCCTGGTGTGCTGCAGCCCATGGGGTTGCAAACAGTTGGACACAACTCAACAAGATCAACAAATGGTTCTCGCAGGCATGGTGGGGAGATGCCTAACAGAACTGACTCCCATGCTGGCCCTTGGACTGACTCCCATGAGTGACATCACTGGTCCTTTATGTGTAGATCGCAAAGCTGTTTAGGGTTGAGAACATGGGCTAGGCTTTTCTTTGATGCATGATCTTAGCCTCCTTCAGTCCGTGCTAAACTTCTCTATATCTGAGGTTGGGTTTTCTTTAGCATGACTGGGGTCCAAAAAAATTGAGTGAAACTTGAGATTTTTTTTTTTTACAGTCAAGTGTATTAATATGAGGACTCTAAATCAGTATCACCAATTTTGGAGTGCCTGCTGTTGCCCAGTCTTTGTAACAGAGGGATTTCAAGTTAACGTCTTGTCTACTCAACAACTCAGGATTAGTCTAGTTTATTCATGAGAAAATGGAAGTGCAAACAGGAAAGTAACCTGTTCAGTGTCAGGTAGATGATAAGTGGTCAAGTCATGATTCAGATCCAGACCTACCTGCACACAAGCCTGTGTTCTCTTTCTACTACCCTGTCTCTCTGCAAACTGCCCTGAATGAATTGAGAGTGGAAATTTTGTTGTTGTTCAGTCACTAAGTCTTGTCTGACTCTTTGTGGCCCCATGGGCTGCAGCACACCAGGCTTCCCTGTCCTTCACTATCTCCTGGAGTTTGCTCAAATTCATGTCCACTGAGTCAGTAACCATGTGGAATCTGAAGTCTACCTTAGACCGATGGAATTAAAATCTTCATGTTAAAAAGATTCCCATGAAATTTGCACACACGTCAAAGTTTGAGATTTCTTGTTCTTGAGAAACAGTTACTGGAAAAGACTGGAATGTAGAATCAGAAACCTCTGATAGAACAAGAGAGTGGTAGATTTGTCTTAGATATCAGACTGTCCCACAAAACCAAATTAATTTTACGGTGTAAAGTTTAACAATACCAAGGATAGAGTTTACCTTCCAGTGCAGTCCCCCTCCTTTCTTCCTCTGCTTCCATCATCCTAATCCACAGGCAGAGACTTTCTGGAATGCCCAGATTGGTTGTTGTGATGTGGAACTCAATGTTGGGATATAAGGGTGGCTCAGTGAGGAAGCTGAGATGTTTGGGACTGGCTAGGGCAAGGGGCGGAGAAGGCAATGGCACCCCACTCCAGTGGGGTGGAAAATCCCCCTGGAAAATCCCATGGACGGAGGACCTGGTAGGCTGCAGTCCATGGGGTTGAGAAGAGTCAGATACGACTGAGCGACTTCACTTTCACTTTTCACTTTCATGCATTGGAGAAGGAAATGGCAACCCACTCCAGTGTTCTTGCCTGGAGAATCCCAGGGATTGGGGAGCCTGGTGGGCTGCCGTCTATGGGGTCGCACAGAGTCGGACACGACTGAAGTGACTTAGCAGCAGCAGGACAAGGGGACAGGATATCACCCTGGCTGTCAGTCACTTTTCAGTGTCTGAACAGCAAGCCGAGGTGGAATCTGGTCTGAACCTGCAGAAAGGCCGGCTGCTTAGTTAGCAATAAATCATCCCAAAGAAGGCAGGCCCTTAGTACCTGCAGCTGAGTGGAACTGAGGCTGGCCAGGCTGACTCTAGTCATTGGTGAGCATTAGTCAAGGGCTCACATGGCTGGTGTGGGAAGAATGAGTCATACTAGTCGCTGTAACAGACACTCCCTCTTGTCAAGGTTTAACCTGATGGCAGTTTACTTCTTGCTTGGTTCCCAGCCTACTGTGGGTCAGGTGGCTAGCCCAAACTTCACATCCGGGACCAGGACTGTTTCCTCTCTGTGGCTGTGCCAGTTCCTGGCTTCAGGCCTCCTTGACCTCATTCAGAACTCAAGACAGGATTGTGTGGGATGCTTTCATGAATCAGACCTGAATTGGCATCTGTGGCTGCAACCTACACTTCATCCAGAATTTGGTCATCTGGTTCTACAAAATTACAGGAGAGCCTGGGGAAATGGCAGAGAGCATTGGCTTGGTGGCCATCCAGCAGAACTCTGCCTTTGTCTGAATTCATAGAGGAACCAGGACTGCCTCACTCATCGGGAAAGTGATGAAAAAATTCCCCTGCTCTTCCTGTGTTTGTTTAGGTGATACCCATTTGTCTGAGATAAAATGTATTTTTCTGCCTGTGTTCTACATAAATGAGTATGGGGAATAACAATTTGACAATGTCCTACAACTGATGGATAAAGATTACACACTGGGAAATTTATCCGAAGACCTGAAGGAAGAGATAGGGAGCCAGTTAGAGTCCTTCGTGCCCTTTGACATGCTCTTTAAAATCAGGAGGCCGCACACTGGGTGGGCATTCTTTAAGAAGATCATCTATGTGTTTCCGTGGTCAGAGGAGGGCAGGAGGCACGGGAGGAAAGGAGGAAGGTGGGGAGGAAAGACTTCCAACAAGCTGGTTGGTCCAGCACGCTGCCCAGGAGAATCCCCATGGCTGAATCAGGCTGCTTCAGTCTTTGGCTCCTGGTTCTTCCTGGTTGTCGAGCGTGGCCTTGGTCCTGTGCTTGCTGTCTGCCTGTCTGCTGTGTCCGTCTTTCCAACCTTGCCCCGTCAGGTCTCCTTGCTCTCACACAAAGCACCAGACATAATTTCTGCCCCAGCTCTGACCTGCTCTTAGCTCCTTTTCTTCTCCTGGATCTCACCCTGAATGTCTCATTTTCACATGTTGACCAGTTTAATGGCAGAAAGAAGGAAACCAGTCCTCACTGAGTACCTGTCATGTTCTGACTCTGTGAAACTGGCATCGTCATACCATCAGTCTTTGACATGGGTGTTAATACTTCCATTCAGAGGAAAATAGAAAAAAAAAAAAAAACACCACCAAAATCCTGACCCAGATGAAGGTTAAATTGTTTTTCTATGCCACCCTTCTAGTGAGGGCTGGAGTTAAACTTTGAGCCAGATGTTTGACCCCAGACACTGCCCTTTTCTATCCCAGTTCGGATCAGCCTGCCATGAACCCTCATTACCCCATCACCCCCACCCTGGAATTTGTCTTTATCAGTATCACCTTTGAAGCTCGGTTTTGATAGCCAGCTTTCCCAGCTGACAACAATACAGGCAGAGTCTGGCCTAGACCAGGGCAAAAACTCTGATGCTGCTGGAGACTCACAAAAGAAGAGATGAAAAACCAGTCATGGGAGCTAGAAGGAAGAGGCCAGAGCCTTTATCTTTTGCTTCTTCTCATCTTCACTTGATTTTCTGTGGGAAGCACTCAATAAATTGTTGTTCAGTGAATGGACCCAAATCCCTGTGATGTTAGCCATGGGGCTGACCAGAGGTGAATACAGGGATTTCCTGTCTGGAGCTTTGTTAGTGACCGACAACTAACACTGAAGCGGTGGCGATCAGGGACCCAGAAAATCCTGACAAGGTCATTGCTTTCGGGAAGCCCTTCTGTTTGCTGCCCGGGGCAGCGGAGCCTAGCAGAGGAGCAGCGTGGTGAGAGGAAGCGCACGGGTCTGCAGAGAGACAGATGGGTTTGAGTCCCGGCCTGACTCCTTGCTGACAGTGTGGCTTTGGGTAAGTCACAGAACAGGTGTGAGCCTCTGTTCCCTATGTTAAAATTTTAATTAAGGAACAACTGTATTGAAAAGGCTATTGTATGGAGTGTGTGTGTGTGTGTGTGCGCGCGCGCGCACTGGCAAACAGCAAGCTCTCAATAAATTGTAGCTATTATCTTTATTCCAAGCAGATGCAGTCTCTGCCCTGTGGAAATGTGTTCTCTGAACCAGCTAATATTTACTCTGATTCCTTACTGAAATGATAAATGGCAGTGATCGGGGAAGGTCCACTTTATGTGCAATAGGAGCTGGTGTCATCTAAGGCTTTGCTACTCAAAATTTGGTCCATGGATCAGGAGCAGAAACATCACGCTAGAGCTTGTAAAGGCTTCAGACTCCCAGGCTCCACCCCCGACCTCTGACCCGGAAGCTGCCTTGTAACAAGAACGGCATGTCATTTATAAACATATTAAAGACCCTGGTAGCATCTGCAGGCTTAGATCCCTATCTTTAAACTGCAGAGAGGACAATGCTTAATTCATAGCACAAGGAAGAAATGTTGGCATTTTTCCAATTTTCTCTTTTGGGCACAGATTCGCTGTGTAGCCGAGCAACATCTGATGGGTTCTCTCCCACCACATGGAAGAGGTATCCACCCTATGTGCAGTTCTCATTCTTGATGTGGTAGAGTTACAGGGAAAGAAGCTTCTCGCCTACATTGACTCTGGGCCTCAATCTGACTGATTGCTTTTGGCGGCGCGTGGCCGGGACGCGTGGCCTCCGATGCTGAGTCAGGGCGTGCAGAGGAGGGGAGAAAGGCGTGGGTCTGCTGGCGGTGGCATCTGCAGTGGTGACCCGTGGCCTCCACGGAGCACAGTGCAATGGTTGCCATGGTAACGGCTGTGCATGGTCAGGGGTGACTAACTGAGCCGCAGGAGCTGGACCAATGGCCCCGTTGTCGCTGACACAGCAGTGTGAGTGCGGCTTGGGCTCCGCCCACAGGGGAATTTGACAGAGAGGCACATTGGAGCCTTCTTGTTCCTTGTTTGCTGTATGTCCTTCATTCTGGGGAAAACCCAGAGATCTGAAAAAACTGAAATGAAAACAATATGAAATTGAAAGTATTCTGTGCTAAGCACGATGAACACAGAGTACATAACGGGGGTAGGAACTGAAGGCACAGAGGGAGGGGCCAAGCCTGCACCCCTGCTTCAGAGCTAATCAGGGTGAAAGCTTCCTGGGAGCTACTGGGACCACCTCCTCCCACCCCTCATTTTACAGATGACAAGTCTGAAGCCCAGAAAGGGTCAGCGATTTGCTCAACATCACACAGCAGTGGGTAAAATAAATAAAGGCACTTTATAGTCTTTAGAGGGCTCCCCTCGTGGTAAAAAAAATCCACCTGCAATGCTGGAGACCTGGGCTTGATCCCTGGGTTGGGAAGCTCTCCTGGAGAAGGGAAAGGCTACCCACTCCAGTATTCTGGCCTAGAGAATTCCATGGACTGTATAGGCCATGGGGTTGCAGAGTCAGACATGACTGAGTGACTTTCACTTTCATGGTCTTTAGAAGCTTATGGTTTTGAGAAGCTTAAGAGAAGGGCTGATTCTAGAGCTCAGGGGTCCTTACTCCTAGTGCAGTGTGCTTTCCAAGGTAACACCCTGCCTTTTTTTCTTATGATTTATGTTTTTTGGATCTCAGTGTTTCCCAGGCAGAAAAGAATAATGTCACCGGTATCTGCTTTTTGGTGGTGTGGGCCAGAGGAGGACTGTAGGCCTGTAGTTGAGCTAACTTGGAGTCCAGCCACGGGTGTGTTACCTACCCACAGTGACTTTGAGTCAAGTTATCTTTCTCCTTTCAAGTCTTTATGTATACAGTGGAAATAACCAAAACGATAACATCTTGCTCCTAGGGGTGTGAAGATCTTATATGTAAAGTGGCTGACGTAGTCAGTGTTTGAGTTAGTTTTCATTCCTGACCTAACCTTGAGATGGAAGGGGCTTCCCCTTTGTGTACCTGACCTAACAACTAGGGAAAATTTGCAATATTGAGTGGAGTGCATATTAAATGTATGTCATTAGTGTGTGATTTCAGAAATGGTGAAGTGAAAGGCGAACAGTAAATGGGTTATAACCTCTAAACCTCCAACAGTCTGTGGTTCCTATGTGACAATAGCTAGTACTTGAAACCACAATGATAAAGCCACACAGAAATGTACCAACAGCTTTCAGAGGTGTGAATAGAGTGTATTGAATTTGAGTCAAAGGGAATTCTTCTACCATTATGTAAAAGGACTAGCAGAGTCTCATTTAGAATATCATTTTCAATTCTTATCACTTTGGTGTAAAAAGGATGTTGTACTGAAGGAGAAGGTGAAGAAAAAGCAATGAAAATGATTCAGGGACAAGAGGAACCTGGTCAGATGGAAAAGTCAGAGGATCTAGGCTTGTGTTGAAACTAAGGTGATGTCAGAGAGGCGTAGGCGACCCTTTTGAGAACATGATGAATCAACACTGCACAGATACTGCATTTGTGCTCATGAGAGAAGGGATCATGCAGGGGCAGAAATTAAGTTTTGTGCTACATCCAAGCAAATTCCCAAAGATTCTAGGGTTTATATGCATGGTATTAAATGCATTAGTTCCCTAAGGCTGTTTTAACAAAATACCACAAACGGGTGACTGAAAACAACAGAAATTTATTATCTCGTAGTTCTGGAGGCTAGAAGTCCAAAGTCAAGGTGTTGGCAGGACCAAGGTCTCTCTGGAGGATCTAAGAGAAACTCCCTTGTCTCTGCCAGCTTCTGGTGGTTGCCAGGAATTCTTGGTGTTCCTGCGCTTGCATCTGCACCCCCGAGGCTTTGCTTCCATCTTCACATGGGCTTCTTCCCTGTGTGTGTCTGTATGTCTCCTCTTCTTATAAGCACGCCACTCATATAGGATTAGGGGCCCACACTATTCCATTATGACTTCTTTTAACTAATTGTATCTCCGATGTCCCTATTTCCAAGTCAGATCACATTCAGAGGTCCCAGGACTTGAACATATATTTTTGGGGGACACAATTCAACCTGTAATACATAGAGATCATTCATTGAATAGTCCACTGAAAATTACTTTCTGCTCCCATGAGGGTGACCATGGAGATTTCTGAACACAAGATTTTTTTAATTTTTATTTTTACTTGAAAAACTTTTTGTATTTTAAAAATTGTGGCAGAAAACACAGAACAGAAATTTTACCGTCTTAACTGTTTTGAAGTGTACAGTACAGCAGCGTTACTACATGTAAGACCACAGGGTATCTGGGGGCCAAGTGGGGGGCCACTGGGAGAAGACTCTGAGACGTGCCAGAGTCCAGCACAGGAGCATGGGCAAAAACCCACTAACTCTACAGCACTGGGCAGTGCAACTTCACTTTCGAGTAAAAGTTGCAGAGTGGGCAAGAAAACACACTCATCTGGAGATTAAAAGGAAAGAGCTGGCAAAAACAACAGCTGAAATTCATTGAATGGGGAGTAGAGGTGGGTTGTTTGGCTGTGATCCCAAAGTAGAATGGATGCTGAGAGCAGCAGAGGCTGGAGTCACTGGTTTCTTGGCTCCAGAAACTTTCCCTCCCTGGATTGGGGCATTCCCATATCCAGAAGACATGTGGTGCGCCACCAAGGAAGACAAGGGGCTTCCCTGGTGGCTATGATGGTAAAGAATCTGCCTACAATGTGGGAGACCCAGGTTCAATCCCTGGGTAGGGAAGATCCCCTGGAGGAGGGAATGGCCACCTGCTCCAGTATTCTTTCCTGGAGAATTCACGGACAGAGGAGAGCCCTCCATGGGGTCACAATGAGTCAAACACAACTGAGCAACACACACACACACACACACCCAAGGAAGGCAGGGGGAGGGAATGGAATCCTCCAAGATCCATACCAGCTTCTGAACTTCCTGCTGTGGTTTGGGGGGGACGGCAGGGAGGAACAGCAGGCAAGGATCCCCTGGCAGAGAAACCCCTCCTCCCCTTGACTGGAAGTGTGGGGCAAGAGTGAGGACCACAGAGGATGACCAAGACTAGGACTGCATTCTCCATCTGCTTGTCCCCACTCTGCTCTCCTTCCCTCTAAATCAGAAACCTGCCATCCTTTTCCAGGGAGAGGGGGAGAGAACCAGGACTTTGTGTCCCACCACCTCTTTCCCTTCATTTATTATAACTGGGTTGCAGGAGGCAACCCTCATTATCTCATGAGCTGGCTTTGAAGGCTGTCTGAAGAGGAGGCAGGCACTCTGCTGTGTGTTGGGAGGTGAGGATGCCTAGCGCCCCTTCAGAGGGGTGTTAGGGACAGAGAGTGCAGGTCTGAATGGGAGAGGGCCCGGTGCTGGGAGCCCCGAGGGTGTATGTCTATCTGGTGGATGAGGCTATGTCCTGAGTTGTGAGCAGGAGTACCAGGTGAGGGAGGAGGCAGGGGTCGTCCTGTGTGAAGGGACAGTGCGTGTGTCCCGTGCATGGAGCATGGGGTGTGGGGTCAGTGGGCAGTGGGCAGCCCCTGAGGCCGGAGGAGGAGGAGGAGGCCTGGACTGCATCCGGTGATGAAGGTCCACTTCTGTCTATCAAGAGGGAGATGGTGAGAGGTGTCAGAGGATGACTTAGATTACAGGCAAAAAGCAAGACTGTTCCAGTATATTGTCTAATGGCAGGCAAACTCTTAACGGTATTACGGACTGAATGTAATATCCCCTTACAATTCACATTTTGAAGCCTTAACCTCTGATGTGATTATATTCGGAGATGGATCCTTTGGGGATAGTTAGGTTTGGATGAGGTGAGGCTGGGGGTCAGTGTTCTAGAAGAAGCACCCTCTCTCTCTCTCTCATATGAGGATGGGGGAGGGCAGCTGTCTGCAAGCCAGGAGGAGGGCTGTCACCAGGAACCGTGTCTGCCTGCTCCTTGACCTTGGACCCCTCAGCCTCCAGACCGGTGAGAAGTAAATGTCTGTTAACACATTTTGTTACTGAACCCGAGAGCGGTTTGTGAATTGGGTCTAATACAGAGCTCAGATTGTAATGGAGAATGCCCAGATCTGTCTGAATGGGCAGAGAGAAGAAGCCCCTTGATGTCTCCAGTGCTGAAACACCGTGGCTTTGAACCTCATCTCAACAGTTCCCAGTCGAACTGCCCCCACCCTGTACTGCGAGCGTCTGCATCTCTGCTCCCTCTGCTATGTGCGTCCGGAGTCAGACCTGCCTTTCCCGGTCAGTGGTCGGTAGCATCCCCTCCTCGCCCACTGCGGCCACAGTGCGTGGGAGGCCAGGTTGAACCTTTAATGCGCATGGCTTGGAGCCCTTCCACAGACTCAGATGAGATGGCTCCCTCCCTCTCCTCTCTCTGCATCTCTCCCTTTTCTTCAGTTCTGTGGTCTCGTTGGTCTGAACTCCTCACTGACCTACCAATGACACCTCCCTCCCTGCTCTCCTCATCTCCAGGCTTCATGCCCAAGGTGCTGGCGCTGCCTTTTTCAAACCCTAAGCGGAGAACGGGTGCCGGCCTGGTAAACAAGCCTTCCTGCAGCGTGGAGGAGAGCTCGCTTCGCTTCCAGAGGCAGCCGAAAGCCAGCATCGCTGGGCTGCCCGGAGCCCTGATTTCCTGGTGTGTTGTTGACACTGAACACATGAGTGCCCAGCACTTGCTGACATCGGGAGCTGTAAATGTGCCAGGAGAGGGGAGAGGCAGGCCGGCTGGGGAGCTGGGAGCCGGGCGGATAATACTGCAGCGTCGTGAATTATTTTTACGTGGATAATTAATACTGGAGAAACAATACAGCCACACAGAGCCTCCCACGAGAGAACACTGTCAGTCTCCGTATTCATTTATTCTTTTCTAACCAAATTGATGGGCCAGTCAACGGCCTTTCTAGATCCACACGGATGATGAAACTGCAAACAAGTTTCATTTAAATAATGGGCAAATCTTCCAATTAGTTAAAGCCTAATCCTCATGCCTTAAAAATGACAAACTGCTCTTACCACGGCTTCTGTTTGTTGAAAAGGTAGAAAAAAAAGTTGGGGGTGGGGGGTGGGGTGGACCCAAATGAAAACATTGATTGAAAAAAAATTTAGATGCACAGATTCTATTGCACATTAATCTAGGGGGAGCTTTACAAAGTCAATAATTGTCATAAAGATTCATTGGTCAACATTTAGGGCCTAATTAAAAATATATATTTTGATGGTTTTATTCCTTGAGCATCTGCCTTTTTTAAACTATTGGAATATTTTAATTTCCTTGTAAAACCATAGAGTTTTCAATAAAGGAGCATGTGTAACTGATATAAATAAGTAACTTTAAAAAATAAGTACCTTAAAGTGAATTAATTTATTATCTATATGTTTAAAGTTTTCTGCTGTTGATAAAGATAAAATGAATCCTTTACCAGATAACTGCTTCAGTTCTGGTTTAGAAATCATTCCTAAATATGTAAGAACAAATACCCTTCAACATGTTCATCACTCCTTCATCTACTCAGCAGGCATCTCCGAAACACCTAAGTCACAGGTCCTCCTAAGAAACTTAGCAACAACAACTGCCTGTCTTCTAGGAGACTGATAGGTAAATAAGCAACTGTCATACCATTAAGTTGGCCAGTCCCCTGACTCGTAGTGCTTGGCAAACCTTAATGAGAACAGGGATCACTTGAGGTCTTGTTGAAATGCAGGTTCCAAGGTAGTTGGTCTGGAGTAAGACCCAAGATTCCACACTCCTAACAGAACCCCTGGAGAGGCTGGGGACCACTCTTGGAGAACAAGGTCCCCAAAGAGGCACAGAGGGTTGTAGGATAATGGAGAGGAGGGCACTTCAGCATGTGGATTGGGGCTTGGCCATGGCAGGGCTCAGGAAATGGCCTCTTAGAAGAGTATACAAGTGAGCTGAGAGGTGAAGGAAGGAGGGGGGAGGCCTAGTTGGGGAACTCTTGGGAAGAGGGTATGTCCTCACATTCTAGCCTCAGTCTCAGAGGTCGAAGAAGCCCTGTGTTTGGAAAATCCCAATTAGTTTGATGTGGCTGGAATACAACTGAGTTAACCAGTTGCATCTGCCAAGGAATTCATATCTCTAAATATATAGGCTTCATCAATATAAATTTGCCCTGGATAGGTTGATTTTCAAAGTGTGACCCTTGGGACTCCCCAAGACTGTTTTGGGAAGTCTGTGGAGTCAAAACTGTTTTCATAATAACGTTAGATATCATTTGCTTTTTTCCACTTTTGCAATGTTTGCAATAATGGTACCAAAGCAATGATGAGACAGACTGTTGGTGCCTAATGGTTGAATCAAGGCAGTGGCCCCAAAGTGTGCTGGTATTCGTCCCATTCCTCACCACCAAACATTCAATGCAAAAAATTAAAAACAAAACTAGAAAACCAAGGAAATCCCAGTTTCAAGTAAGAACGTCTTGTGGATTCTTTGCCATCTGAGCCACCAGGGAAGCCACTAATACAGCATTAAAAAGTTATTAATTTTATTAAAGTTTGGCCCTTGGTACTGATGTTCAAGCTGGTTTTAGAAAAGCAGAGGAACCAGAGATCAAATGGCCAACATCCACTGGATCATGGAAAAAGCAAGAGAGTTCCAGAAAAACATCTATTTCCGCTTTATTGACTATGCCAAAGCCTTTGACTGTGTGGATCACAATAACTGTGTGGAAAATTCTGAAAGAGATGGGAATACCAGATCACCTGACCTGCCTCTTGAGAAATCTGTATGCAGGTCAGGAAGCAAAAGTTAGAACTGGACATGGAACAACAGACTGGTTCCAAACAGGAAAAGGAGTACGTCAAGGCTGTATATTGTCACCCTGCTTATTTAACTTATATGCAGAGTACAGCATGAGAAATGCTGGGCTGGAAGAAGCACAAGCTGGAATCAAGATTGCCGGGAGAAATATCAATAACCTCAGATATGCAGATGACACCACCCTCATGGCAGAAAGTGAAGAGGAACTAAAAAGCCTCTCGATGAAGGTGAAAGTGGAGAGTGAAAAAGTTGGCTTAAAGCTCAACATTCAGAAAACGAAGATCATGGCATCCGGTCCCATCACTTCATGGGAAATAGATGGGGAAACAGTGGAAACAGTGTCAGACTTTATTTTTTTGGCTCCAAAATCACTGCAGATGTTGACTGCAGCCATGAAATTAAAAGACCCTTACTCCTTGGAAGGAAAGTTATGACCAACCTAGATAGCATATTCAAAACAGAGACATTACTTTGCCAACAAAGGTCCGTCTAGTCAAGGCTATGGTTTTTCCTGTGGTCATGTATGGATGTGAGAGTTGGACTGTGAAGAAGGCTGAGTGCCAAAGAATTGATGCTTTTGAACTGTGGTGTTGGAGAAGACTCGAGAGTCCCTTGGACTGCAAGGAGATCCAGCCAGTCCATTCTGAAGGAGATCAGCCCTGGGATTTCTTTGGAAGGAATGATGCTAAAGCTGAAACTCCAGTACTTTGGCCACCTCATGTGAAGAGTTGCCTCATTGGAAAAGACTCTGATGCTGGGAGGGATTGGGGGCAGGAGGAGAAGGGGACGACAGAGGATGAGATGGCTGGATGGCATCACTGACTTGATGGACGTGAGTCTGAGTGAACTCCAGGAGTTGGTGATGGACAGGGAGGCCTGGCGTGCTGCAATTCATGGGGTCACAAAGAGTCGGACACGACTGAGTGACTGAACTGAACTGAACTGAACACATCTCTTTAGTGTTACGTGTGACAAAGCAGGAAGCACATGTGAAACACTTCCATTACATAGTGGAGCCCCAGGGTTGTCTGTAGGAAGAGCAGTTGTGTGATTGACTCGTGGGCTGAACTAGCTGCTTTGTTCCTGAAACACTATTGCTTGAAAATGTCTGACAGACAAACTGGTTATTCAGACTTGGATATTTGGCAGACGTTTTCTTTTAAAAATGAATGAAGGGAGCCTGTCACTTCTAGGAAAACAACTGACAGTATTTGTTGCCAGTGATAAAATCTGAGCTTTCAAGTGAAAATTAGAATTTTGGGAAACTTGAATCTGCCTCTATGAGTTCGACAGCTTCCCAATGCTTATAGACATTTTTGGTGAGGTTCATGGTGATATAAATGAATTTTTAAAAAATATTTATTTATTGAAGTATAGTTGCGATACAATATTATATAAATCTGACTCTTTGCAACCCCATGGAGTATAGTCCGCCAGGCTCCTCTGTCCCTGGGGATTCTCCAAGCAAGAATACTGGAGTGGGTTACCATGCCCTCCTTGAGGTGATCCTCCCAACTCAGGGATCAAACCCAGGTCTCCCGCATCGCAGGCAGATTCTTTACTGTCTGAGCCACCAGCGAAGCCCATTATGTAAGTTACAGGTGTACAATCTAGTGGTTCACAGTTTTTTAAAGGTTATACTCCATTTTATTTTGTTGTTGTTGTTCAGTTGCTAAAGTCATGTCTGATTCTTTGCAACCCCATGGACTGTAACCCACCAGGCTCCTCTGTCCTTCACTATCTCCCGGGGTTTGCTCAAATTCATGTCCATTGAGTGGGTGATGCTATCTAACCATCTCATCCTCTGCCACCCCCTTCTCCTTTTGCCTTCAATCTTTCCTAGCATCAAGGTCTTTTCCAATGAGTTGGCTCTTTGAATCAGAAGGCCAAAGTATTGGAGCTTCAGCTTCAGCATAGTCCTTCCAATGAATATTCAGGTTTGATTTCCTTTAGGATCGATAGATTTGATCTCCTTGCTATACAAGGGACTATCAAGAGTCTTCTCCAACACCACAGTTTGAAAGCATCAATTCTTTGATATTCAGCCTTCCTGATGGTCCAACTTTCACATTGGTACATGACTACTGGAAAAGCCGTAGCTTTGACTAGATGGATCTTTGTCAGCAAAGTGATGTCTCTGCTTTTTAATACACTGTCTAGGTTTGTGATAGCTTTTCCAAGGAGCAAGCATCTTTTAATTTCACTCCATTTATAGTTATTATAAAGTATTGGCTATATTCCCCGTGGTGTACAGTATATCCTGGTAGCTTATTTTATGTTTAATAGTTCGTACCTTAGTCCCCTACCCTTATACTACTTCTCCCTCCTTTCATCTCTCCACTGGTAACCACTAGCTTGTTATCTATATCTGTGGATCTGCTTCTTTTATGTTATATTCACTAGTTTGTGATATTTTTATGTTCCACATATAGGTGATATCAAACAGTATTTATCTTTCTCTGTCTAACTTGTTTTACTTAACGCAATGCCTCCAAGTCCATCCATGTTTCTGCAAATGACAAAATATCATTGTTATTATGGCTGAGTAATATTCCATTGTGTGTATATACACCACGTCTTCTTTATCCATGCATCTGTTGATAGATACTTAGGTTGCTTCCATATCTTGGCAGTTGTAAATAATGCTGCTGCTGTTTGGCAGTTGTAAATAATGCTGCCGATATATGGTCCATGTATCTTTTCGAATTAGTGTTTTTGTTTTCAGATATATACCCAGGAGTGGAAATGCTGAGTCACAGGGTAGTTCCATTTTCAGTTTTTTGGGAAACCTCCATACTGCTTTCCATGGTGGTGGCACCAATTTACATTCCCACCAACAGTTTGTGAAATTTCCCCTTTCTCCACACCCTTTCCACACATTTGTTATTTGTGTTCTTTTTGAGAATAGTCATCCTGACAGGTATGAGGTGATATCTCATTGTGGCTTTGATTCGCATTTCCCTGCTGATTAGCGGTGTTGAGCACCTTTTCATGTGTTTATGCACTTTTGATATTATGTAATACCAGAGCCAACAACTGGAAGGCATGCATGAGTCAGTAAACCAATCTTTTCCAAATGATCAGTGCATGAGTGAAAGATCCATTTGAAGTGTGATGAATGGATTTAATACAAACACACACAGGGAAAAGTTCATCAATATACTTTTGGATTCCATATTCCAACTAACCTTTAAGAAATGACCACTGTTGGGTTTTGGCACAGTATTGAAGAATATCCACAATTATCTTAAATGGCTATAAAATACTCTGCCCTTTTCCAACTGCACATCTTTGTCAGATTGTATTTTCTTCATATGCATCAACCAAAATAAATATCTCAACAGACTAAATGCAGGGAAGAAATGAGAATTCAGCTATGCTCTGTTAAGCCAGATATTAATGAGGTTTGTGAAACTACAAAGCAATGTCATCCTTGTCACTATTTTCTGTTTAGAAAATAGTTGTTTTCTCACAAAATCAAATAATTTTGGCAGTATGTGATAGACTTATTATTTTTTGAAAAAGTAAAGTAATAAATATTTTAAAATTATCAGTTTCAATTTCTATTATGTATTAATCAATATATAAAATCCCCATGAACCAAAATTCTTTGGGGTCCTCAATAAATTTTAAGAATTTTAAAAAGTCCTAAAACTAAAAATTTTGAGAATGAATATTTTGAATTACACATTTATAGAGACAGAGATGGGAAAAAGATAGATATTTTTGCTTTCCCTGTGTTCCACTTGTGAACAAGTATCATCAGCATCTATAGAGTTGCTCAAGCCTTATATCTAGAAATTATTCAGTGGTTAATCCCCACCCTAGTGAACTACCTGGTCCTGTTGGATCCCCTTCTCAGCCCTTGTGCTCACCAGCCTCACCCACAGCCCAGACAAAGCTGAGGAGGTTGCAGGTTTCTTCTGCTCATCAGCAGGCAAAGGGGAGAACAGAAAATGGGGAAAAGGAAGGTCCCCTTTCCTTCCATGCCCAGGTGATAAAAATTTCAGCAGATCAACAGGTCCTGATGTGTATTATCTATTTAGATTTCTAGCATCATTCCTAGGAATTTGGGTGTCATTAAAATGTTCCCACAATAGCTGTGGACCCTGAGGTAATAGGTAATGGGACACCCTCACCCCTTAGGTTTATTGAGGATGGAAAGTATTTTCAGTTTCTAAGTTACTCCATAAGCGCTAGAGCTGAAGCCATGTGATGCCACGTTGGGCCACAGATTTGATCAATGTAGTTCAAGAACTGCTTCACAAGGGCAGGGGCTTTGTTGTTGCTGTTTAGTTGCTAAGTCATGTCCAGTTCTTCATGACTCTGTGGACAGTAGCCCTCCAGGCTCCTCTGTCCATGGGCTTTCCCAGGCAAGAATACTGGAGTAGGTTGCCATTTCCTACTCCAGGAGATCTTCCCAACCCAGGGATTGAACCTGCATCGCCTGCAGTGGCAGGCGGATTCTTTACCATGGAGACACCAGTGAAGCCCTAGGACAGGGGCATCGGGTGTTTAATGGAATTACCTAGTAGTTGAGATGGCAGTTTGGGGATTATTTAGCAGGTTGGCTGAGAAATGGTAGCTTAGTGAGGACAGATACTGAATTATGTGCTTTATTTATGTAATATGTGTTTTGTTTTGTTTTTTGTTTTTTTGGACTGTTTATCTGATACAGCATCAGGTAAAAGGTGGAAAGGATTTTAATAAAATGCTACAGTAATATAAGAATCTTAACTTCATTAGATATGTCAGAAGCAATAAGAGTGCAGCAAGTCTAGAGCATCATGAATATTTTGGGCACCAGATCACCAGAGTGGACACTGTTAATCCTTACGATACTGTGGCTCAGTTTCAAAGTTGTGAAAAAGACTGTTTTTGTGTCAACTCAAAAAGAAAAATATACATGCATATTTAGATTTCAGTTCAGTTCAGTTCACTCACTCAGTCGTGTCCGACTCTTTGCGACCCCATGAACCACAGCATGCTAGGCCTCCCTGTCCATCAACAAATCCTGGAGTTTACCCAAACTCATGTCCATTGAGTCAGTAATGCCATACAACCATCTCATCCTCCATCATCCCCTTCTCCTCCTGCCCTCAGTCTTTCCCAGCATCATGGTCATTTCAAATGAGTCAGCTCTTCGCATCATGTGGCCAAAGTATTGGAGTTTCAGCCTCAGCATCAGTCCTTCCAGTGAACACCCAGGACTGATCTCCTTTAGGACAGACTGGTTGGATCTCCTTGCAGTCCAAGGGACTCTCAAGAGTCTTCTCCAACACCACAATTCAAAAGCATCAATTCTTTGCTCAGCTTTCTTTATAGTCCAACTCTCACATCCATACATGACCACTGGAAAAACCATAGCCTTGACTAGACGGACATTTGTTGACAAAGTAATGTCTCTGCTTTTAAATATTCTGTCTAGGTTGGTCATAACTTTTCTTTCAAGGAGTAAGTGTCTTTTAATTTCATGGCTGCAATCACTATCTGCAGTGATTTTGGAGCCAAAAAAAATAAAGTCAGCTACTATTTCTACTGTTTCCCCATCTATTTGCCATGAAGTGATGGGACCAGATGCCATGATCTTTGTTTTCTGAATGTTGAGCTTTAAGCCAACTTTTTCACTCTCCTCTTTCACTTTAATCAAGAGGCTTTTTAGTTCTTCTTCACTTTCTGCCATGAGGGTGGTGTCATCTGCATATCTGAGGTTATTGATATTTCTCCCTGCAATCTTGATTCCAGCTTGTGTTTCTTCCAGTCCAGTGTGTCTCCTGATGTACTCTGCATATAAGTTAAATAAGCAGGGTGATAATATACAACCTTGACGTACTCCTTTTCCTATTTGGAACCAGTCTGTTGTTCCATGTCCAGTTCTAACTGTTGCTTCCTGACCTGCATACAGGTTTCTCAAAAGGCACATCAGGTGGTCTGGTATTCCCATCTCTTTCAGAATTTTCCAAAGTTTATTGTGATCCACACAGTCAAAGGTTTTGGCATAGTCAATAAAGCAGAAATACATGTTTTTCTGGAACTCTCTTGCTTTTTCGATGATCCAGTGGATGTTGGCAATTTGATCTCTGGTTCCTCTGCCTTTTCTAAAACTAGCTTGAATATCTGGAAGTTCACGGTTCACTTATTGCTGAAGCCTGGCTTGGAGAATTTTTAGCATTACTTTACTGGCCTATGAGAAGAGTGCAATTGTGCAGTAGTTTGAGCATTCTTTGGCATTGCCTGTCTTTGGGATTGGAATGAAAACTGACATTTTCCAGTCCCGTGGCCACTGCTGAGTTTTCTAAATTTGTTGACATATTGAGTGTAGCACTTTCACAGCATCATCTTTCAGGATTTGAAATAGATCAACTGGAATTACATCACCTCCACTAACTTTGTTTGTAGTGATGCTTCCTAAGGCCCACTTGACTTGACATTCTAGGATGTCTTTCTCTAGGTGAGTGATCACACCATCGTGATTATCTGGGTCGTGAAGATCTTTTTTTGTACAGTTCTTCTGTGTATTCTTTTTTGTTTTTTTTCTTTCTTCTGTGTATTCTTGCCACCTCTTCTGAATATCTTCTGCTTCTGTCAGGTCCATACCATTTCTGTCCTTTATTGAACCCATCTTTTCATGAAATATTCCCTTGGTATCTCTAATGTTCTTGAAGAGATCTCTAGTCTTTCCCATTCTATTGTTTTCCTCTATTTCTTTGCATTGATGTTTAGAATTACTAAATTGATATTTGACCTTGGTCAAAATTAACATTACATTTTGTATAGCACTCATCATGATGATACATAACAATCACATTTAAGCATTATGAAGTATCTTATTATAATTGCTTTGATATTTGATAATTTTTCCAAGTAATTAAATATGTTTCCCTTCCTTTGAATTTTCCTTTTTATTTATATCTAGATGGGCTTCCCAGGTGGCCCAGTGATAAGGAATCCACCTGCCAGTGCAGGAGACACTGGAAATGTGGGTTTGAACCCTGATTCAGAAAGATCCCCTGGAGTTAGAAATGGCCACCT
The DNA here is from genome assembly GCF_003369695.1 of Bos indicus x Bos taurus. Taxonomy (NCBI): domain Eukaryota; kingdom Metazoa; phylum Chordata; class Mammalia; order Artiodactyla; family Bovidae; genus Bos; species Bos indicus x Bos taurus. The sequence continues at coordinate 93,304,196 of NC_040084.1, read as the reverse complement.
GCTCCAGAATTCTTGCCTATGCAATTCTATGGACAGAGGAGCCTTGTGGGCTACAGTCTTGGGGGTTGCAAAGAGTCAGATATGACTGAGTGACTGAGCATGCATATTCTATAGATATACAAAGGGTATGAGTTGGTTAAGTTCCAGATTACTTTTTACTACCTAATTGCTCATGGAATGCTACTTTCAATAGAAGGCACCCTCCCCATATAAGTCTCACCAGACTTTATGGTCAGGGGATGCTATTGCCTTATTTGGAAAGGAATGGGCATTTTGTAGAATTCAGCGATGAGTGAAAATCAGAATGAGTGAATACATCATGTTAAAAAAAATAAAGCTTCTTAACATTCCTAGAAAAAAATGAGTGGTTTAACTTCCAGATCCTCCACACACATAATCAAGCATAATAGTAGGAAAAGAAGCATTTAACCAGTGGAACCACAGAGCTTGACACAAGGCAGAATTGCATCATTGTCTCCTCACTTCCTGCTGTTCCTGTTATGACCTCAGACTTGAGAGCATCTGCCTTAACCACGGCAACACTTCAGAGAGTTTTAGGTCTAACTCTGCCTCTCATTGCTGTGTATGAGTTGAGGCAAGTCAATTCAGAGCTCTAAAATCTCATTATTATTATTATTTTTTCACAAAATGAGGAGCTTGGACTAGTTTAGTAGGCTTCAGACTTACAGTAACTCTGTAAGTTTGGAGCAGATAATGGTGGGATGCTCTAGCTGAAGGAAGGAGGTGAATGGCCCAGAAGCTTCTCTGACGAATGTTTAGAGTTCCAGGGAACACAGTTTGAAGGTATGTGGACAAGTCAGGCTCTAGGATCCTAATAACATGCCATCGAAAATAGGCATTGGTAATAGGCATCGGTAATACACCTCTATACTACTAGCCAGGTGGTTGGCATATGTAACTAATATTTTTATGGTAACTAACCCTGCCAGCCTAGCTATGTTCTATAATATGCAAGTATTGACCAACATCTCAATTTTTGTACAGCAGAATATATAGATTTGAAACAACTAACAAAAATATTGTCATAATACTTTTGGTGATTTTCTTACAGTAACTAAGAGAAGGATATATTTCTTGCACCCCTGTGTCTAGGAAAAGTGAACACGTGAAAGGTAGACTAAGAGAGTCTGTGTTTCAAGAAAATGAAGATATTCCTCTGGGTTTAATGTGCAAGTGCACACACACACACACACACCACCACCACCACTAAAAACAATGAGAGAGTAGCATGGAAACATACACATTACCATATGTAAAAGAGAGAGCCAGTAGGAATTTGCTGTATGACTCAGGGAGCTCAAATTGGTACTCTGTGACAACCTAGAGGGGTGGGATGGGGTGGGAGGTGGGAGGGAGGTTCAAGAGGTAGTGGACATATGTATGCCTATGGCTGATTCATGTTGAAGTGTGGCAGAAACCAACATAATATTGTAAAGCAATTATCCTTCAATTTAAAATAAACAAATTAAAAAAACCACCAAAAACAAACAGAAAGAACCACAAGAAACCCCACGACCCTTCCCTACATATTTTTCTCCCTGGGCGGCCAGGGAGCCACTGGTGTCCACCTGCTTTCCCTCAGCTCGCCCTTTTCCAGCAGCAGCTGTGCTTCCCGAAGCTGCGCCTTCTTCCCGTTTCTCTCCTGGCCGGAAAGGCAGCTTCACGTGCTTTGTTGCAACAAGTCCAGACTCCTTCTCTGGCCTCACCCAGAACCCCACCCTCCAAATCCAGTCCGTGCTGCTCTTCCAGGGCTAATTTTGAGGATTCCCCCATGTGCTCCTCTTGATCCAAGCAGGCTTATTTCTTCCCTCAAAGACACAGATGCTCCCAAAGCCACCTTGCTTCCTGCCCAAAGGCCAGACTTCGGTTCTTTCCACTTGACTTGCGGCAGCCCTAAGCTTGTGTTAGGAAGAAGGACTATTGCTACTGGAAACCTCTCATAACTTAAAAAAAAAGGATGTCAAATTTTACAAATACTGTAATTTTTACATATGAGAAAACACTAGAAAAATATTTTTAAAAATCACATTGGCGATATTAGAAGGTAGAAATCAATAGGAGATTCTTTTATTATTTTTTCTGTAAGATTCTTATATTGCATTGAAATTACACTGAATCCAAAGAAAAGTGATGAGTTTTAACTTTACATTAAATTCTGGACCAAAAACAGATCTCTAATAGTCCAAATTTAAAATTCTGTGGCTTCATGAAATGAAGTAAAAATGTCTCAAGAAAATGAAAGGATGAATAAGCCAATAGATTGTTTATAGACATCTACAAACACAATCTTCATATATACAACTGTAGGTAATATATATTAATAAAAGATAAAGGTTAAAAATGTTCATCTATTGAATCAAGAACCTAGATGATAAACTATATTTGTTTAAGAAAGATTATTATTTTTTCAGAAAAAAGTTCTCTGCTTTTTCTTCCCAAGCTTGCTATTAGAGATGAGCTATTAAGGCTTATCCTTTTCTTTTTTTTTAAACATACAAAGCCAACTTTACAAAAAGAGGAAAAAGAAAAACCAGCCTCTGATAGATTGCCCAGTAGAGAATTATTTATATGAAAAATCCTGCCTAAGCATAATTTTTTGAGATGACATGTGCTTTGAAAATACAATGTGATTTCATCTTGAATGTAACTGTTTTTTGTTTTTTTTTTGCTGACACCAAAAGATACAGAACCTGCTGATATAACATGGATAGTAGTTGGCTCAGTCAATCCTGAAGCCTATAAATCCATGTGATATAGAGTTTACAAAATGGTATTGAGGAAAATATCATTGATTTATGCAACTGGAAATTTGAGCAATACGATTTTACTTAATTATGTTTGGTTTTCCTCCTTGAGAGCCTGCGTCTCTGATGACGGGGGTTGGCTGTGGCTCTAACAGAGCCTGTTTCTTCCATCCTGGTTCCTCTTTGGAGAGCAGTTTTGGATCCATCACGATTGTTTTGTGGTCCACTGAGTGTAAGAGCATGCAGTGTGCCCGAGAGTAAAGATGGAAGTGAGTTTTAAGGGTTACTCATGAATAAAACTGCAGCATATGACACTCAGGAAAGGGAGAAAAAAAACAAAAACCACACACAGATAAAAGCAGACCAGCCAGCGAGTCTCCTGAAAGTGTTCATATCTCGGGCTTCCCAGGTGGCTCAGGGGTGAAAGAATCCACCTGCCAAGCAGGAGACACAGGTTTGATCCCTGGGTCTGGAAGATCCCCTGGAGAAGGAAATGGCAACCCACTCCACTATTCTTGCCTGGGAAATCCCACAGACAGAGGCAAATCTCAGTCTTACCTGTCTCCCTTAATGGGTATTTTGAGTGTACCTGATCTTTCACTCTAGAAAGGATGTTTGTTGTATATTAGCTCTTCTCACGCCGAGAGAGAGCAGACGCAACAGATGTATGTTGAATGAATGAATCCTCTCCAGTGAAGTCTACATCCCTCTGCCAGAAAAACCATTCTTAAATGTTGCTTTCATTACTTCATTTCCTGTTTTCAAAACTTCAGAGGCCTCACTTCACCCAGAGCCCACATTTATCTTTCATGGTTCTGTGCAATTTGGCTTCAACTCTGGTTTTCTAGCTTTATCACCTGCTCAACTGCTTCCCTAGGTCTGCCCCCTACTGTGCTAGATGCCCAGCTACTCACAGACTCCTGGAAGGAAGTGCAGGCCAAGAGCTGTTGCTTTCTCACTTGTTCCCGCTTACTGATCCCAGCTGTGCCGCTGCTTGATCCCTCCTGCTTCTAGGGAGCTTGTCCATAAACTTCCAACCCGTGAGTGGTGCAACCCAACTGGTAAGTGGTCGAAAACCCCTCCTTTGAAGCTGTGCCAGAGGTGCGAGTACTTCTCAGTTGGCCCTTATTCTCTTACTTTGCTGTAATATCAGTTGTGCACTTGGCTATGGTTGTGCATAAGTTTGTCATGTTCTCAAATATGACAAATGTTATGAGACGACCTCAAAATATTTTGAATTCCCATCAGAGTCTGGCACAGTGTTATATACATAGAGTGTTATGAACTGAACAGTGTTTCCGCAAAATTCCTATGTTGAAGTCCTAACATTAAGGACCTCAAACATGACCATGTTTGCAAATAGGGCTATTGCAGGTAAGTAGTATATGAGTCTCAATCAGGGTGACTGATACTCTTAGAGAAAGGGGAAATTTGGAGACAGACACATACGCAGGGAAAATGCCATGTGAACATGAGATCAGAGAATGGGAATGTCAAAGATTGCCATTAAACCACTAGAAGCCAGGAAGAAGACATGGAACAGTGCCCTCAGAAGGAACCAGCTCTAATAACACTTTGATCTTGAATATCTAGCCTCCAAAACTGAGAGACAATACATTTCTGTTGTTTAAGACTTAGAAAACCAACTTATGGTTGCTGGGGTCAGAGTGGGGGAGGGATAGTTAGGAACTTTGAGAAGGTCATGTACACACTGCTATATTTAAAATGGATAACCAACAAGACCTGTTATATAGCACACGGAACTCTGCTCAATGTTATGTGCCAGCCAGGATAGGAGAGGGGTTTGGGGGAGAATGGATACATGTATATGTATGGCTGAGGCTCTTCGCTGTTCACCTGAAACTACCACAATATTGTTAATTGGCTATATCCCAATACAAAATAAAAAGTTGAAAGTCCAAAAAAGAAAAAAAAAAAAAAAAAACTCTCCTGTTTAAGCCATGCAATGTGTGGAACTTTGTTAAGACAGCTCTAAGAAATTAATACCACATGCTTAATAAGCATTTATTAGAACAAAGTGAAAGAAAGGTCAAGGGCTCACTGTGGGCCCCCCCTTTGAAAAATAAAACACATTTATTAACATTTGAAAAAGTAGACTATCTTCAGAGCAGTGTTCTGGGCTTCCCAGGTGACTCAGTGGTAAAGAATCCACCTGCCAATGCAAGAGACACAGGTTTGATCCCTGGGTTGAGAAGATCCCCTGGAGAAGGAAGTACAACCCCCTCTGTATTCTTGCCTGGGAAACCGCATGGAGAGAGGAGCCTGGCAGGCTACAGTCGTGGGCTTGCAAAAGAGTCGGGCGCAACTTAGCGACTGGAAAACAACAACAAAGAGCAGTTTCAGGTTCACGGCAAAATCGAGTGGAAAGTTCAGGGATTTGCCATTCTTTCTGGTCATGCGTGCACACAGCCCTCCCCACTGCTGTCATCCTATGCCAAGTGTTCCATTTGTTCCAGCCGATGAAACTGCACTGAGGCATCACTCTCACCCGAAGGCCGTAGTTTACCTTAGGGTTCTCTTGGTGTCGTACAAATGGGTGTTGGCAAGTGTAGTCACTGTTATAGTATCATACAGAGTCTTTTCACTAAAATAAAAACGAAAGCTTTTAGGATTTCACTTAAAAATCCTCTGTGCTTTGTCTGTTCATTCCTCTCCCAACCCCAGTTCTTACAGCTGCTGATCTTTGCATTATCACCATCGTTTTACAGTATGTAGCCTTTTCACACTGGCTTCTTTCCTTAGCGATAATGTATTCAAGATTTGTCCATGTCTTTTCAGGGCTCAATAGTTCATTTCTTTTTAGTGCTGAATAATTTTCCATTGTATAAATGTACCAGTTTATTTATCCATTCACCTACCAAAGAACCTCTTGGTTACTTCCAAGTTTTGGTAATTATGAATAAAGCTATGAACATTCATGTGCATGTTTTTGTGTGAACCTAATTTTTCAACTTATTTGGTTATATACCAGGAATTGTGATTGCTGGATTGTGTGGTAAGAGTATATTTAGTTTTGTAAGAAACTGCAAAAGTGTTTTTCCAAAATAGCTGTTCAGTTCAGTTCAGTCACTCAGTTGTGTCCAACTCTTTGTGAACCCATGGACTGCAGCACGTCAGGCTTCCCTGTCCATAACCAACTCCTGGAGCTTGTTCAAACTCATGTCCATTGTGTTGGTGATGTCATCCAACCATCTAATCCTCTGTTGTCCCCTTCTCCTGCCTTCAATCTTTCCCAGCATCAGGGTCTTTTCCAATGAGTCAGTTCTTTGCATCAGGTGGCCAAAGTGTTGAAGCTTCAGTTTCAGCATCAGTATTTCCAATGAATATTCAGGACTGATTTCCTTTAGGATTCACAGGTTTGATCTCCTTGCTGTCCAAGGGTCTCTCAGGAGTCTTCTCTAACACCACAGTTCAAAAGTATTAATTCTTTGTTGCTCAACTTTCTTTATGGTCCAACTCTCACATCCATACATGACTACTGGAAAAACCATAGCTTTGACTAGATGGGCTGCTGCTGCTGCTGCTGCTGCTAAGTCACTTCAGTCGTGTCTGACTTTGTGCAACCCCATAGACAGCAGCCCACCAGGCTCCCCCATCCCTGAATACTGGAGTGGGTTGCCAATTCCTTCTCCAATGCATGAAAGTGAAAAGTGAAAGTGAAGTCCCTCAGTAGTGTCTGACTCTCCTTGACCCCTTGGACTGTAGCCTACCAGGCTCCTCCATCCATGGGATTTTCCAGGCAAGAGTATTGGAGTGGGGTACCATTGCCTTGTCTGTGACGAGATGGACCTTTGCTGGTAAAGATGCTGTCTAGGTTTGTCATAGCTTTTCTTCCAAGGAGCAAGTATCTTTTAATTTCATGGCTGTAGTCACCATCTGCACTGACTTTGGAGCCCAAGAAAATAAAGTCTGTCACTGTTTCCATTGTTTCCCCATCTATTTGCCATGAAGTGATGGGATTGGATGCCATGATCTTAGTTTTTTGAATGTTGAGTGTTAAGCCAGCTTTCTCACTCTCCTCTTTCACTTTCATCAAGAGCCTCTTTAGTACTTCTTCACTTTCTGCCATAAAGGTGGTGTCATCTGCGTATCTGAGGTTATTTATATTTCTCCCTGCAATCTTGATTCCAGCTTGTACCATTTTGCATTGCCACCAGCAATGAGTAAGAATTTTTACTGCTCCCATCCTTACCAACATTTGGTGGTGTTAGGATATTTGTCATTCTAGTAGATAGGTGGTGGTATCTCTGTTGTTTTAAGTTGCATTTCCACAACGATATATGATATTGAGCATTTTTTTCATATGTTTACTTGCCATCGGTGTATCTTCTTTTGTGAAACATACGTTCAGGTGCTTTGTTCATTTTTAAATCGGTTTGTTCATTTTCTGATTTCTGAATTAAAAGTTCTTTGTATATTTTGGATAGCAGTCCTTTATCACATATATCTATTGCAAATAGTTTCTCCCAGTCTGTGGCTTGTATTCTCATTCTTTTAGCACAGTCCTTTGCAGAGCAGATGTTTTTACTTTGTGAGGTCCAGCTTATCAGTTATTTCTTCTGTAGATCATGCCTTTGGGGTTATATCTAAAAAATCACTGGCAAATCCAAAGTTACCTACCTGGATTTTGTCCTCTGTTATATTTTAGCAGTTTCCTAGTTTTGCGTTTTACATTTAGATCTATGAACCATTTTGAGTTAATTTTTGTGAAGAATGTAAGGTCTGTCTAGAGTTGTTTTTTTTTTTTTTGGCACTTGAATGTCCAGCTCCTCCAGCACTATTTTCCATTGTGATAACTTTTCTTTCTTTATTTCTATAAATATATTTAGTTGAATAAAATTTTGAGTGGGTCTATTACTGTGTTCTCTGTTCTGTTTCATTATTTGTCTGTTCTCTTGCCAATACTGTATTGATTACTGTGGCTTTAATGAAGTGAGTCTTGAAGTTGAGTAGTGTCAGTCCTACAATTTTATTCTTCTCCTTCAATATTGTGTTGGCTATTCTGGATCTCTTGCCTTTTTACATACATTTTAGCATCAGTTTGTCAATATTTGAAAATAACTTGCTGTGATTTTGATTGGGATTCAGTTCAGTTGTTCAGTCGCTCAGTCATGTCCGACTCTTTGCGACCCCATGAATCGCAGCATGCCAGGCCTCCCTGTCCATCACCAACTTCCGGAGTCCACCCAAACTCATGTCCACTGAGTCAGTGATGCCATCCAGCCATCTCATCCTCTGTCGTCCCCTTCTCCTTCTGCCCCCAATCCCTCCAGCATCAGAGTCTTTTCCAATGAGTAACTCTTTGCATGAGGTGGCCAAAGGACTGGAGTTTCAGCTTTAGCATCATTCCTTCCAAAGAAATCCCAGGGCTGATCTCCTTCTGAATGGACTGGTTGGATCTCCTTGCAGTCCAAGGGACTCTCAAGAGTCTTCTCCAACACCACAGTTCAAAAGCATCAGTTCTTTGTTGCTCAGTCACAGTCCAACTCTCACATCCACATGACCACTGGAAAAACCATATCCTAAGTATTTCAATTCTGGAGTGCTAATGTAAAATGTATTATGTTTTCAATGTCAAATTCTACTGGTTCATTGTCAGTATATAGGAAAGCAAGTTGACTTTTGTATATTAACCTTGTATCTTGCAACTTTACTATAATCACTTATTAGTTCCAGGAGTATTTTTTGTCTATTATTAATTTTAAAATTTTCTACATAGACAATCATGTCATCTGTGAACAAAGTTTTATTTCATCCTTCCTAATCTGTATATTTTTATCTTACTCTTTTCTCTTATTGCATTAAGCTAGTACTTCCAGGATGGTACTGAAAAGGAGCTGTAGAGGGGACATCCTTGCCTTGTTCCTGAACTTAGTAGGATAATTTTGAGTTTCTCATAATTAAGTCTGATGTTAATTATAGGGTTTTTTTGTTTTTAGAAATACTCTTTATCAAGTTGAGAAAGTTCCCCTCTGTTTCTAGTTTATTGAGAATCTTTATCATGAATGAGTGTTGCATATTGTTCATTGCTTGTTATGAATTTTTTGATCCATTCATGTGATTTTTCCTTTTTTAGCCTGTTGATGTGATAGATTACATTAGTTGATAATTGAATGTTGAACAAGCCTTGTATACCTGGAACAAATCCTACTTGGGAATGGTGTATAATTCTTTTTACACATTATTGGATTCAGTTTTCTAGTATTTTTTGATGATTGTACATGACAGTGTATTGGGGAGGAGGAGCTGTGGCAAATGGACCTTTAGTGACATGGAGGGGAGGTATAGGGAAGGGAAGTGTTCTGTTGTCCTCTGGTTAGGTTTTAGTCTCTCAGTGAGCCTGTTCTTCTGGGCTAGGAACTTCACAAGTGCTTCTTAGTCTCCTACCCCCTTTGATGGGATGTGATAACCTGAAAAGCAGAGACATTACTTTGCCAACAAAGGTCCATTTAGTTAAGGCTATGGTTTTTCCAGTGGTCATGTATGGATGTGAGAGTTGGACTGTGAAGAAGGCTGAGCGCCAAAGAATTGATGCTTTTGAACTGTGGTGTTGGAGAAGACTCTTGAGAGTCCCTTGGACTGCAAGGAGATCCAACCAGTCCATTCTAAAGGAGATCAGCCCTGGGATTTCTTTGGAAGGAATGATGCTAAAGCTGAAACTCCAGTCCTTTGGCCACCTCATGCGAAGAGTTGACTCATTGGAAAAGACTCTGATGCTGGGAGGGATTGGGGGCAGGAGGAGAAGGGGACGGCAGAGGATGAGATGGCTGGATGGCATCACCGACTCAATGGACGTGAGTTTGAGTGAACTCTGGGAGTTGGTGATAGACAGGGAGGCTTGGTGTGCTGCGATTCATGGGGTCGCAAAGAGTTAGACACGATTGAATAACTGAACTGAACTAAACTGATAGCCTGAATGAGCTAGTATTTCCCTTCCCCCAGATCACTTAAGCTCTGATCAAACCCCAACATTTTAGGATCTTTACATAGCTTTCTTTTGAGGAAAGGATTTGTTAAGAAAGCCAGAATGTTCTAGCATGTTCCTAAATGGTTTCTTTTTCCCTCCACCTTCCAGATACGAGGAATTTTTCCTCTGATAGTCAGAACCTGGTCTATCTTTTGGAGGTAAAACTCACAAAAATGTGGAGCCCCCCCATGACTGATCCCCCTTGGAGTTTCTGTCTCTCGGAGTTGTTTACAATGAACCTCCAGCAATTTCTCAATGATTGGTCAGGTTTTTCTAATCCGGTAGTAGTTGCTGTGGAGTTTTCTGCTCTGTAAGTTGCGATTTTCAGCATCTTTCCCATTTTTGAGACAGCAGTTTGCACTGTGACCTCAGGTCTCTGGCCTCTTATTGGAAGTGACACCTTCCAAGCTCCTTACAAATTAGACTGGAAACCAATAGTCCTGTGGACTTTTTAATTACTTGCTGGAGTCACACACAGCTACTTTGGCTATGTGTTCAAGGCAAAGATGACTCACTATTGTGAATATGATGCAGTTTTAAAATTATAATCTACTGCGGGAGCTTTAGTAGGAGTTCATTAGATACAATATGAGTTTGGATTAAAATACCAATAAAAGCTTTCTCATATAAATTAATTGCTGTAAGAAATCAAATTTAATTCATCAAAACAGAAAAAAAACCCCAAAATTTAGGTAAATTTAATCCTTTATATTTTATCAAGAGCCAAATATATATAGAAATATAAAACATCATTCATTTTGCCTTTTGCTGCTCTAATATGTGGCATTCAAAAAAACTCCATTCAAAAAAGTGAGAACAATTTGCCATTTCTAGGCTCACATAGTCATCTGATATCAAGAGTCACGTTGGATCATATGCATGCTCAGATCTTTCTCCACCTCCCTTTTTACATTCATAGCTCAATAATCTAATTCTCATTTCACAAGAGTTTCTCTTTAATAAATGGAAGAGAAACATCACTGCACATTTTACAGCAGTTGCATTTTTTTGAACTAGGCTGCTCCAAAAATTAATTGCTTCATTGTGTAGAGCTCCTCTCCCAATTTTTTAAGAAATGGGAGCTATAGCTTGCCTTCTTTGAAGTGTTTCATCATTTTGCTTATTTTGTTCAGATGTTTTGAAAATGCCTGAAAGATTAAAGAAACTTAAACATAAAATATATTTTGTTCAGTCATGGAAATATTTAATAGTAATATTAAATATGAAATAAACTGGATTCTTTACTGGCTGAGCCACCAGGGAAGCCCCAAAATAAGCTGAAGTGTCCCAAATCTATATTGAGTTAACTGGGTGTCTCTAGTGGCTCAGCAGCAAAGGATCTGTCTACAATGCAGGAGCCACAGGAGATGCAAGTTCTATCCCTGGGTTGGGAAGATCCCCTGGAGAAGAGAATGGCAACCCACTCCAGTGTTCTTGCCTGGAGAATCCTATGGACAGAGGAGTCTGGTAGGCTACAGTCCATATGGTTGCAAATAGTTGGACATGACTGAGGTGACTTAGCACAAGTATGCAACAACATAACTAGAGGTAAGTGGGTGACATTCATATGTCATGTGATTTCCCACACTGTTCTGGGCATGGTCTGCCTTTAAAGACATATTGTATATATGATATATATTATACAACTACCATTATACTATATACAATTATATATAATATACAATATATTATAATATTAATATATAAATAATAAAAAGAATAATATGTAATTGTATAATATAATAATATGTAGAATACAATTTAATATATAATTATGCATATATAAGAAGCTAGTCAGGACTTTTATTTATCTTTAATTAATCTTTTGCCCATAGAATAGCTATTGCTGACTCATGGAATGCTCTTTCATCAGTGATTAGGAATCTCCTCCTGGTTTGAGCACCTAGAGGGGTTTATTTTTAATGACATAATTTATTTGCATATTTGAAAAGCTCTACTCAGTTGAAGTACATTTTATATATGTGTGTACAAAATCCATTACTGGGTTAAGCTATGATTTTTGGGGAACAAAGAAATAAATCTCTCTGCATTGAATTGTAGTTAAGCTCTGAATTTTCTCAATTTCCTCTCCAGCGTGTATCCTAATTTCCCTTCCTCCAGTTTGATAAGTAATATTGGCCTCATGGTTACCCATTTATCTGTTATGCCTTTATTTGAAGCTCTTCAGGAGATGCTATGTGTAGAAATACCTGGGTCTCTCAGAACTGGTGACATCTTTCTGTTTGACTTATTCTACCTCAGATGTGTTAGTGTTCATCACGTTTGTTTTTCAGGGGGTAGTTTGGAAGGTTACCTTATCTCCTCCGTGGAGGCCAGGGTCAAAAGAGACTAGCATGCTGAGTTTCCATTCAGCACGTGCTCTGCTCCAGCCTCTTCCTCCTCTCTGAGCTGACATGTGTGGGGAGACACAGAGACAAGCTTACAAAAGACTGTAGTCCTGATCTGAGGCCATCAGTTAAACCTTTTCCTCCAGCCCCCAGCACAGCATGGCTTCCAACTTGTCTAGGGCACACATCAGAAGAGAGGCAGGGAGGATGAAAAGGTGATGCACATATGGAGTAGAAAGCCATCATGTCCTTGCATGCATCTCTTCCCTTATCCAACTTAACTCCAACAAAAGAATGGGAAGCTCTTGCTGAAGATATACATCCTAGACTCCTATGGAATAATAATCGATAGAGTAGTGGAATTTATTTTTCCCTCAGGATGAATGAGTATTAGAGTTGTCAGATGAGATAAATCTTTTTTTCTATTTTGTTGTTGTTGTTTAGTCGTTAAGTCATGTCTGACTCTTTGGGACCCTGTGCACTGTAGTCCACCAGGCTCCTCTGTCCATGGGATTTCCCAGGCAAGAATACTGGAGTGGGTTGCCATTTCATTCTCCAGGGGGTCTTCCCAACCCAGGGATCCAACCCACGTCTCCTAGATTGGCTGGCAGATTCTTTACTGCTGAGCCACCACGGAAGCCCATACCTCTCTCCAACTCTACCACTAGCCTCATAATTTTTAATCTGTGCTGCTGCCTTTAGGATCCTGAATATGCATATGTTCATATATGACTCTCTGATGTATGGCGATGACTTGAATAACAGTATCAAGTCACAGTTGTCACTCAACTTTGTAGTATTTAGTTGTGTGTGTGTGTTAGTTGCTCAGTCGTGTCCAACGCTTTGCGACCCCTTGAACTGTAGCCCGCCAGACTCCTTTGTCCATGGGATTCTCCAGGCAAGAATACTGCAGTGGATTGCCATTCTCTTCTCTAGAGGATATTCCTGACCCAGGCATCCAACCCAGGTCTCCCGTGTTGGAGGAAGTTTCTTCACCATCTGAGCCTTTGGGAAAGCCGGTGGTATTTAATTACGTATGATCAATGAAATTACCCAATCTGACAAAAAGTCTATAGGATAGTACCTCTAAATGGTAAATGCTGCTGCTAAGTCACTTCAGTTGTGTCTGACTCTGTGTGACCCCATTGACGGCAGCCACCAGGCTCCCCTGTCCCTGGGATTCTCCAGGCAAGAACACTGGAGTGGGTTGCCATTTCCTTCTCCAATGCATGACAGTGAAAAGTGAAAGTGAAGTCGCTCAGTCATGTCCGATTCTTAGCGACCCCATGGACTGCAGCCTATCAGGCTCCTCCGTCCACGGGACTCTCCAGGCAAGAACACTGGAGTGGGTTGCCATTTCCTTCTCCAATGCATGAAAGTGAAAAGTGAAAGTGAAGTCACTCAGTCGTGTCTGACTCTTAGCGACCCCATGGACTGACTGCAGCCCACCAGGCTCCTCCATCCATGGGATTTTCCAGGCAAAGTACTGGAGTGGGGTGCCATTGCCTTCTCTGAAATGGTAAATATATTGGTATAATGTAGAGATTATACATTATAGAAATAGAAAGGTACACATTTCTATTGTTGTGATAGATGTAGTATTCCCAATTCAAATGTTTCTTCAGAGAAAAATATCAGAATAACATTCTCTTCTGCTCACCACCTCTCAATTTCTTTTATTTTTCTGCACCTAAATATATATATACTTTGAGTATGGAAAGACCCGCGGTTGCTGACATATGAGAAGGGGCTTGTTTTGTTTTGACAGAGTCTCCAGATTAGTTCAGTAGAAGAATTTCTTGAGCTTTGGTGAGCAAGATAATTTATAAAAATTCTAGGATTTCAGCAAACTAGTCAGGAAACATTAGAAAAATTTGAGTGTACATCTCCAATGTTAAGTAATATTTTCTGTCATTCTCCTTTTTCCAAGACATACAAAATCAGGAATAAATAAGTCCCTGAGTAAAAATGCCAGTGGTTTTTGACCTCAAAGTACCAAACGAGTGGAAGTACTGGAATTCAAACACCGCCTTGTCCTCCTTTTCTCTGGGTAACTTGGCACTTTCCTGATGGTCTTGGCATTCCCACGGTCTTAGGCAGCTTTACTCTGGCTCCTTGCTCTCTGCTTACAATGGGGCAGGCGTCTCAGCCTTCCTGTTTCTCTCCTGATCAACTTCCAAGGGCTGGATAGAGGCTCCTTGAGTACATGCCCCAGTGCCACATACATCTCTCCCCATCAGATAAGACCTCAAGGTCTTCAGCTTATTCTTTCCGTTCAGTTCAGTTCATTCACTCAGTTGTGTGTGACTCTTTGCAAACCCATGGATGGCAGCATGCCAGGCCTCCCTGTCCATCACCAACTCCAGAGTTTACTCAGACTCGTCACTGAGTCGGTGATGCCATCCAACCATCTCATCCTCTGTTGTCCCCTTCTCCTCCTGCCTTCAATCTTTCCCAGCAGGGTCTTTTCCAATGAGTTGGCTCTTTGTATCAGGTGGCCAAAGTATTGGAGTTTCAGCATCAGCGTCAGTCCTTCCAATTAATACTCGGACTGATTTCCTTTAGGATTGACTGATTTAGCCTCCTTGCAGTCCAAGGGACTTCCAGGAGTCTTCTCCAACACCACAGTTCAAAAGCATCAGTTCTTTGGTGCTCAGCTTCTTTATAGTCCACCTCTCACACCTGTAAATGACTATTGGAAAAATGATAGCTTTGACTAGATGGACATTTGTTGGTAAAATAATGTCTCTGCTTTTTAATATGTTGTCTGATTTTGTCATAGCTTTTCTTCCAAGGAGCAAGTATCTTTTAATTTCATGGCTGCAGTCACCATCTGCAGTGATTTTGTAGCCCAAGAAAATATAGTCTGTCACTGTTTCCATTGTTTCCCCATCTATTTGCCATGAAGTGATGGGACCAGATGTCATGATCTTAGTTTTTTGAATGTTGAGTTTTAAGCCAACTTTTTCACTTTCTTTTTTCACGTTCCTGATGTCATCTGTGTATCTGAGGTTATTGATATTTCTTCCAGCAATCTTGATTCCAGCTTGTGCTTCATCCAGCTTGGCATTTTGCATGATATTATTTAACTCTGCATAGAAGTTAAATAAGCAGGGTGACAATATAGAGCCTTTCCCAGTTTGGAACCAGTCATTGTTCCTCGTCCAGTTCTAGCTGTTGCTTCTTGACCTGCATACAGATTTCTCAGGAAGCAGGTATGGTGGTCTGGTATATTCCCATCTCTTGAAGAATTTTCCACAGTTTGTTGTGATCCACACAGTCAAAGGCTTTAGTGTAGTCAATGAAGCAGAGGTAGATGCTTTTCTGGAATTCTCTTGCTTTTTCTATGATCTAGTGGATGTTGGCAATTTGATCTCTGGTTCCTCTGCTTTTTCTAAAGCCAGCTTGAACATCTGGAAGTTCTTGGTTCACGTACTATTGAAACCTGGCTTGGAGAATTTTGAGCATTACTTTACTAGCATGTAAAATGAGTACAATTGTGTGATAGTTTGAACATTCTTTGGCATTGCCTTTCTTTGGGATTGGAATGAAAACTGACCTTTTCCAGTCCTGTGGCCACTGATGAGTTTTCCAAATTTGCTGACATATTGAATGCAGCACTTTCACAGCATCATCTTTTAAGATTTGAAATAGCTCAGCTGGAATTCCATCACTTCCACTAACTTTCTTCATAGTGATGCTTCCTAAGGCCCACTTGACTTCATACTCCAAGATGTCTGGCTCTAGGTGAGTGATCACACCATCGTGGTTATCTGGGTCATTAAGATCTTTTTTGTATAGGTCTTCTGTGTATTCTTGCCACTTCTTCTTAATATCTTCTGCTTCTGTTAGGTCCATACCATTTCTGTCCTTTATTGTGCCCATCTTTGCATGAAATGTTCCCTTAATATCTCTAATTTTCTTGAAGAGACTTTATTCCTTAGCAAAAGTAAATTCTCTGTCTCCAAAGGACACCTCCCACCAGACTTTGGGGAGCTGCTTACATTATTTTACTGGGAGAGTTAATTCTGGCGTTCAGAGGTTCAGTTCTCCATCTGACATTTTTCCAGTATTTCTCCCAAGGTGCTAGTGAGTCTTCAACAATTAAAAAAAATTCAAATATTCAGTTTAGGAGTTTCCTTTTGCTACAGTTGAGGCTGTCCAGTTTATAATTAGTGATTGAGAAGATGCCTGTATGTGTATAGGATAAATAGTCCTACAAAGTTCAATATCAATCACCTGTTTCCCTAGGATCAATAACGATGTGTGTTTTGTTACCATGTTTCTGAACTATGTCCCAAGGGAACAAAACTCAGAAGGAAGATTAGTCTCCTGTTCTTGTTTGTAGTAGTTTACACTATTAATACACATGTAATAGGCATTTAAAAATTCATTTTGCCATCATTTTCTGTTTCAATGCCACTGGATCATTCTTTTTTTTTTTTTCCCCCCCACTTAGTAGCTAGGTGTTGAGCATTTACTCTTTGGAGAAGGAAATGGCAACCCACTCCAGTATTCTTGGCAGAAAAAATCCCATGGACAGAGGAGCATGACGGGCTACAGTCCATGGGGTTGCAGAATCAGACACATCTAAGCAACTAGCATGCACACACATTGGACGCTTACTACATGATTGCGCCGCGTCTGTGCTGGGCACACCAAGCAAAGGAGATGGACAGGAACTTGACTTCACAATCTTATGGGCTGTTAATCATATAAATGGTTAACATCATCACAGCTGCCCATCTCAACTTGGAATGATTCTTTTGTTAAGACCTGGCACTCCAGTTACTTTCAAGGTGAGAACAAATACCGTTTTAAAACACAGAAGTCAAATAATTCAGAGAGGCACTAGTATATGTTACATGACCTTCTGAAAAATATTAATTTGCAGAGTGTTTCCATATTTGGCAGTATGCTCTGAGAGTTGTAACGAATGGTATTTGCTTATTAATGCAAAATGGTTGTGAGTATAATATACTTGTTTGTATAAAATGCAAATTAAATATCAAGAATACATTTGATTGTTCTGAGAAGTCAACATAAAATGTAGAATGTTAATGCTTTAGGGACCTGGAGAATGTCTCATCTCGTCCCCTTGTTTTATAGAAAGGAAATGAAGAGGCGAGAGATAGCGCCAGGTCACCCCTAGCCTCTGCTTCACACAGAGGGTTTAATTGAGATCAGCTGAGGCCGAATGGCCTTACCACTGACTCCAACTATAAAAAGAGATTTGTAGAGGAAAACAAAAACTTAGAAGGGGAAGCTGGGTTTTCTTCAGGGAATTGGTCTAGTGCAAAGCTTTGTTGTCCAGGACAGCTTAGAGACAGAAGCCTGTTACAGAGATGTTGCTTCAGGAGGTCACTGGCTTGAGGTTTCCAGGAAGAGGAGATGGATGATTTTGAAATCCTGAAGAATAAGGGAACCAAGGGCTATTCTCAAAATTTCACTCTAATGGTAATTAGTTGAAATTCCTTGGGAATTTTAGCCATTTAAGAATGAATTGCAAAATGTTTTAGAGTGAAAGGATTGGCTAAAATACACTTCTTAAAAACCAGTTATCCATTTCATTAATTCTAAGTCACAATTGACTTAAAATGCTCCATTTTTTATATGCCACTGAGAAGGAAAGATTGCTGCCCATGAAACATTGATACGATGCTTTCTTACCACTTAGAATTCATTTGATACTCATTTGAAGTCTTTGGACTTAGATATAGGATTTTTTTTTAATTAATTATTTATCACTCTTTTGCCTACAGAAGAAAGGAAAACATAAGGGAACTGAGTAATTGTGGTATTCTAACGTTTCTTCCCCATCCAAAGGCTAGTTCTTCTGCATCCCTTTTCATTCACCGTCATTAATGTCCTTGTTTGTGTGTATATCAGCCTCTTCCTTTGAAGACATTGACGGTTGTTGTTTCTTAAAGAATCTGTAAGAAAACCCAAAGCCATGGTGCAGGGCTCTTCACCTAGCTTGGACTCCTAGGTCGGGAATGGGGCTCATCATTTAGTTACCACCCCAGACCCAACTCCCCACCAACATTTGATTGTAGGCTCTTTACAAGAGTGCCTTTCTCATTTTCCAGGAGTTTTTTTTCCAAGTTGTTGATGTTGGGTCACACCTGGGCAGTGAGAACCCTGTCATGATTGCCACAGGTCAGACAGAGATTGTTAGATACCACCTAGAGACATCCTGATTTTGGATTTCAGAGAGTAAAGTGTAAAGAAGTGTGGCTCTCGGAACTAATGAAAATCTGGCACTAAAGGACCCCTCGCCTTTATTGCTTTTCTCCCTTTGGAATTTGACCTATTTTGCAGACAAAGTAAATTAGCTGCTTTGTTTTGTTACTGTGAGTAATTGAGGTTGGGGCTGTGCGTAGTGCCTGCTGCCTTTCTCTTGGTCAGCATTTCCTGTATGCCTTTGCAGAACGCAGGGGATCTCCCAGTTGTTAGCAGGTTTCCCGTGTGGAAAGAATTCTGTGGTTGCAGAAGTCTGGGAGATGCCATCCACCACCTTTATCTCTTGAAGAAGCACCATTCTAATGAGCAGCAAAGCCTCTGAGTTGTCCTACGGTGAAGAACCCCACTTAAAACCTCACCTCTGTGTTTTCAAACTTGTGTGACTATAGAAGTCTTTTCCCCCATTTTATGAGTGCACTCTAGCAGAGTTTGAGATATTCTTCTCTAGGTCCCCCTTAGCTTGTACCATTCCTCTCATATGACCCGTTCTCACCTATGGGTCAGTATCCTAACACACCATTCCTGGATGGTCTTCTTCACGCCCAAGTCTTCACTGTGTACATCTCGTGAAGATTTTCAAAGCCACTTCACCCTAAACATGATCTGGAGACACTGCCTTGGCAACAGATCATCCCCAGGTCAGAGTCTCCCATGCCCTTCCACCTCAATGTGTTCTAAAAGAAATTAATAATATTCATGTGTCCCCAAACCTAGGGTTCTTGGGTTCTCTCTCGATAACACCCCATCAAGGCACAACCATCTTCTGACTCAGTGCCCCATGGTCAGCCCTGTAAGTCCTGTAAATTCAAATCCATGAGTCTCCAGCTGGGTCCTTCCCCGTCTGGCCACTGCTGCCTTAATTCAGCCCCTCTGACTCCAGCTGGAATGCTGATGCCCTTGGAGTTCTTTCTGCTGGGATCTATCCTCTCTGTTGGGCTTCCCAGGTGGTTCAGGGATAAAGAATCCACCTGCCAAGCAGGAGAGGTGGGCTCAAACCCTGGGTTGGGAAGATCCCCTAGAGAAGGAAATGGCAACCCACTCCAGTATTCTTGCCTGGGAAATCCCATGGACAGAGGAACCTGGTGGGCTACAGGCCATGTGGTCACCAAAGAGTTGGACATGATTTAGCAACTAAACAACAAAAGCAATAATCCCATGGACGGAGGAGCCTGGTGGTCTACAGTCCATGGCATCGCAGAGTTGGACACAACTGAGTGACTTCACTTTCACTTTCACTGGTGGTTTTCAACTGAGTTATGCTGGACATTCTCATTTAATGGGAACTAGAAGGTTTTTTTTTTTTTTTTTTTTTTAAAAGAAGGAGAGAGGCATGATATGACTGTTTGGAAACAATCAGGCAACAAGAAAGATAGTTTTGGTTGTTTAGTCACTAAGTAATGTCTGACTCTTTGCAACCCCATGGCCTTCAACCTGCCAGACTCCTCTCGCCATGGGATTCTCCAGGTAAGAATACTGGAGTGGGTAACCATTTCCTTCTCCAGGGGATCTTCCTGACCCAGGAATCGAACCTGTACCTCTTACACTGGCAGGCAGGTTCTTTACTGTTGAGCCACCAGGGAAGCCACACCCTCCCCCCCCCCCCCAATTACATATGCATTTATGGTAAAATACTATGCAGTCACTTTGCAAGTTGTACTTATTTTCATATTTCTTAATATGGAAGACAGTTCAGGCTATATTTTTAAGTGAAAAAAATCAGATTACAAAATAGTTTGTATCATATATTCCTCACTGCTGCTGCTAAGTTGCTTCAGTTGTGTCCAACTCTGTGCGACCCTATAGATGGCAGCCCACCAGGCTCTCCTGTCCCTGGGATTCTCCAGGCAAGAACACTGGAGTGGGTTGCCATTTCCTTCTCCAATGCATGAAAGTGAAAAGTGAAAGTGAAGTCGCTCAGTTGTGTCCGACTCCTAGCGACCCCATGGATTGCCGCCTACCAGGCTCCTCCGTCCACGGGATTTTCCAGACAAGAGCACTGGAGTGGGGTGCCATTGCCTTCTCCGATATTCCTCAGTAGGGACACATAAATATTTTCCATATATATATATATATGGCTTCCCAGGTGGTACTAGTGTAAAGAGCCTGCTTGCCAAGGCAGGAGGCATAAGGGACCCAGGTTCAATCCCTGGATCAGAAAGATCCCCTGGAGGAGGGAATGGCAACCCACTCCAGTATTCTTTCCTGGGGAATCTCACAGAGGAGCCTGGCAGGCTGCAGTTCATAGGGTCACAAAGAGTCCGATATGACTGAAGCAACTTGCCATGCATACCATATACATATAAAGATTATGCAAGTATATAAAAATGCTAAAAATCATTTATCTGTTGGCACTGGGTACCACACACGGTTTTAATTTATTTTTCTCTGTTTTGCTTATGTGTTTTGAATTTTTTAATACTGAAGTGGTATACTTCTAAAATTAAAAAGTTAAAAATTATTTGACAGATTTGATCCTAAAACACTACTCCCTGTGTAAGTTTCCCTAATGTGACTCTTCCCAGCACTCACTACTCACGTGCTTTGTTGCTCAGAGAACAGTCCAGGCTGTGCTCACATCTGTTCCGTGTGCTGGGCTGTGAACTCCTTGAGGACAGAAGCCATGTCTTAATTATCTTGTATCCTGTTATTTAGCCCAGTTTGACCCTCAGTGAGTGCTCAGTAAATATTTAATGAATGATTGAGACTGATTTTGTAAAGAAGGCTAGATTTGAGGTTCTTTCTTGCTGGTACGTGTGTGTGTATATCTGCCTCTGCTCACTAATGCTGGGCCCTGCTCTAGGCACGTTATATGCATTCCCTACAGTGTAGATAATCCCATTATTACTGCTGTTGCTGCTGCTGCTGCTGCTAAGTTGCTTCAGTCATGTCTGACTCCTAGCGACCCCAGGGTATAAATGAAGGCTTGAAGGTAAGATCGGTCTGTGGATTTGCTCTGAGTTGCATATGCCTTACTCGAAAACTTCTGCTTTTAAATACTATTACACTGTCTCCTAAGGGATTCTCTGGTGGCTCAGTGATTAAAGAATCTACCTGCAGTGCAGGAGCTGCAGGAGATGCGGGGTCCGATTCCTGGGTTGCCAAGATCCCTTGTCGAGGGCATGGCTACTCACTCCAGTATTCTTTCCTGGAGAATCCCATGGACAGAGGAGCCAGGTGGGCTACAATCCATGGGATCACAAACAGTCAGACACAGCTGAAGCAACTTAGCTACACTGTCTCCTGGGGCTCCACCATAACCACACAACACTTGGAAATAAATGCACTTCATGCAGCAAAGGCCTGGGATGGTGGCAGGCTCCTGATGAAGGGAAGGGTGATTCTGATCTGAGTGGAGACATGTTCAGAGCCAACGCTATTTTCCTGCCCCACACTTCTGCCCAGAGTGGCCCTGTGTGTGGAACCTAATGTGGTACAAGGTCACCATGTTGACCTGAAGCCACATCTGTGTCTTAAGTTGGATCTTGAATGTGTGGGCCTGGCATTCATAGTTCCAGAGCCCTGAGGAGAAGAGAAAGCAAAAGCAAAGCAAACACATAAGCCTAGAATCTTCTATCCTGTGTGTGTATTAGTTGTTCTGTTGAGTCTGACTCTTTGAGATCCCATGGACTGTAGCCTGCCAGATTCCTCTGTCCATAGATTTTTCCAGGCAAGAATACTGGAGTGGGTTACCAGTTCCTTCTCCAGGGTATCTTCCCGACCCAGGGATCAAACCCAGGTCTCCTGCTTTGCAGGCAGATGCTTTACTGTCTGAGCTCTACTATTCTGATCCAATCTAAAATCCTTTATTGTTGTTGTCATT
Source organism: Bos indicus x Bos taurus (assembly GCF_003369695.1). NCBI lineage: Eukaryota > Metazoa > Chordata > Mammalia > Artiodactyla > Bovidae > Bos > Bos indicus x Bos taurus. The sequence continues at coordinate 93,282,032 of NC_040084.1, read as the reverse complement.
CTGTCACTCAGTTGTAGCCAACTCTTTGCAACTCCATGGACTGCAGCATGCCAGGCTTCCCTGTCCTTCACTGTCTGCTCAGACTCATGTCCTTTAAGTCAGTGATGCTTTTCCCAGCATCACGGTCTTTTCTAATGAGTTGGCTCTTTGCATCAAGTGGCATAAGTGTTGGAGCTTCAGCTTCGGCATCAGTCCTTCCAAAGAATATTCAGTACTGATTTCCTTTAGGATTGATTGATTTTATCTCCTTGCTGTCCGAGGGACTCTCAAGAATCTTCTCCAGCCCCACAGTTCAAAGGCATCAATTCTTTGGCATTCAGGCTTCTTTATGGTCTAACTCTCACATCCATATGTGACTACTGGAAAAACCATAGCCTTGACCAGACGGGCCTTTGTTGACAAAATAATGTTTCTACTTTTTAATATGCTGTCTAGCTTTGTCATAGCTTTTCTTCCAAGGAGCAAGAATCTTTTAATTTTATGTCTGCAGTCACTGTCCACAGTGATGTTGGAGCCCAAGAAAAAGTCTGCCACTGTTTCTATTCCCATCCCGCTCCCCCGCCCGCCATCTATTTGCCATGAAGTGATGGGACTGGATGTCATGATCTTTGTTTTTTGAATATTGAATTTTAAGTGAAATTTTTCATTCTCCTCTTTCACCTCAAGATTCTCTTTAGTTCCTCTTTGCTTTCTGCCAATAGGGTGGTGTCATCTGCATATCTGAGGTTATTGATATTTCTCCTGGCAATCTTGATTTCAGTTTGAGCTTCATCCAGCCCGGCATTTTGTATGATGTACTCTGCATAAAAGTTAAATAAGCAGGATGACAACATACAGCCTTAACATACCCCTTTTCCAATTTTGAACCATTGTTGTTCCATGTCCAGTTCTAACTGTTGCTTCTTGACTTGCATACAAGTTTATCAGGAGGCAGGTAAGGTGGTCTGGTATTCCCATCTCTTTAAGAATAAAATCCTTTTATTACCTTGCCCTGAATCAGCAACATGCCTCTGTATATGAAAAAGAGAACATGGTGAGAACATGGAGTTGCTCTTACCTTTCCATGCGTCTAGGGTGTTGCCTGGGTTCCACAAATCTAAGTGTCCTGAGCAGCTCATCAGGAAGGGTCAAGTGGCTTCCAGTTGGTGAGAGCTATAAAGGCATTGGTGTGACTCCCCCTCCCAGCAGCATCTGTGCCGTCCCCTCTCCTGGTTGGGTGACCAGCCATCCAGATGTGGTTGGGACCGAGGGCTTTTCTGCAACCAGCTTTTGGTATGAAAACTGGCATGGTGGGCTACTCACCACCTCTTCCCTATGTAACCCCATTAGGCAACTTCTTCTTACCCTTTCTACCACACACACACACATTGCAAATACCATTTACTCTTTTTTCTCAAAAAAATTAATGCATTACAAGAGGTTTGGAAAATTAGAAAGGTGTAAGGAAAGACAAAATACATACCCACAGAATCCTACCATCATCCAGGAATAACTACTGTTAGCATTGTGATATATTTCCTTTCACTTTTTTTTTCTATATGGACAACTTTTCTGTGACTTATTTTCACATTTCATAGCTTCCTTCAATACTCATTCCAACCAAATTATCTTTATAAAATTATTTGTAGGTGTGAGGACAGCCTTGGATGATTTATTTCATCCCATAGTCCTGAGATATGGTCCTGGACAGATGCCCGAGCTGGAACATGCAAGAACTACCAAGGACTTCAGAACCAGGTAATTAAATCCTTAACAGAGGGTAGCAACCATTTTTGAGGTTGATAGGTAAAGGAAAGCAAGGGAAGTTGCAGAGCGTTTAGCAGAGAACCACAACAACCTTGGGATATTGCATTATGAGATTGTAGAATTAATTCCATAATTACGATCAGTATGTGAGTGTTTCTTATATGAAAGAGAGTGATAAATTATTCCCTGTACCTCTAGTGAACAGTCAGACAAGAAGAAATGAGTCTTGAGCATAGTGTGAAGGATTTAGGCTAGATAATAAGAAAAGTTATTAACTACCTTAGTGGGTTAGAGAGAGTCTAAGAAATCTTCTCTGAAAGTCTTTAAAAATGATAAGAGATTTTCCTATCAAGGAAGGATTAAGTGTGGGCCTGCCTAATGGAGAAGAATAAACAAAATAGCTTTGTTAGAGTCTTAGCCAGCCCTTAGGTTCTATGATTCTATATAGAACAGAGAGCACATAAATTACATGTAAAATTGATTTTTATTTCACATTTTCCTTTGAGAAACAAAGAAAAATACAGTGATATTTTCAAAGTCTGAGTCGAATTTTCAGATGGTGACAGAGCAACGTGTTGCTTAGGGTTGGATAGTAACAGCAGAGGAGGGGCACTGGGCTGTGACGAAGTTGACTTTCATTATTTTCCCAAATTGCATTCTTGTTGCTTTTCCCTGAAACTTTAAAATAGGTTCACTTAGTTTAGTAAATGTCTTAGCTGAGATTTTAAGCCCTATTTGTGTTTCAAGGGATTAAACAAATCTGCCTGGCTTGCAACACCGCGGGTGACTTCCGGCCTCTGCTGCTTCATGCCTGTTATGTAGATCCTTCTTAATTGTTCACAATGTTCAGCGCAACATACTTTATATTTTCTGCTGGTCTTCCCCTCTCCTGCACAGTCATGCGAAGAGTGTATTCATGGTAAATATGGTCCATGGAGAGAGCATCCCTTTCTATGCAAATTGGCTGCTCAGGGACTAGTTGGGAGCTTACAATGTCATTGAAAGTCGCACAAATCAATTGGCAAACATTACTTTCTGTGATTATCTTGTTTTTGCACTTACATTTTTAATTTTGACAGTTTAAGTGTGCTTGGGGTTCATGGTAGTGAAAGGCCAAGTAGAATGTGGGGCAGGTCACTGCTGAGATTCCCGTAGCTTGGCTAATGAGGTTTTCTTTGGACCGTTGGTGTCATTTAATCTCATTAAGATTAAAGAGAGGTGCTTTAGAACAAAACAAATGAACAAATATTTATTGGGTGCCTGTGATGTACAAGGGATGTATTAGGTAGAATGGGGCATGCAAATTAGAAGCACTTGCTTTTAAGAGCTTTACTATCTAATTAACAAAAAAATAAATAGGAAAAATAAAAGAATACAGAGCACACAGAAAAAGGTGTCACGGAGCAGGACATGATTGAATGTCAATTGAATTATTCAGGTGAAGATGATTCTGGAAAGAAAACTGTGTCAGGCTCCTTTCTTCAGGTTATAAGCTATAAGTTGGTCTCAAAAGCCTTGGTTAAACAGCAAAGGGACCTTTCAAGATAGCAAGTTAATGTGTGTGAAGGCTGCCTAGCAGAAAGCAAAAGGTATGTTCAGGAAGCAAAGAAGATATTTTGGTTGGAAAGGAAACTTGGAGCAGGAGAGTAGTGGGAATGTTTGGAGAAAGATTCTCAGTTAATACCACGTGAATTCATTTTCTATTGCTTTGTGATAAACTCCTGCAAATTTAAAAGCTTAAAACAGTACCCATTTATTAGCTCATAATCTTATAGGTCAATAGTCTGTGTAGGTGCAACTAGCTTCTCTGCTTAGAGTCTCACAAAATCAGAGTCAAGGGGCCAAGTGGGCTAAACCAGGGATTCTGGAGAGAATGCTTCTGTTGCAGAAGAACGGAGAGAAAGCAGTCATACCCCAGGTCTTGGGTGAGTCCCTGGAACAGGCCACCAAGATAGCGTCCTTGGCTTTGCAAAGGAAGAATTCAAGAAAGAGCCAGAGTAGAGTGAAAGCAAGTTTATTTAGAGAGATACACATTCTATAGGCAGAATGAGGTCTGTCTCAGAAGGGATGTGGGATGGTTAGTTTTGTCCATTCTGAAGGAGATCAGCCCCGGGACTTCTTTGGAAGGAATGATGCTAAAGCTGAAACTCCAGTACTTTGGCCACCTCATGCAAAGAGTTGACTCATTGGAAAAGACTCTGATGCTGGGAGGGATTGCAGGCAGGAGGAGAAGGGGACGACAGAGGATGAGATGGCTGGATGGCATCACTGACTCCATGGACGTGAGTCTGAGTGAACTCCGGGAGTTGGTGATGGACAGGGAGGCCTGGCATGCTGTGATTCATGGGGTCGAAAAGAATCGGACACGACTGAGCGACTGAACTGAACTGAATTTCATATGCTAACAAGTGGGAGGATTATTTCAACTATTTGGGGGAAGGGGGAGAGATTGCCAGGAATTGGGCCACTGCCCACTTTTTGGCCTTTTATGGTCAGCTTTGGAATTTGTCATGGCACCTATGGGTGTGTCATTCAGCATGCTAATATGTTACAATAAGCATACAATGAGGCTCAAGGTCTGTTGGAACTTGAATCTTCTGCCATCTTGGCCCTTAGTTGGTTTTAACCAGTTTTTGTCTTTTCCTCAATGGTCATGTCATTCTTTTACTGGTTGTGCCCTGACTCTTTCTCTCCCATCTCACGTCCAAGCTCATTCAGATTGTTTGCAGGTCAAGTGCTTGCAGGAGTGAAATCCTTGTTTTCTTACTAATTACTGGAGAGGTACCACCCTCAGCTCTTAGATGGCACACTCATGTCCTTACCTCATGGTTCCTTCCATCACAGGGATAGCCAACCTCCCTCACGTTGAATCCCTCTCCCTCTTCGCATCTCCCTTATTTCCTTTTCTGTTACCAGCTGGAGAAAACATTTTTTTTTTTTGTAAAGGTCTCCTGTGATTAGTTGAGGCTCTTGCACATAATCTCCTTTTTGATTAGTTCAAGGTCATCTGCTTAGTGACTTTAATTATGTGTGCAAAATCTCTTTTCTCCATGAAATGTAGCAATCACGTTCACAACACAAGGAGATGAAGATTGTGAGGGGTCAACTTAGACCTCTGCTTCCCACACTCAGCCTCTAACATTCTGCTGCATGTCCCCTTCTGTTACCTAAGAACTCAGAAGTGTGAGGAAAAAGAGTCTAGTTTAAACAGAGACAGAAATATGGCGGAATTTGGCACTTTTGTCAACTCTGTTTTATTTTCAATCAAATATCTTTTTCAAGGAGGAAAAAATGAACATGTAAGGAAAGTTCTTAGATAGCCTCCCATTCATCTTTCAAGGTTATAAGCATGTGAAAGGCTTCCTTATGCCCATAAAGACTTTGGCAGCATTACTGACTTGACCTAGATGGGAAGACATACTTCAAAGAGTAAGAAAAATTCCACTGAGGGTGTGTATACTATTCATAAATCCTCCTTTTTCTTTCCCTGGCCCAAGTATTCTTATATTTGTTACATTTTTAAAGCATCGTGTCATTCCACAAAAAGTGCAAAATCCTATTTCAAGGGATAGGCAGGAGAACTGGTGTCAGAATTTAGTTAAGAAAAAATAACTCTAGATGTTTATAACTCAAGTTTACCATGCTGATGGCATTCTCTGTTCCAACATGGCTGTAACATGTTGAATCATTCAGGGAAGAAACTATTTATATCTCTCTCACTGAGTCATTGCAGTCAGTCTGAAGTTGGACAGTCATCAGAGTGGGCAGAGGAAAGGGGAAGGCTGGGTACAGAGTGCAAAAGAACAAGGAAATTGTTTCTTGTATGATACTGTTGGACTCAGTTGCAATGCAGTGTCACCAGTTTCATGCAAGTCGGATAAATATTCCCAGTTAACACATTCCTGGTGCCCCTACTAGTTTTGCAGAGAGCACAGCACAAAGTGTTGCTGCTGCTGCTGCTGCTAAGTCACTTCAGTCGTGTCCGACTCTGTGCGACCCCATAGACAGCAGCCCACCAGGCTCCCCTGTCCCTGGGATTCTCCAGGCAAGAACACTGGAGTGGGCTAGACTTTTTCAAAATCGTTTAAGTCCGTTTAGACTATAAAAGTATCTCTTTCCCTTCACCGGTTGCTTAACTTCATTTCGGAAGAGTGTTAAGACCTTTCTCATAATTTATGAATCCCATGCTAATGGATGAATGCAAATATTGTTATCACCTTCCATTGACAGAGGACTCCATTATTACAGTGGAGAAAAGTGTTAATCCTTTTGTAATTAATGCCTTATTGGGGTCTGTACAGGTCAAGGATGTAGTTGGATTTTGGTAAATTAACTTTGAAGTCCTATCCTTAAATCCTCATTTTTTCTTTATCTTTAAAAATAACACTGCTATAACTTTGTTCTTTTTCTTTTACTGATGATATAAGATGTAGTGTATATGCTGAAATGAAACTAAACTGGACAAAAAGTGAGTATGAAGGACACATGGCTCTTAATATAACACCTCCTAACAAAACAGGCAGGAAGATTTAATGTACAGAAAGGACTATGGTGGTGTTATACTCGTGGTAGAGATGAACCACGAGTATAACAACTTGGTCTTATTATACTGGTCTTTCCAAAAATGATAAGAAAAACTATTTCTCCCAAATATTGTCACTGACAATGTCTTAAACCCAAATGGAAGCTAAAACTCAATATACTAAGTAATGAGCTCATCAGTCCATGAATATTTATTAAGGATTGTGTGACATAAAAATATAAAACGTATTGATATTTTTCCCTCTTGGTTGCAACATGGATTTGGAGAGACATGAAACCAGTAAAGAGCTTGATGGGGTGTTTGAGTCCAGGGATCCTAATTGTGGCTCAGACATAAGAGGCAGGTGTCCAGGAAGGTGCTCAGGAGGAGTCTCACTCACTGAGGAGTAGACTCTGGGTTGTTGGGGACAATATAAGGTGAGCTTAGCAGCCCAGAGAAAGGCATGACCAAAGGCACCATCACAATAGCTTTGTTATGACTGATGACCTTGTGTGTATATGTGTATGTTGGCATACAAAATGGTGAGGAGCAGTGTGGGCTTTGCACCCAGGCAGAGCTTGGTTTCAGTCCAGCACCATCACTTATGAAATGGCCTTGGGCAAGTTATTTAATCACTGGCCTTCAGTTCCCATCTGTAGAATGAGAACGAAAATAATGATTACCTCGAGGTTGTGAAGAGGAATGAATGAGAGGATATCTATTGATAGCAAGCACTTAGAATGTATCTAACATGTAGAAATATTCAATATTATTTAGCTTATTATTGTTTTTTTTTTAATAGTTATGGGATTGATCAACCAAGAGCTCCTCTCTCGTGAATAGAGTAAAAATATCCAACCACCGTTGTTTCCTGCATGCCAAACATTCTTTGGGAGTACCTGGCATGTATTACCTTATTTACTACTCACACCAGTGCTCTGCCCGTGTTACCTGTGGGGAAAGCCAAGCAAGAAGTGTAGTAACTTGTGCAAAGTCACAGTATCTAAGAGCTAGGATTTCCACCCAGGCAGTCTGGTGCTGGTATCTGGCTTTTGGTCACCATTCTGTGCCACCCAGGACTCCAACTCCGTAACTGAGGCATTTAACCCAATTATGATTCTACTCCTTATCAGAGAGGAAGGAGGCTAGCAGTCATCATCTGCCAGTCTATACTGAGTGTCCTGAGCATGCCCCATTATGGTGTACCAGCCTATGGCAGGATGCTCAAAGTTGTTTTTTTTTTTTCTTTTAAAGATGTCTATGCCTTACTGGGCTTCCCTGGTGGCTCAGAGGTTAAAGTGTCTGCCTGGAATGCGGGAGACCTGGGTTCGATCCCTGGGTCGGGAACATCCCCTAGAGAAGGAAATGGCAACTCACTCCAGTACTCTTGCCTGGAGAATCCCATGGAGGGAGGAGCCAGGTAGGCTACAGTCCATGGGGTCACAAAGAGTCGGACACGACTGAGTGACTTCACTTTACTTTCATCCCTTACTAAGAATGCTAGTAAGTTGTAATGGCTTCAAACATGTTTAAGAATTAGGTAGTTCATTCTAGAATAAGAATTTATCTTAGGAGATACAGGATTTTCTTCAATAAAGATTTAAAAGATTTTTTTAAAAGAGCAGTGGAGGAAATAGTGGAATATACATTGAATCTACAAAGCTCATAAATCTGTATAGTCTGTTGTTTTATTGCTGATCTTATTAATGGACATGTATGCTGATAAGTTACCACATGCCTGATACTCAGAAAAGCAAGGCAGTCTCTGATTCTTAAGGATGAGCCATCCAGTTGAATGCATAGAATGCTAGAAGAGAGCTTGGTGTATGGATTCACAAAGACCCAGAACTGGCTTGCTAGCTGTGTGACCCAGACTTTGAAGTTTCTGAGCTTTGGTCTGCTTATTGGTAAAATGCGGATAATGGCACCTATCTCCAGGGTTGTTAGAACTGAATAAACTGAGGTTGTATCTACAAAGCACCTGGTATGGCAGCTGGAAAGTAACGGGTTCTTCTTAAATGGTATCTATTATGGTTACGATTAATATTATTTTGACATCTGTACATAATCAGCCATTACAAATATATGAACCTAGGTGTGCAAACAATAATTTTACTAGGTTCAGAGTGGTGAGGGCAATGGGATGGAGTATTCAGAAGTTATTTTCTGAAAGAAATGGAGTTTGAGTTCATGTTTTCCTGAGTGGTTTCTAAAATAATCCCTCTTTTGTTAGGAGTAAAATGATCCTGGGGCTTCCCTGGTGGCTCAGATGGTAAAGCATCTGCTTGCAATGCAGGAGACCCAGGTTCCATCTCTGGGTGGGGAAGATCCCCTGGAGGAGGGAATGGCTGCCCACTCCAGTGTTCTTGCCTGGAAAATTCCATGGACAGAGGAGCCTGGCAGGATATAGTTCATGGGATCGCTAAGAGTTGGACATGACTGAGCAGCTAACACACAAAACGGTCCCTGTTTCTCAGGGTCTTTTTATGATGAACACACAGTAACTCCCCAAAAGGAACTCAACATACTGTGTTTCTCAAGCATTTTTATCTCTTTGTTCTGACATGGAGTTCTCACGGGCTGGGTGGTGGAGCAGACTCTGGGAAAGGTGTGATGGGACCCTGTCTGGAGGATGGACTGGCAGCTTTCTGGAGGGAGATGGGGCAAGGGTACAGGAGTAGTGGCTGGGGCAGGTGCCCATGGGAGACCAGACTGAGAGGGTAGACTCGGGACTTGTGGGCCAAAATGGTGGATGAGGGAAGGGTTTGTTGTTTTGTTTTCAGAAGTTTTGTTTTTTTGAGTGTTCCCTGGTGGCACTGCAGATGGTGACTGCAGCCATGAAATTAAAAGACGCTTACTCCTTGGAAGGAAATTTATGACTAACTTAGATAGCATATTGAAAAGCAGAGACATTACTTTGCCAACAAAGGTCCGTCTAGTCAAGGCTATGGTTTTTCCAGTGGTCATGTATGGATGCGAGAGTTGGACTGTGAAGAAAGCTGAGTGCCGAAAAATTGATGCTTTTGAACTGTGGTGTTGGAGAAGACTCTTGAGAGTCCCTTGGACTGCAAGGAGATCCAACCAGTCCATTCTAAAGGAGATCAGCCTTGCGTGTTCTTTGGAAGGACTGATGCTAAAGCTGAAACTCCACTACTTTGGCCACCTCATGCGAAGAGTTGCCTCATTGGAAAAGACTCTGATGCTGGGAAGGATTAGGGGCAGGAGGAGAAGGGGACGACAGAGGATGAGATGGCTGGATGGCATTACTGACTTGATGCACTCCGAGAGTTGGTGGTGGACAGGGAGGCCTGGCCTGCTGCGATTCATGGGGTCACAAAGTGTCGGACATGACTGAGCGACTGAACTGAACTGAACTGGTGGCTCAGATGGTAAAGCATCTGTTTGCAATGCGGGAGACCCGGGTTTGATCCCTGGGTTGGGAAGATCTCCTGGAGAAGGAAATGGCAACCCACTCCAGTATTCTTGGCTGGAGAATCCCATGGACGGAGGAGCCTGGTGGGCTATAGTCCAGGGGGTGGCAAAGAGTCGGACACTACTGAGTGACTTCACTTTCACTTTTCAATCTGACAGCATGGTCCAGAATGGTCTGGATGGGCCTAGTCTGCAGCAGGAAAGCCCATCAGAAGATTTGGGATTAGTCCAAGCATCAGATGACCAGGTTTCCCAACCTTGTCTTTCTATTATGAAGTCTCAGCTGATGATGGTGTGACGACTGCTGTGCTTGGATGCATCACTGCCAAGTGTCTGGCTTCATCAAGGGCACCCAGCATTTGTACCAGGTCTCCAATTCAGTGCCTTCGTTAGCTCAGGAATGTGCCTTCTAAGATTTCTGTTGCTCTAAGTCTTTTAAAAAGTCTTTTGCTTCGAAATCATTTAAAAAGGGCATTTAAACATGTGGAGATATTCACTGTTAGGTACAGTTTCTTTCACAGCTGGCTGATCTAAAACTTGCAGAAACCACAGCCCTTTATGGTACATTTCATGTTTGCGTGTCTGTCATTTGAAATGCCTCCCAGAATATATTGGCAGCTCACCAGGCTGAGCGCATAAATGGAATGGCCTGCCAGCCTTCGTGGCCTTTTCCTTTGAATTATCAAAGAAATAAAATTAAGAGGTGGGTTTGTGTGTGTGTGTGTGTGTGTGTGTGTGTGTGTGTATGAAAATTAAAAAGATAACTGGAGAAACAGCTGGTAGATCACAGTTTACAATTACTGGAAGTCCCAGCTAAGAAGGATGCAAGTACTATGTGATGATCTGCATGGAAAGAAGAAATATTCTTGTTCTTTTTTTTTTTTTTGAATTCTCTTTCTCTCTGTGTCTAGATGTTTCTCTATTCTCTGCATCCTCATATTACTGGGATTGGCAGGTCAATGCTAGTGAGTTCTAGATGCAGAATGAGTTCCCTGTCTTCTCCCTTACTTTCTAGTTCACTTTGACCTTGACCTGAAAGATAACCTTCCACAAGGCAGGAATCTTCAGCAAAAGTGTTGTGCTTGGCAATAGCAGCAGTTTGATCACATGGCTATTTGGTATGAATTGCTTTTTAAAAAATATACAGAGAATAATTTATTTATATTTCCTTATTTAACAAGTGAGGGGTGAAATAAAGGAGTTCTTCATATATAGACACTGAAAAACAAACCAACATATTCTAACCACCTTACAGCCAACAGCCAACAGCTGCCCGTTGAATGTTATATGCGTGGATAGCAGAAGTGGTCAGTGACAACGCAGGAGAAGGCAGTTCAGGTCACAAATCCAGAACAGGAAATATATTTTCATCTTGTTATTTATGACCCAGCCTTAAAGGAAAACAGATGGTAGTACTTTCAGAGCTGTTTTGCTCTTGTTTCAAATGGCTAATTCAAATCAAACATGGGATTCTATTCTTAGTCAAGGCAGCTGCTGCATTGTCTGAACAGGACTGTTTTTCCCAACCACATCCCCTCCCCTGAACAGAGTAGCCAGACAAGACCATAGACAAGTTCCCATCACCCAGCAACCCTGAGAGAACTGCCTCTGCCCGCAGAAGAGCTGCATCTCCTGGGGTGTCACCACGTCCAATAAACTGGCTGCATTTTGAGTATAATCCACCACTTCCACACCCTGCCCTCATGCAGTTCACCCTGTCAGAAGCATAACTTGCCCTTTGAAGGCAGTGATTTATTCCAATTTTAGAGCCGAGTGGCCTCTCAGGGACTCCTTTAGGGTGGGGAAGATTGCAGAGATGGGAATAGAAGTCAAAGAGGGCCTGAAGAGGAAATGGAATATGAGATGTTCCCACAAGATGAAGGAAGAGCCGAACACTGTGGAAGTGGCTTCACCCTGGGTGGCCATATTGCCCTGCTGATTTCCTTTAGCCAAAGGCTCTTTTATAAGACTCAATGGCAAGCAGTTGAATAGTAAATGCTTGAATTAACCACTCTTTTAAAAAATGAGTTTTTGAAAACAAAGTAATGTATGTACATCATTGAAAAAATAAAGCACTTTCCAGTCTTTGGTTTTCTTTCTTCACTCTCTGAGAGAGTTCCTTAGCTCCAGCCTTCCACAGAAACCTCCTCCCTGCCATCCCACAGCCCGGAAGCAATCAGTTCAAATACTTCCGGCTGTTAACTTTGGGCATCTACCTCTGTATTTCTAAGAAGTACACTTATATTGTTGGTTTTTTAAATTTTAGACACTATTTCTTAATGTTCTCTGGTGATATTTAAGATTTATCCCCCTAGAATTCCTTTCCCAACTTACCCATTCTCCAAACTGAGTTATAGTACATTTTTTGGTTAATTACCTGACAGTTTTTATATTATTACAAGTAAGTAAATATTTTTTATTGTCAAAATATCTGTCACAGTATTATTAGACTTCCTTTCTTGTACAAATTTTTTCTTTTTATGCAATTAATTATTGCTCAGTTTTTAAATTTTCTTTTTTTATGTTCTTTATAAACTTTTTTCCTTTGATATAAAAACTTATCCAATGTATAACTATGATATTTTTCAAATAATGGAGTATGTCCAATAATCTTTTAGCATCCTTATACTCCCTTATTCCCCCTTTCTTCTGGAAACCTTCCTTCTCCCTCTTTCTTCTTGCTCTGATCTAGGCTAGGTCTTTTGAACAAAGCTTAATCTAGGACTTTTTGTTATTTTTACCCTGGGTTGGCTCCTTTCCCCAGGATTCCACGTCCTATGATAGCATCTTAAACACAGATGCATGGGAAGTAAAACTTCTGATTCCTTGCATTCTTGAATCTATTGTTATTTTACCCTGACATTATACATATAGTAATTTGACATGGCAGTGATAATAAGAAACTAAGATTAATGAACTTGAAGTCATACCAATAGAAACCTAAAACTATAAAACTTCTATAAGAAAACACAGGAGGAAATCTTTATGATCTTGGGGTTAGTCGAGGATTGCTGAGACATATCACTAAAAGTATTCATTAAAACACTCAATTTTACCAAAATAAAAAACTTAGACTCCTTCATAAGAGTAGGAAAATAAAAGTCACAGACTGGAAGAAAATGTTTGCAAAACACATATCTGATAAAGAACTTGTAAGTAGAATATATTGTTAACTTAATTAAATAAGAAAGCCATTAAGCTGAGTTGGTCCTTGATGCCTTAGCAGCCTACATAAGCAAACCAAAACCTAAGCCTATAAGTGCCTCAAGGTTAAGAAATCAACACCTAAGAACTGCCAGTTACAAACAACCAACTAACCTTTTTCCAAACGAGGCAAATGCTTAACCATTGTCTCATCAAGGAATTTCATGGCTTTGCTTCTGCTCTTTCTCTATAAGTTTATACCCTTGCTCTTAGTGATGGAATATTCCTAAGCACTTGGCATTTGGCATCACCTGATTTAAATAGGTTTTTGCTTAAGCAAACCCTTAAAATGTTTAATATACTTTAGTTCATCTTTTCACTGTTCTGGCGCTGTAAGTGGAGAGCCCTCATGGCCTCCAGGAGCAACAAGCATAGAGCAGGCATAAGAAAGTCCCTGCTCCCTTAGTGCTCACTGTTCTCTTCCTGCTCTTGAAGATCACAGTAAGTCCTTTTCAGATATTCGTGCTACTGAACACAAGTTTGTGCCTGATGCGCAGTGAGACCAAAGAAACCAAAATGTTATTAGAGTTTGGAGCAGGGAAAGGTTTATTGCAGAGCCATGAAAGGAAAATGGGTGGCTTGTGCTCAAAACCTCTGAACTCCCCAGTGAGTTTGGAGAAGTTTTTACAAAAAATTATTTATTTATTTATTTTTGAAGGATAATTGCTTTACAATATTGTGTTGGTTTCTGCTGTATATCAACATGAATCGGCCATGAATCAATAGGTATACATATGTCTCTTTCTTCTTCAACCTCCCTCCCACCTCCTACTCCATCCCACCACACCTCTAGACTGTTACAGAGCCCCAGTTTTAGTTCCCAGAGTCATACAGCAAATTCCCACTGGCTCTCTATTTTTACATATGGTAGTGTATATATTTCCACTCTACCCTCTCCATTTGTCTCACTCTTTCTTCCCCGCACCCCACCCCATGTCCATAAGTCTGTTCTCTGTGTCTGCGTCTCCCTTATTGCACTGCAAATGGATTCATCAGTACCATCTTTCTAGAGTCCATGCATATGCCTTAATATATGATATTTGTTTTTCTCTTTCTGACTTACTTCACTTTGTATAATAGGATCTAGGTTCATCCACCTCATTAGCACTGACTCAAATGCATTGTTTTTTTATGGCTGGGTAATAGTCCATTGTATATGTGTACTGCAGTTTCTTTATCCATACTTCTATTAGTGGACATCTAGGTTGCTTCCATGTCCTAGAGTTGCAATAAACACTGGGGTACATGTGTCTTTTTCAATTATGGTTTTCTCAGGGTATATGCTCAGTAGTGGAATTGTTGGGTCATATGTTAGTTTTATTCCTAGTTTTTTTAAGGAATCTCCATATTGTCTTCCATAGTGGCTGTATTGATTTACATTCCCACCGACAGTGCAAGAGGGTTCCCTTTTCTCGGGGGGGAGGGGGAGTTTTTACAGGCAAAATTTGGGGTGAGGGCTATAAGGTGTGTGACTTTCTTCTCATTGGTTGGAGGTGAGCTAACAGGGTTGTGCTCCAATAATCTTGCATTCAGCCTGAAGTCACCATCCTCGACCTGGATGGGGGCCTTTGTTCCAACAGAAGAACTCAAAGATATTGTATATATTCCTTGAAGAGAAACCAGGACCCTGTCTCAAGGCTGCACTTTTATTTCTTGACTGCTCTTCCCTTGTTCCTGCATTCACTCCATTCCTTGATTAGCAGCCTTTTGAATCTGCCCTTTGGAGCTCAGGGAAGAAGGCTGAAATCTTCTGCCTGAAAATAAGAAATGGAGGACACAGAAAGGATTTGTGCCTAGGAGGGTCCCACAGAGTCATTTGGTTTCACTTGAGCCCCACAGATTTTGTGCTATGAACTCTCAGACTTTATATACACATTTCTTTTTCTGAACAGCATCCAAGATTGAGCTGCAGCTAACTTAAAATGTACTCGGTCCAGTGTTAGGCCTCAGGTAATCAAAGCTTTGTTTCAAGAGGGGGCAAAAAAAAAAAAAGAGAAAGAATATGGGTTCCTATGATTACAAAGACTCTGAGACTCCTCCACCTGGGACTCTGGCTAACTATCTGTATAAAAATTATGGCTCCACTTGTGTTTGAACAAGTAGATTAAACTTACTGAAGATAATCTTAATTACAGTAGCCACAGTAGGAAACTTTTAACCTAGATAAGCTTATCAATTTACTTGATGCCCTAGAGAAACAGGGATCTTAGCCAAGAATTCAATGTAAAAGATAAAGAGAAAAATGTTTTTTCTCCTCTACAGTTTCTGGTGACCAAGATGGGACCTGCTGAGACATCTCACTTGCTCTGGAGCTTGCAGATGGAATCCGAGGAAAACTGGCAGAAGCTGGTGAAGGGTAAGAACTTCTATGAAAGTCGGCTGTTTCAAATATCTGTCTATAGGGCCTGGTTGAGAGAGGAAGGTAAAATTTCATGTTGTCCTTTTCTTTTCAAACTCAGACTCCTGACACTTGTTTTTGGAGTATACTTTGGTTATAGGTTCTTTCCCTCCCAAGGAGGGCTATTTTTTCTTCTTTGTATTGTTTGGTGTCCTCAGAACTTGACTTTCTGCCATTTGTGGTTAGTATCCTGTGAACTGTTGCCCATCTCATGGGAACTGGCTAAATCATGCCTCCTTTTGGTTGTCTTTAGTAGCGGTTCTGGATCTTGGGAAGGCTGCATCTTTTGCACCCTCTTAGGGAATGCCTCTTGTATCCATGGGTAAGCCTTACTTGGTTTGGTTTTGAGTCACTTAGTAGGTATACCTTTTTTTTTTTTTAAGAAAAAATGTTCAATACTGCCAGAATATTTACTGTTTGTCCCAAGTAAAACCTGGTAAAAAGATATTTGAAAGATTTTTTAAACATGAATTCTATGGGCAGAAGTTGGGCAAACTGGAAACTGATATTCAAAGTTTGATAGAAAAATTTTAAAGACCTTTCCCCCTAACTTAGAATGAAATTACATGCCCACAAGGGGAAAAAACAAAACAAAACCATTGAAGAAGAATTTACTTTTGAAGCCATTGTGGAAGAATTTACTGAAGCATTCCAAAGACACATAACTCTAAATCTAGAACACAGAAATCTTTTGATTTCCATCTTAGATGGAATTCTTTTACGTTATATATAAGAAAATTGAAGATAATATTTCGGTGGGTGGGGCAATTCCTTGATATCATCCAGATTGCAACTCAGTTCTTTGAGGAATTAAAAACAACTGTACTTGCCTGACAAATGAACTCTATAGAACAGAATTATAGCTCTAGAAGCAATTCAAAGCTCACCTATCCTTTTTACCCATCCCCAAACATCCCCTATTCATCTCAAAGGTCTGCAGATACTGTAAAAAGGTCTTGACTTAGGAAACAAAAGTCCTTTTGGAGGAACTTACATCCTTTCTCTGTGCCTTTGAGGTGTAAATGTTCTACCAGGTCTTCTCTAAGAACCAAGAGCCATCTCTTTGAAATGCAAACTTCTGTGGGGTAATTCTTATCAGAAAGAAAAAGGAAGCTATCTGGAAACTAGGTGAATAAAATTGTTAAAAGTCTTCTCCACAAATATTAGTAAAAAGCTTAAGCCTTTTGAGCAGGAAACTTCAAATTATTTTCATCTTCCTGAAACACAATTCAGATGCAACTGTTCTTTTATAAACTAGTGAGTTTTGCATTATTGTACTTGTCTCATGACTAAGATTTTAAAATGAAATCTGTAGGATCTCTGTTTCAGTCTGTCTATATGTTTATATATGTCTATATACATATGTTATAGATGTGTGGTTTTTCTACCCATGGATAGTGTTTCCAAAATTTGTAAAAGAGCTCTATTTAATCGGCTTAAGGAAAAATAAACATGTATATAAATTAAGTATTCCCCTGAATTATAGAAAATAACTCGAATGATTTTCAAGTTCTCATGATTTGGAATAATCTTTAGCAAATAAAAACTGGTTTAAGTGTTGCTTTAATTAAAATAGGCATGTCTTTGGAGTTATCAAGATTAAACATAATGCAGACATGAAACTTTTATTCTACTTGGATTTGCCAAAAATCAGATAAGCTCATGTTATGTGTTATAAAGTTTGTCAGCAAGAAAAATTCCTTATGATGATGGTTGTTTACTGTCTCATGAAATTTTTATGAGTAACCCAAATGTAATTGTTAAGAATAAGAAATTTAAATAAGAGTAAATAATATAATACTGGAGTGGGTTACCATTTCCTTCTCCAGGGGATCTTCCAGACCCAGGGATTGAACCCAGGTCTCCAGCATTGCAGGCAGACGCTTTAACCTCTAAGCCACCAGGGAAGCCCAAATAAAATAAACGTTTATTTAAAAACTTTACAATAATAATTATGTTTCAATCCACTCCAGTACTACTGCCTGGAAAATCCCATGGACAGAGGAGCCTGGTAGGCTACAGTCCCTGGGGTCGCAAAGAGTCAGACACGACTGAGTGACTTCACGTTCACATTCACGTACATAAAAATAGTTTCCAAAATCTTTTTGGTAACTTGAAACATTAAAGTTATATTAAGTTAAATAAAGCATATTCATTGGATATCTAGATTGTTTCCAAATAAGATAAAATACTGAAGCATTAATTACTGAACATAAGCTAATCTACTTTTGGTATTTTGTTAGAGGAATTTAAGGTATTTTGGTTTCTGACAGCCAAGACTTATAATCAATACATGTAATTAAAACTTCTAGAAATAAGGATGAAGGGAAGTAGCTATGTATGAAGAGTACATAAGAAAAGTAGAGTGCATTTTTGGGATAAGCCAAGATATAAATGGCATGTTGTTGTTGTTAAGGGAAAAAATCATTTTGCCCTAAGTAGGATGACTGGTTGTTCCAGACTAAGAAGGAGGAAAAAATATAGGACAGTTATAGAAGAGAAGGCAATGGCACCCCACTCCAGTACTCTTGCCTGGGAAATCCCATGGATGGAGGAGCCTTTGGGCAGCAGTCCATAGGGTCGCTAAGAGTCAGGCATGACTGAGCGACTTCATTATAGAAAATTTATGGAAAAAGAGTCTTGGAAAAGAAATTTTATGAATGGTCAAGATGGCTAAGAGTGGGTTAGATTTATTTAAATGTTTTAAGAATGAGTCTTAATATAAAAATATCCTGGTACAAAATTAGAATTTGGTTGTCTCTATGTTAAAAGATGATGCTGTGAAAGTACTGCACTCAGTATGCCAGCAAATTTGGAAAACTCAGCAGTGGCCACAGGACTGGAAAAGGGCAGTTTTCATTCCAATCCCAAAGAAAGGCAATGCCAAAGAATGCTCAAACCACCACACAATTGCACTCATCTCACATGCTAGTAAAGTAATGCTCAAAATTCTCCAAGCCAGGCTTCAGCAATATGTGAACCGTGAACTTCCTGATGTACAAGCTGGTTTTAGAAAAGGCAGAGGAACCAGAGATCAAATTGCCAACATCCCCTGGATCATCAAAAAAGAAAGAGAGTTCCAGAAAAACATCTATTTCTGCTTTCTTGACTATGCCAAAGCCTTTGACTGTGTGGATCACAATAAACTGTGGAAAATTCTGAAGGAGATGGGAATACCAGACCACCTGATCTGCCTCTTGATAAATTTGTATGCAGGTCAGGAAGCAACAGTTAGAACTGGACATGGAACAACAGACTGGTTCCAAATAGGAAAAGGAGTACGTCAAGGCTGTATATTGTTACCCTGCTTATTTAACTTATATGCAGAGTACATCATGAGAAACACTGGACTGGAAGAAACACAAGCTGGAATCAAGATTGCCGGGAGAAATATCAATAACCTCAGATATGCAGATGACACCACCCTTATGGCAGAAAGTGAAGAGGAACTAAAAAGCCTCTCGATGAAGGTGAAAGTGGAGAGTGAAAAAGTTGGCTTAAAGCTCAACATTCAGAAAACGAAGATCATGGCATCCGGTCCCATCACTTCATGGGAAATAGATGGGGAAACAGTGGAAACAGTGTCAGACTTAATTTTTGGGGGCTCCAAAATCACTGCAGATGGTGACTGCAGCCATGAAATTAAAAGACACTTACTCCTTGGAAGGAAAGTTATGACTAACCTAGATAACATATTCAAAAGCAGAGACATTACTTTGCCAACAGAGGTCCATCTAGTCAAGGCTATGGTTTTTCCTGTGGTCATGTATGGATGTGAGAGTTGGACTGTGAAGAAGGCTGAGTGCCGAAGAATTGATGCTTTTGAATTGTGGTGTTGGAGAAGACTCTTGAGAGTCCCTTGGACTACAAGGAGATCCAGCCAGTCCATTCTGAAGGAGATCAGCCCTGGGATTTCTTTGGAAGGAATGATGCTAAAGCTGAAACTCCAGTACTTTGGCCACCTCATGCGAAGAGTTGACTCATTGGAAAAGACTCTGATGCTGGGAGGGATTGGGGGCAGGAGGAGAAGGGGACGCCAGAGGATGAGATGGCTGGATGGCATCACTGACTCGATGGACGTGAGTCTGAGTGAACTCCGGGAGTTGGTGATGGACAGGGAGGCCTGGCGTGCTGCAATTCATGGGGTCGCAAAGAGTTGGACACGACTGAGCAACTGATCTGATCTGATCTGATCTGATGTTAAAAGAACTGTTTCTTTGGACTATTGGTCTGCTCTTGACAGTGATTCTGAAAGAGTTTTCTTTACCCTTTGAGTAGTCTGCTTAAAAAGCATAGATTTTGAGTGTCTTATCAAAATAAATTTTCTAGGCTTCATACTGTCTTTATCAAGTTTTTGATTACATGGGAGAACTGAGTTTTCTCAATATTAAGAGAAAAAGTTTTTTTTTTTTTTTAACCATATAACCTTCTGTATTTGCCTTTACGATCTTCTACTGTCACTTTGGTTGAATAGATAACTGAGTATTATTTCATAATTACCTGTGGTTTTACATAATCAAATATAAAAGCCTTTTGCCATTTTGACAACTTCCCCATATCATATTCTAAATGGAATCTTTTTGACGATAAACTAACTTTGAGAATTCCTGGGGGGTCCCTGAGAAATCTCAAAGGACTTGTGTCTTACCTTGTGCAAGAGAGATATTGAACTGATTAGGTTTATTTGGTATGTTAAATTA
This sequence comes from Bos indicus x Bos taurus, assembly GCF_003369695.1. NCBI lineage: Eukaryota > Metazoa > Chordata > Mammalia > Artiodactyla > Bovidae > Bos > Bos indicus x Bos taurus. The sequence goes on along the minus strand of NC_040084.1, from coordinate 93,262,030 downwards.
TTAACTTACCAAAGAGGCATTATCAAATAAGAAGTGATGATAAACCTCAAGTTATATGTGTACAGATATATGTTACTAATATAGATACTCCAGAAATTGCAGTTCATAGAAATTGGTCAATACTTTCATTGTTCAATTGTTATTTTAAACTGTTGTATGCTATAGAAATAACTATACTTTTATATCAAACTCTCATCATATGTTTAACCATTGCTGTTTTTTTCAAGTTTTTTGTAGACAGTTATTGTTTTATTTTCATCCTTTTATAGAAGACTTTATTTTCAGAGAGATTTATTGAAAGGACTCTGTTAAATATCCTAGAGTACAGATTTCTGATAACTTTATGATCATATTGCTGAACTGGGTAATAATTTCTAGAACCTTATAGGAAAAACTGGATTCAAGCACAAGAATTAATAACCATGGACTGACTGAATAGATAAGGATGATTGTAAGTTTTCATGAGTTTTTGTTAGAAAGATTGCTGTTTCTTTAATGTTTCGGCTTTCTAAGTTTAAGGAAATCTTTTCCTTTTTGCTCTTAATCTCTCTATGATTTATAGTAGTTTGGCATATATACTTTTGTTAACAGAATTGAAACATTTATTTTTTTTCCCCTGCCTGATCCCTCCTTTCTTTTTTTTTAAATTAATTAATTAATTTTAATTGGAGGCTAATTGCTTTACAATATTGTAGTGGTTTTTGCCATACACTGACATGAATCAGCCATGGGTGTACATGTGTCTCCCATTCTGAACCCCCCTTCCCTCCTCCCTCCCCATCCCATCTCTCAGGGTTGTGCCAGTGCACTGGCTTTGAGTGCTCTGTTTCATGCATCAAACTTGGACTGGTGATCTATTTCACATATGGTAATATACATGTTTCAATGCTATTCTCTCAAATCATCCCGCCCTTGCCTTCTCCACAGAGTCCAAAAGTCTTCTTTATATCTGTGTCTCTTTTGCCATCTTGCATATAGGGTCATCGTTACCATCTTTCTAAACTCCATATATATGTATTAATATACTGTATTGGTGTTTTTCCTTCTGGCTTACTTCACTCTGTATAATAGGCTCCAGTTTCATGCACCTCATTAGTACTGATTCAAATGTGTTCTTTTTAATAGCTGAGTAATATTCCATTGTGTATATGTACCACTGCTTTCTTATCCATTCATCTGCCAATGGACATCTAGGTTGCTTACATGTCCTGCTATTGTAAACAGTGCTGTGATAAACATTGGGGTACATATGTCTCTTTCAATTGTGGTTTCCTCAGTGTATGCCCAGCAGTAGGATTGCTGGGTTGTATGGCAGTTCGAGTTCCAATTTTTTAAGGAATCTCCACACTGTTCTCCATAGTGGCTGTACTAGTTTGCATTCCCACCAACACTGTAAGAGGGTTCCTTTTCTCTGCACCCTTTCCAGTATTTATTGTTTGTAGAATTTGCCATTCTCACCAGCATAAGATGGTACCTTATTGTGGTTTTGATTTGCATTTCTCTGATAATGAGTGATGTTGAGCATCTTTTCATGTGTTTGTTAGCCATCTGCATGTCCTCTTTGGAGAAATGTCTGTTTAGTTCTTTGGCCCATTTTTTGATTGGGTCATTTCTTTTTCTGGTATTGAGCTGCATGAGCTGCTTGTATATTTTTGAGATTAGTTGTTTGTCAGTTGCTTTATTTGCTATTATTTTCTCCCATTCTGAAGGCTGTCTTTTCACCTTGCTTATAGTTTCCTTTGTTGTGCAAAAGCTTTTAGGTTTAATTAGGTCCCATTTGTTTATTTTTGCTTTTATTTCCATTACTTTGGGAGGTGGGTCATAGAGGATACTGCTGTGATTTATGTCTCTGACACTCTCTAGTGCCTTGCCTATGTTTTCCTCTAGAAGTTTTATAGTTTCTGATCTTATGTTTAATCTTTAATCCATTTTGAGTTTATTTTTGTGTATGGTGTTAGAAAGTGTTCTAGTTTCATTCTTTTACAGTTGGTTGACCAGTTTCCCCAGCACCACTTGTTAAAGAGATTGTCTTTTCTCCATTGTATATTCTTGCCTTCTTTTTAAAAGATAAGGTGTCCATAGGTGCATGGATATATCTCTGGGCTTTCTATTTTGTTCCATTGATCTATATTTTTGTCTTTGTGCCAGTACCATACTGTCTTGATGACTGTAGCTTTGTAATATAGTCTGAAGTCAGTCAGGTTGATTCCTCCAGTTCCGTTCTTCTTCCTCAAGATTGCTTTGGCTTTTAGAGGTTTTCTGTATTTCCATACATGTTGTGAAATTATTTGTTCTAGTTCTCTGAAAAATACCATTGGTAGCTTGATAGGGATTGCATTGAATCTATAGATTGTTTTGGGTAGTATACTCATTTTCACTATATTGATTCTTTCAATCCATGAACATGGTATATTTCTCCATGTATTTGTGTCATCTTTGATTCTTTCATCAGTGTTTTATAGTTTTCTATATATAGGTCTTTTGTTTCTTTAGGTAGATTTATTCCTAAGTATTTTATTCTTTTCATCACAATGGTGAGTGGAATTGTTTCCTTAATTTCTCTTTCTGTTTTCTCATTGTTAGTATATAGGAATGCAAGGGATTTATGTGTATTAATTTTATAACCTGCAACTTTACTATATTCATTAATTAGCTCTAGTAATTTTCTGGTGGTGGCTTTAGAGTTTTCTATGTAGAGGATCATGTCATCTGCAAACAGTGAGAGTTTTATTTCTACTTTTCCAATCTGGATTCCTCTTATTTCTTTTTGTTCACTGATTACTGTGGCTAAAACTTCCAAAACTGTGTTGAATGGCAGTGGTGAGTGTGGGCACCCTTGTCTTGTTCCTGACTTTATGGGAAATGCTTTCAATTTTTCACCATTGAAGATAATGTTTGCTGTGGGTTTATCATATATGGCTTTTATTAAGTTGAGGTATGTTCCTTCTATGCCTGCTTTCTGGAGGGTTTTTTATCATAAATTGATGTTGAATTTGTCAAAGGCTTTATATGCATCTATTGAGATATTCATATGGTTTTTATCTTCCAATTTGTTAATGTGGTGTATCACATTGATTGATTTGCCAATATTGAAGAATCCTTGCATCCTTGGGATAAAGCCCACTTGGTCATGATGTATGATCTTTTTAATATGTTGTTGGATTCTGTTTGCTAGAATTTTGTTGAGGATTTTTGCATCTATGTTCATCAGTGATATTGGCCTGTAGTTTTCTTTTCTTGTGGCATCTTTATTTGGTTTTGGTATTAGGGTGATGGTGGGTGGCCTCATAGAATGAGTTTGGCAGTTTACCTTCCTCTGTAATTTTCTGGAAGAGTTTGAGTAGGATAGGTGTTAATTCTTCTCTAAATTTTTGGTAGAATTCACCTGTGATGCCATCTGGTCCTGGGCTTTTGTTTGTTGGAAGATTTTTGATTACAGTTTTGATTTCTGTGCTTGTGATGGGTCTGTTAAGATTTTCTATTTCTTCCTGGCTCAGTTTTGGAAGGTTATACTTTTCTAAGAATTTGTCCATTTCTTCCAAGTTGTCTATTTTTTTGTCATATGGTTGCTGATAGTAGTCTCTTATGATCGGGCACTTGGGGAGTTGCTCATATGTGCTTACGGGGTTTCATCCTGGAGCCAGAGAAGCTGCTCACTTGTATTTGTAATATCCATCTCCAGTCTTCTTGCCAAACTTATTCTCTGCTACCAACTTATTCAGGGATGGGCTGGCTGAAACAGGGGGTTCTTTGAATCCATTTCATGCCAACCATCCAGGATGAACTTTGTAGTATACAGCCCAACATAATCGAGGCACTCAAATGGACCCATGGGATACCTGGCACCTGGCTTCTTAGCAGTATCGATGTCTTCCTTGGACATGTCACCTCATTCATACAGCCTGACTGCTTCTATGAGGTATGGCACCAGAAGACGGTTCATAATAAATCCAGGTGTGTCCTTGCAAGCAACAGGATGCTTTCCCAGGGCTTTGCTGAGGTCTAGCAGAGATTCAAAGGTCTTCTGGCTGGTCATTGGTGTTTTAATGACCTCCACAAACTTCATCAAAGGCACTGGGTTGAAGAAATGGAGCCCAGTGAACTGGTCCTGTCTCTTGGTGTAATTGGCTAGGCTTGTGATCTGCAATGAAGAAGTGTTGCTGGCAAAGATTGTGTGTTCCACAGCAAACTTGTCTAGCCTTTTGAAGAGCTCGTTTGTCACCTGCAGATTCTCTACAATGGCCTCCACTACCAGGTCTGTGCTGTGGACCACGGATGCCGCACCCATGCTGGGTGATATGCTGCTCAGAGTCTTTGCCACAAATTTATCAGCACTCTTTGGGTTTTCTGCAGACTTCTTCTTGGCCACTTTCTGAAGACTTTCCTCGATACCCTTTCTAGATTTTGCCAGGATGTCCTCTGTTTGGTCCACCAGCACTACTGTGTG